>NC_057800.1:344401282-344775282 GCF_018294505.1 Triticum aestivum | reverse complement strand
GCGGGCGCGGGCGGTGACGCTAGGGCAGAGAGGGCGGCGCGTGGATCTGAGTGGCGGCGGGGAGCCTCGGGCCCGGGCGGGCCTCGCGCGGGCTCCGTGGTCCGCGGCGGTGGAGGAAGACGGCGGCGACACGTGGCGATCTCCGGTTGGACGCGGACGGCGGCGCGGACATGTCCGGCCGGTGGAAGAAGTGTCCGGCGGCGGCGGGGAGAGGGAGAGCTAGGGTTTAGACTGCGAAATTTCGGAGGGAGGCACATATTTATAGGTAGGAGGAGGTACGAATGTCCAAATGAGGTGCGGTTTTCGGCCACGCGATCGTGATCGAACGACCGAGAGTATGGAGGTGGTTTGGATGGGTTATTGGGACACTTTGGAGGGGTGTTGGGCTGCAACACACACGAGGCCTTTACGGTTCCCCAGTTAACCGTTGGAGTATCAAACGGACACCAAATGGCACGAAACTTGACAGGCGGTCTACCGGTGGTGTACCAAGGCCGCTTGGCAAATCTCGGTCCATTTCAAGAATGTTTAACACCCGCACACGAAAAGAGACAAAAGAGGGTGCCGGAGGACGTAGGAGTGCCGGATTGCAAAACGGACAACGAGGAAAATGCTCGGATACATGAGACGAACACGTATGCAAATGCGATGCACATGATGACATGATATGAAATGCATGACATGCAAACAAATGACAAGGCAACAACAGTGAATAACTGGAAGACACCTGGCGCAATGGTCTCGGGGCGTTACAACACTCCACCACTTCGAGAGGATCTCGTCCCGAGATCTAGAATGGCACCGGAGGGAAAAGGAAGAGGAAGAGAGGAGGTAAAACTAAGTTGCTTCTTTGAAAAACGAGTGAAACCAATGAACCTTGAGATGTTGAACAAATTAGAAGAAGAATGCAACGGAGATGAACGAAGTTGAAAGCACTCCGTTTGGAAAGAGGAACAAGGAAGAACAAATTCGGACAGCACTCCAGTTGAAAAGAGATGCAAGACTTGATAAGCATGAAAAGAACACGATCCTCACAATTCGAGATGATGAGAGGAGAGAGAAACAACGCAATGCCTCCAGATGAAAGAATAGAAGATAGCTCATTGGAATAAAAGAATGTAGATGAAAAAGCCAACTTCTGCCACAAATGAGCTTGGACAGCACTCTTCCAAGAAGGTTATAACGGAGTTGTTGGAAAACCAACAACGAAACAAATGAACTTGTAGTGGCCTTATGGACAGCGTCTCCAAATTATGAGGTGAAATTCTGCCACTACAGGAACGATAGATTGGATTGATACCAACAAGGAGACGAGAAACTTATTTCACTGGAGGATAAATGAAGAACTTGGGTCATTTATAAGCACCATAAATAGCAACAATCCTTAGGGAAAGCTTTAGATGAAACATGACACAAGATAACTCCAATGAAGAGATTGGTGG
Organism: Triticum aestivum; assembly: GCF_018294505.1. Classification (NCBI taxonomy): domain Eukaryota; kingdom Viridiplantae; phylum Streptophyta; class Magnoliopsida; order Poales; family Poaceae; genus Triticum; species Triticum aestivum. The sequence continues at coordinate 344,773,840 of NC_057800.1, read as the reverse complement.
ATTAAAAATATCTCGATCTTGACAACATGGGAATCATGAAACACAAACTCAAATTGTCAAGAGTGACATAACACCACCTCAAAAGATAAGATAGGAAGAACTGCACTTCAGAATGCAAGATCAAGAATACTTGAGCTCCTCTGAAAACAATATCGATGAACACTTCGAGAAGGAATTAAATCCTTGGTGAACCATCATGTAGAACCTCCATGAAGAACTCCGGTAATAAAAGAATGATCAAAAAGAAGTGAAGGATGAAAGAATAAGATTGAGGCTTTGCAATGATTGAATGAAGCTTTGTGACAAGAAAAAGTGGAAACTTGGAACTCCGGAAGAAAAGATAAAGCATTTTGAACCGAGAATGTGATATGATGAACCACTCCGGAAAGAAGAAATTAGATTTACTCGATGAAATAAGAATAAGAATTACATTATGCTTATCCTTCACCAATTAAATTGATGACAAACAATGGATTTGGCATACTACTTATTCTCGTAGAAAGGATTAAGATAGATATACCGTCAACTTGAGAAGGACTTCAACGAACCATCAGTAGGATCGGGAAGAACGAATGAATTGATAAATAACCAATGAAGAGAAATGTTGGACGAAACACCGTAAGAATTGAAAATGAAAGAAGTAAAGGGATGAATCACCGGGAAGAATTATAAAAAGAACGAAGATACATGAGAGGGTTTAGATACAAGAGAACAAAAAGATCATGAGCTGATTAGAGAATACTTGAGCGATGCACCGGTAAGATTTAGAGAATGAGAGCTGAAAGCTGAGAATGAATAATTCTGAGGTGATGGGCTCCGGAGAATCAAACTGAAAATACTCCTAAATTGCTCCGGATGGTGAAGAGAATTCTCACAATCGAAAACAATTATGAGAGGACGACATCAAGCTAGTACTATGCATGTTCAAGAGAATGGACAAGATTTAAGAGAAAAATCTTCATCGGTCTTCAAAATCCGAGAATGATGATGAGAAACACCACCATGAATTGTTGAGACACTCCGGAATGGAAATTAGAAAGGTTGAACCAATGATGAAAAGAATGTGAAAGATCTTGGAGAAGGCATTTGACTGATGATAACTCATTCTTACGTCAAACTTGGAAAAGAATTTGAGAGAAACTACGGGAAAATTAGAAGAGTCAGGTAAGATCCTGGGAAAAGACCGATGGGTTAGGGCTCACTCAAAAGAAACATCATTGAATGATTTGAAAGAGAGATTGCGCTGGTTGAATTAAATGGCTTGAATAAGGTAAGACCTCGAAATAGCTGGAAAGGATTACGAATAGAAACTTGAACCTTCTGGAATATCTTCCGCACTCCCGAACAGATGAATAGCGAGAGGTGACTGATTAAGAGGTGCGTCGGCATGAGAAAACCTTTGAAAAGGGAAAAGGAATATGATCAACACTTAAAGCTTGAGTTGGATCCACCGGAGAAGAAAAGAGAACGGAGAATGTTGAACTTGTACCTTCCTTAGCATCTTCTTGAGAATCACTGGATAAGAACATTGACTAAAAAGAATGAAGAGACTTCACATGAATAAAATGGATACTTGATTAAGAAAATTTGAATCCTTGAAGAAAAAGGGTGGAGGGTGGGAAAAAAAAGACAACTTGGGACGAATGAAACAAACACCATTGAGAATACTTAGAGTTGATCTTGCAGATGGAAAAAATGATAGGATCATCTTGAAGAGAACCACAACGGTTGGAAAAGAAATGACATGACAATCTCGATGATCAAGAAGGATTAGTATTCACATAGAAATATGAGAACACCACTTAGGAAATGTATGGAATCAACACTTGACTTCGAAGCAACTCGAATAGCACAACTTAAAACAAAACAAAGGATTGGCTTGCAGAAGAAGTCGGAACAAACATATGATAGAGATTTCGTCCGAAGTTTTCGTGGTGGGGCCCACACGGGCTCGATCTTATAGCACCATCATGTACAAGGCACTGCACATGACATACGAAGCGTCCCCGAGTCAGCACAACCAAGGATTCTTTAAGACACAACGAGACCATTGTAAAACCAACCGTGGATAGGCGGACCACTAGACGTCAAACCCCAATTTCATATCATACATCTGTCAGAAGGATATCCTAGGAGCTACTTGAAATCCCACTTATAACTCCCGAAACGTTCTGGTTATGAAATCAGGTGTTGGGGATACAGGGGAAGCATAATATCTCACCAAAACTAGCAAATCCTACGTCCAGTTGTATCCATCCTTCAACACATAACCAAGAAACCTTCGGAAATCATTTACCTCAACCTTCAAAAAGCATCCGTTATACGAGTTATGGCAATACTCCCGAACTCCCGCCCCAGTACTGGGTGGCGTCGAGGTTATCTCACCAACAACTGCATAAAAGGAGATTTTCGATGTCGGCGAACTCAGGTATTCCAGAATTGCAACGATAAAATTGTGACGACAACACCTCGGAGCTCAACTCCCCGGGACACCGCCACAACCCCTAAATTTCAGGAGGCACCAAGAACAATGTTCTCGTCACAAAACCATCGGAACGATTCCAAGATACCCGCGTGATCCTAAAAAAATTTCGTGAAATTTGAGAAGAGAAGAGTCAAAACTCTACGTTAGGAGGCCTCACCAGAGCGACGAAGGGACTGAGGAGTAAAAAGAATCCTACTCTCTGATATATATAATCCTAAAAGACTCAAAACATTTTGTTCTAGACTCAACAACGCCAGCGATTCGATCAAGCAGGGGGCTCCTAAGTCGGGGAAGGCTCTGATACCAACATGTAACACCCACGATGCGGCTATATCTCCCATGTGTCGGAGCATGACTTAGAGGCATAACCGCATAGTAGGCATGTCGCAAGAGGGATAATCTTTACACATCCCATGTACTGAATAAGAAAGGGATAAAGAGTTGGCTTACAATCGACACTTCACACAATACATAAATATAGCATTACATCATCCAGAATACAATCAAGGTCCGACTATGGAACCAAATAAAGAAAGACAACCCCTAATGCATAGATCCCCGATCGCCCCAACTGGGCTCCACTACTGATCGATAGGAAAAGGAAACAACACAGTGAACACGATCTTCATCGAGCTCCCACTTAGGCTCAGCTGTGTCATCTGCACTGGTATCATCGGCACCTGCAACTTGTTTTCGAAGTAATCTATGCGTCACGGGGACTCAGCAATCTCACACCCTCGCGATCAAGACTATTTAAGCTTATGGGTAGGAAAAGGTAGTGAGGTGATGCTGCAGCAAGCACTAGCATATATGGTGGCTAACTTACGCAAATGAGAGCGAGAAGAGAACCAAAGCACGGTCGTGAACTAGAAGTGATCAAGAAGTGATCCTGAAACTACTTACGTTCAAACATAACATGAGACCGTGTCCTCTTCCTGGACTCTAACAAAAAGAGACCATCATGGCTACACACACAATTGATTCATTTTAATTAAGGTAAGTGTCAAATTTTCTACAACCGGATATTAACAAATTCCCATCTGCCCATAACCGTGGGAACGGCTTTCGAAAGATCAAAACCCTGCAGGGGTGTCCCAACTTAGCCCATCACAAGCTCTCACGGTCAATGAAGGATATTCCTTCTCCCATGAAGACACGATCAGACTCGGAATCCCGGTTACAAGACATTTCGACAATGGTAAAACAGGACCAGCAAAGCAGCCTAATGTGCCGACAAATCCCGATAGGAGTCGCACGTACCTCGTTCTCAGGGAACACCAGCAGGTCAAGCTACGAGTAAAACCAACCCTCGAGTTGCCCCGAGGTGGTCCTGCAGGCTGCCCGGTTCGGACCAACACTTAGAGAAGCACTGGCCCGGGGGTTAAAATGAAGATGACCCTTGAGTCTGCAGAACCCAAGGGAAGGTGATAGGTTGTTAGTGCAAATGTAAAACCAAGGTTGGGCCTTGCTGGAGGAGTTTTATTCAAAGCGAACTGTCAAGGGGTTCCCATAACACCCAACCGCGTAAGGAACGCAAAATCAAGGAACATAACACCGGTATGACGGAAACTAGGGCGGCAAGAGTGGAACAAAACACCAGGCATAAGGCCAAGCCTTCCACCCTTTACCAAGTATATAGGTGCATTAAAGTAAACAAGATATAATAATGATATCTGATGTAGGGTGGAACCCTATAGCGTTGATCTTTCACGTTTGGAGTGGATCCTACGGGGAGACGCGAAGAACGAGCGGAAGAACATGAGGAAATCACGGGGAGGAACGAGGGAAAACACTCAACCAGCAAGGAATCGCTCACACAAGTGCTAGATCGAAGAACACAAAGAGATACACGAGATCCAAAGTCAACAAAGGTAAGGATACAAACGTAACCGATCTTCTCCGTGAGGAGGCCTTGAATCCACAAAGGGATCTTCCCACGAGGGGGTCTTGAATCCGATAGGATCTACTCCGAAGAGGCCGCGGTCTCTCACGAGGAGGAGATCCGATGGATGAGCGAGGCTCTATCTCTAACTTGAGCTAAATCAACGCTAAGTCTCAAAAGGAGGAGGAGGAGTCCTATTTATAGGCTAGGGGGTCGAAGGGGTACACGGGCTCAGCCCAACACGCGCACACAGGCGCTGGCCGGATGATCCGGGTCCGAAGCCAGATGATCTGGGCTGGTCCGGGTGGAGGCCCGGATGATCCGGAGACTCGGCTGGTGGAGGCGCAGGGCCGGATGTTCGGCTGGCGGTCCGGACATCCGGGCAGGGTCCGGATGATCCGGGACGGGGTCCGGATGATCCGGCTTCAGGGGGGAGGCTTCTGTAGTCTTCGGTCGAATTAGCCGGATCGTCCGGATGGGGGTCCGAATCGTCCGGGCTCTGTCCGGATCATCCGGGCCGCCGTCTGGATCGTCCGGCCATTCTGGTCCTTGGCGCTTTTCCTCTCCGTCTTCACGTATGTCTTCCGCTTCCGGTTCTCCTTGCTCCCTAGCTTCTTCACGGTGAAATCCTTGGTACCTGAGTATGCACAAGGTCCGCACTTGAAGTAGCAACCATGTCTCACGTGAGGAAAGTGAAGGTTTAGAGAGGATCGAGTTCACCTTGTGTCCAACGGCGTATGCTCGAGGTCTCATCATATGTCCTCTTGGGGCTCGGAGAGTAGTCGGAGTGTACATGGGGATGAACGTGGGATGCTCCGCATCATCTCCCCCCTTGTGAAAGATCCGACCTCGGATCGTGATCCTCATCACCATGGAAACGGTTGTCGTGGACGGACTTGTAGTTGGACGAAGTTGAAGGCATTGCACAATCCAAGTACTCCCAGGTGTCTCCGGTATGTGGTACATGCAAAATGAGCAAACACAAGCGACACTCGGAAATACAATGGTTAGCGCACACAAAATGTCCATCATGTAAGAATGAGTCCGTGCGGCAAGATATTGCATGACAAAGCGCATGAAGCTTATCAAGATGATATAGAATGATATGCAAAGCATTCATGGGATAATTAGCATGGTGCACAAAGCGACAAATTCTACCATTGTGCAAAATGATGTCATAGAGAGACGGTTCATCAATAGCATGAATATGGCAATGGATTCTCAATATGTGTAAGCTATCATGCAATTGATGGTGGACAATATGATCATGATGTATGAATATGCCATCAAGGAAGATCACAACAAATTTGCTAAGGAAATGCACAAGATCATATATCATGGATGACATGGGAATACAAGCTGCAACAAGGCAATCATAAAGTGAGTCAATCCATGCATACGGTGCAAACTTGTGGTGGGTATGAAATGTCCATCGAGCATGACATGTATGAGCACAATCAACAAATATGGAGGTGTTGGTGTACCAAAGCTCGATGTCGAGGCATGAGTGGAATTCCGAAGATGCATCCAATAAGTGCGAGCGCTCCTCAATGTGAAGGTCCATAGAGCCAATCTCCAATGTCACTCCTCCGCTCACGAGATGTATCATGTAGACAACAAGAAGGAAACAACAATGAAAGAGTGACCCATCCAATATGCGTAATTGAGGATGGCTCAAAGAGAAGGAGTTCACCTTTAAGAGTGACACAAGGATGATGTAGGTGCGCATCTTGTATGCCTTCACATAACCAATATGCCGCGTGATGGTACCGCCTTGTGAATCCTTCAAAATGAAAGAACATGACAAACACTCGGAAAAACAAATGAGGTTAGCGGAAGTGCACAACCTATCATTCGTGTGGTAAGATACCCAACAAGTGTATGCATCATGCTCATCATAAGAATGGACAAGGGAACATTTCATAGTATGAAGGCTTATGATGTAAGAACAACCAAATACAAGAGGCTCAATCAAACAATCATGCATCACAAGTAAAGTGTCCAAGTCTCCAAGATCAATAAGCATAGCTAGTTGGCACTCAATACAAGGTGATATGAGAGTTGCAACTAATGGAGACAAGAGGCAATGATTATGACAAATCAAGTGAGAGGCATGAGCATATGTGTCATCAACCCAAGAAAGCAAGTGATAGTGGAACATGGGTGATGCAACCAAGCAAGCAATCATAGCAATCACGTCAAGCAAGCTAGTAGTGCGAAGATGCAACATACTAGAAGGAATCATGGCAAGCATGTCATGTGTGCAAATGGTGGGCATGAATATTTCACATGTCATAGCACAAGCATGAAAGCAAGATATGAGTAAAATGTCATCAATGTATTGGCGAGAGACCATATGTAAATAGCAATGGGGCATCATGACTCTCCCAACACAACAATCAACAATAGCATGGGGCACATGATAAACATGGCAAAAGCAACAAGGATCTCCACCAAGCATGCAAATACACATAGAAGTATCATAATGGTGAATCATGGGTAGATGCAAGCAAGGGTCACAATTGCATGGCAAATGCATAGAAGCAAGTATAACATGCAAAGTGAACACGGGAAAATGAGCATAAGGTGACAAGTGGTAAATAGCCCATAGCCGTGTGAGAGCCAAGTAAAAGAGATGCACATAGTCTATGCGCGAAGGGAACGGTGGTAAGGATGGTCCACGAGATCCCAAGTCATCGTTGCTCTCAAGAGCTCGTTTCATCAACTCTTGGGATTGAGAGGTTGACGAGTATACATGAGTACCTACACAAAACAAGGAAAAAGGAAAAATTGTGTGTGCGTGGTAGATGTACACATCATCCATCATGATGCGCACGTGCATGTGTCGGTTAGCACAAAATATCCAATGCTCAAATAAATGAGATGCGTGATATAGAAACATGTCATCCATCATGAGAGGTTTGTTGTTATGTATCGCATAATGGAGACTCAAATTGTGTAATGCATCATGAGAAATATTTAGAGCATTGTTATTCATGGAATGCAGCAATCATGGGAATCATGCAAAGTATGAAATGCATCAAGATCTAATATGCATGAGGAAACTATGGGGGTCTCCTCATGAGCATGAGTAGCAACTTCACATGGAGAATATTGATAACATCCAAAACAATGCATATTCGAAACAATGTGATCATGGCATGACATAGTAGATGAATTGCACAAATCATGTAAAGGAATCATTGCAATATCATCACAAGAGAAGCAAAAGCCAATGACCATCATCTCGTCATCTATGCCATAAGTGCAAATGGGATTGATTTTAATGGGGCATGCATAGTTACTATGTTGAGATTGAAATGAAGCAATATGGGAGATCTCACTCATAGCATATGACAAGTCAAGCGGATTATCAAACATGATGTGACCAATAGAATTTTCACATGATATCCTATGGAGCATAGCATCACAACTAGGCAACTCAACATGCTCATCATCATATTCATCATAAATAGGTAAGTCAAGGCATGAAGAAGTCTCACTAGCATGAAGCATGGTGATAGGTTGGTCAACATCATGGGAGCAATCGATGTCAAAAGAGTCCACTAGTGGGACAAGAGAAGCACCATCACCTATGTTACCTTTGGAGCGTCGCTCATGTGTTGTAGGTGATGTGTTGAAGATCCAATCATTGTCATCTTCATCTTGATGGAACCATGTGGGGGGTGCATCATTGTCCACCATGGCCATCGTCGTGTCCAAAGGGAGGACGTAGTCATCGCAAATCGGCGCGTCATCATATATGGGTCCTAGCACCAAAGAAGAAAACACAAGAGAGGTAGAGGTTAAGTTGTTAGAAAGCGAAATGGCCTCATATGCCGTGTCAACTACCTCACTCTCTAAGTGTTGTGGCTCACTCACTCCCTCAAGGATGCTCTCACTCATATGGTTGGTGGAGTCACTCAAATGGCGCTCAACCTCACATAGGATGTGTGGCATGCTCTCATGTGTGGGGCTAGTGGTGGTCACACTCATCCTCTCATAGGAAATGCTCTCAATGTCACGTATGGTGGAGTCACTCATGTCACTCATGGGGTGGTGGCTCTCCTCACATGGCACTTGGGGCATTTCTTCATATGTGGGTGTCGGAGAGATGTTGGTGCAAATGTCTCCATGTGCGGTCGCGTAGCTTGACTCGGAGGAGGAGTCCAATGTGGGCACCGTCTTCATGTTGTTGAAGAGGTTCGCGCTCATAGTCGTGGTCGAAGGGGATGGCCCTTGCTCGACCTTCTTGTCGCTGTCTTGGTGTTGGAGGTCCATATGATGTGGCACCTCATAGCTCGTCTCCATGACCGAAGGGAGTTTCCCATGCTCGGTCATCTTCCTTGGGGGGCTTCCGAAGATGGAAGTGTCGCCCTCTGTTGTAGGTGGTCGCCTTGGACTTGATGAAGTCGTTGTAGGCGTACTCGTGTGAAGTAGGCGAAGATGCCGTACGTCCGAAGCCGAAGATGCCTTGATAGCACTTGGCGAAGATGCCGAAGTGGTTGATGTAGCCGTAGCGCCGTCTTGGTGGTGGTCATCTCGTGGTCTTCTTTTATGCTCATGAAGCTTCGACTTGGCGTGTTGGGACTTGTGCATTTGTGCTTGTGGAGCATCTTCATGATGATGGTGTCGTTGTCGCGCTTGAGCTCGAAGGCGTTCGTTGTCGTCGTGCACATGATGCTTGGAGGTGACTTGCCCTTCATGACGATGTTGATCACGAACGTGATGATGGTCGCCATGTAGATGTGGACGAGGACGATTTGCACTTGCATCTTTTTCGCGCTCCGAAGACTTGTGGCTTGAACGTCGTCGTCTTGAGGATGATGAAGTGGAAGAATACTTGATCAAGGCCCTAATCTCCTCCATCCTTGCATCTTGCTCCTCTTTATGTGCGGCAAGCTTCTTGTCGAAGTAGTCCCTTCTCCTTGCTTCGGAGTGATGAATGTCGATGGAGATGTTCTCGATGCGCTCTCGCAATCTTGATTGTGTGCCTTGCACTTGTCGTTGTAGATCGAAGATAGACGCTTTGGTTATGTAGTTGTTCATGCCGTCGTTGTTGTCGAGGACCGGAGAGGAAATGCCTTGCCTATCCATCACAAGACTCGAGCAAATATGAGTGGGAGAAAGAGAAGAACTTATACCAATGTACCTTGACCGATGTTGACAATGAATCAAGTTCACTCAAATGCGGACAATGAAATAGCACTATTGGTACCAATCCTTGTCGGTTCTCACACCTACACAAGTGAAGCTTATAGTGGAGCTCGGTGAGGATAGTGGCACAAAAATTTAATGCAAAATGTTAGCAAGAGTCAATAATGTTGAAAGAGATTCACAAATTCGCAAGTGAAACAAGTAGACCAATAGCAATATGGAAGGCACACGGAAACGCACGCACGGATAGATAAATGGGGTCGTGCAACCAAGGAATGAGCATAAAATGTGGAATCCACGGAAAACGCTCGTGTTGCACAACTCAAGAGAGACGCTAGCACGATTGCTCAGTAGGCGGATACGACACTTGTGCACAACCTATAAGATGCAAAATGGATAAACTTCTATCCCAAGTATGCTATGTATGTATGGTTCCCGGTGTTTCTGTCAGGTTGATCCAAGATGATCGGATATGACAATCTTATATGCAATGTGGTATGATGCTATGGCACTTGCTTACAAGCTTCTTTGCTCTCTTTCTCTTTTGCTTAAAAGCTTTATTTTCTCTTTTTTTATGGCCACTTTTGCACAATGCACAAACCAAGATAGCAATTGTGTATATGCGGGAACAAACTTCAGGCACAATGGATGATATGATACCAAGATGATATGGTATGTATGCAATGGATGGTGTAGACTACTAATGTGCACAAGTGACGTTGCCGGCAATACTCAAATGGCTAGTCTCGATAGGCAAGTAACGCAAAATGGGCTAGGGGTTAACAATGCAATTGCAAGGGAATATACAAAGGTGTCGTCGAGGTTACCGTCCTTTGCGATGATGAGTGGCGGTGTTCTTGGTGTAGATACCAAGATGATGGAGACTCGTCCCTAAGTAGCCGAAACACCTTAGGAAACGGAAAAACCGCAAACTCAAAATCTCAAATGACAAATGTCAAATTGGTGGTAGCGGAAAGCGGTGGTGGTGTTGCACTAGGCAATGCGGAAGTGGAATGATGGGCTATACACGAGTCGGAGTTGAAGTTGCCGTCCCTAAGTAGCCAAAACACCTTAGGAGAAACAAGCCACAACTCAAACAAGCTCAAACAAAATGGGGTTAGGTTGGGTTGGTGGAAGCGTATGATGGGCAAGGTTATGCGGAAGTGGTGGTGGTAGTGGTTGATGAAGAAGCAACCGTCCCTAAGTAGCCGAAACACCTTAGGAGACTCGAATCACTACTCAAGCAACCACTAATGCTATGGGGAACAAAATGGGTTAGGTTGCGGAAGTCGGAGGTGGTAATGCGGATGATATGGTGGAGGGCCTAGGCAAACTTGCCAAATTTCAGAAAATATTATGGAGTGAAATGATGTTGGTGGTATTTTTGTGGGATGGGGGATGTCAATATCTTCAAAACGAGCTAAAGAACGTCAAAATCGGAGTTCGGATGAATTAGTTACGGCCAAAACAAAATTTCAGCCGAAGTAGTGTCAGGGTTAACCGGACATCCGGGAGGAGGTCCGGATGATCCGGGCTAGGTCCGGATGATCCGGGTGTACAGCCAGATGATCCGGGTTCATCAGCTCCGGTTCTGTTTTCTGGGTGCGTGGGGTATCCGGACGTCCGGGAGAGGGTCCAGCTGATCCGGGAGATGTCCGGATGATCCGGGAGAAGGTCCGGATGATCCGGGCAGGTCAAACTGCTCGGGATTTCCTCTCGGGGACGAATTTTTGGGCGGAATTTGGGGATTTTGGGGTCAAAATTGACGAGATTTCGTGGATGGAAGGTGGGGAAACTTGGGGAAATGCTAGATCCACTTGAAACCAAGCAAATCCACGGATCAAAATCAACAAAACATCATCAAACCAACAAATCACAAAAAAATTTGGGGCTATTTTTGGTGGGGATTTTCGGATTTAGGACGAAAACAACAAAATCAAGCTAGAAATCACGGGGTAGGGGCTCCAAAAACATGATCAACGTGGCTCTGATACCATGATGATGTAGGGTGGAACCCTATAGCATCGATCTTTCACGTTTGGAGTGGATCCTACGGGGAGACACGAAGAACGAGCGGAAGAACACGAGGAAATCACGGGAAGGAACGAGGGAAAACACTCAACCAACAAGGAATCGCTCACACAAGTGCTAGATCGAAGAACACAAAGAGATACACGAGATCCAAAGTCAACAAAGGGTAAGGATACAAAGGTAATCGATCTTCTCCGTGAGGAGGCCTTGAATCCACAAAGGGATCTTCCCACGAGGGGGTCTTGAATCCGATAGGATCTACTCCGAAGAGGCCGCGGTCTCTCACGAGGAGGAGATCCGATGGATGAGCGAGGCTCTATCTCTAACTTGAGCTAAATCAACGCTAAGTCTCAAAAGGAGGAGGAGGAGTCCTATTTATAGGCTAGGGGGTCGAAGGGGTACACGGGCTCAGCCCAACACGCGCACACAGGCGCTGGCCAGATGATCCGGGTCCGAAGCCGGATGATCCGGGCTGGTCCGGATGGTCCGGGTGGAGGCCCGGATGATCCGGAGACTCGGCTGGTGGAGGCGCAGGGCCGGATGTTCGGCTGGCGGTCCGGACGTCCGGGCAGGGTCCGGATGATCCGGCTTCAAGGGGAAGGCTTCTGTAGTCTTCGGTCGAATTAGCCGGATCGTCCGGATGGGGGTCCGGATCGTCCGGGCTCTGTCCGGATCATCCGAGTCGCCGTCCGAATCGTCCGGCCATTCTGGTCCTTGGCGCTTTTCCTCTCCGTCTTCACGTATGTCTTCCGCTTCCGGTTCTCCTTGCTCCCTAGCTTCTTCACGGTGAAATCCTTGGTACCTGAGTATGCACAAGGTCCGCGCTTGAAGTAGCAACCATGTCTCACATGAGGAAAGTGAAGGTTTAGAGAGGATCGAGTTCACCTTGTGTCCAATGGCGTATGCTCGAGGTCTCGTCATATGTCCTCTTGGGGCTCGGAGAGTAGTCGGAGTGTACATGGGGATGAACATGGGATGCTCCGCATCAATATCCCAACAATATCCATGTTCCAACAAGGAACAAACTTCATCTTCACCTGCAACTAACAACGCTATAAGAGGGGCTGAGCAAAGCGGTAACATTGCAAAAAACAGTTTGCTAGGAAAGGTGGGTTAGAGGCTTGACATGGCAATATGGGAGTCATGATATAGCAAGTGGTAGGTATCACGGCATAGCAATAGAGCGTACAACTAGCAAGCAAAGATAGAAGTGATTTCGAGGGTATGGTTATCTTGCCTGCAAAGTTCTCCGAGTTGACGTAAGCTTGATCCTCGTAAGCGTACTCAGCGGGTTCCTCGATCACGTAATCATCTCTCGGCTCTACCCAAATCAAGAGAACAAGCAAAAGAAACCACATTTAACCACGGTGCAATGCACAAGCAACATGATGCAAAACATGACATGACATGCGTGAAGTGATATGTAATGCATATGCGAGCTTCGGAACGAAAAGATTGAACCAGGCCTCAACTTGGCAAACCAAGTGCGCCGCTGGAAAGATGAGTTGATTTCGGTCGAAATCGATATAAAGATCACCGGAATCAGATGCACGGTTTGAAAATGGCAAGCAAAACAATAATGGCACAATACTGCGATTAACAGCACAATGCCATCTAGAATGCAACAACAAATTAAGCTACTGAACTCTAACATAGCAACAAAACACATGGCAGTGGTATACTCAAGATGCTTGACAAAATATGAACACTGAGCTAGGGCTAAATCACAACAAAGCACGTTCAAACAAGCATGGCAAAAGAGCAAAAGATATCAGCATCACAGACTTGGTGAAAATACTAACATGTCAGGAATTAACATCAGGAAGCAATGTTTAGAGCAAGATATCAACATGCTGCAGGAACATAACATAGCAAACAAAGGCATGCCATGAATATACTCAAAGCATATAACAAAAGTCCCTTAATGACCATAAACCAAAAAGGATCATAAGATATGATGGCACCCATGTAAACATAGCAAGTTTCGTTAACAGATTCAGACTTAGCAGAAAACTGAGCATGGCAAAAACAGAATTATGAAGGCCTCTTTGCGAGCTCCATGCACTCGTCACAAAGCATTGCATGACAATCTAAGCATACTACCAGAAAGAAGACATGTTCGTGAAGCTAACCAAAGCAAGAACAAGATCATAGCATGCATGGATCAACTACAACAACCTTGGCAAAATTGATTAACACATAAACAATCTACCAGGAACATTTTATAGAAAAAGTAGAGCAAGATTGAGTCATGCTAGGGCACTCCAAAAATGCGTAAAGGGACATGGATGGATAGAGCACAACCATATTTCCAAATCATCCTTACTGAACATACTCAAAAGAAACATGGATCTCACTGTAGCAACATGAATACATGGCATAAAAAATAACAGCAGAGCAAAGACAGTGAAATTCTAGGTCCCTGAAATCAGCAATATCACGAGAGCTACTTTGCATGCATGTGCTAGTCACCACATTGATCACAAAAATACATGGCATACACCCCTGTAAAGATGGCATGGCATAGCCCAAAACACATGTAGAGCTCAAGGCCATATGCAGCACACAATAAACATGGCAAAAATGACAAATGCTCATAACCTGATAAGAATCAGCACCTAACATTTTATAGCACTCTTGCATCAACAATTAGGGCATCAAGATGGACTCAAACAAGCATGGCACAATGGAACAAAATGAAGAGCATGTCATGATGAACATTTTGACATATAGCACGCACAAAATGGAGCTACGGATGAGGAGGTATGGCATGATGAATAGAGGCATATATCATGAATATCAGAGGACTTAGTAAAAAATGTCCTAGCGTCAGATAGCTAAACAGCGCTCGGGGCAGGGAATAGGGCATCTCACCACGTGGGCTTCGGCCCAGGACGTGGAGGGGCAGCTGGGCCGTGGATCGGGCGCTGATGGGCCGGATTCGGGGCGGGGCCCACTTGGAGGTCGTCCTCCTCCTGATCCCGCCTCGATCGGGGAGGCAGGAGGTGGCGGGCGGCGCTCGCCGGCGACGGGGCGAGCCGCGGAGGAGGCCGGGCGATGGGAATGAAGCGCGGCTCGACGGACAGTGGCGCGGGCGCCCGAGGCGGCGGCGGACGAGGGCAAGGCAGCGGTGTCACATCCCTAGTTCTGGTATGACCTAGACCAGCTAGTCATTTTTGCGTCATGTTTAAATTCCATTTAAAATTGAAATGGGGATTTGTGAAACCCTCAGAAATTATTTCTGGAAATGACCTAGATAAAAATTGCTCCAAAAATGTCTAAGAAAATGTTCATGTTGCTCTATGAAAATATTGGTCAGAGTGAAAATACTAACAAATATTTTCAGGAGCTCATAAATAGTTATTTTGGCCATTTGGAATTAATGCATCATTATTTGCTTTGGATATATATATGTTATATAAATAATACATATCCAAAAATTATGCTAGTTGTTGAGAAGCTCTAGAATAATACCTCTAGCTCCTGCAAAAATTGGCATAAGAAAATAAAATGGTTTAGTATTTTATTTAAACCAAACACATGTCAGAAAAATAGAAAAGAAAAAAACACATGTCAGAAAGATAGGTTGATCTACCAGGCAAGCAAACCCCCTTGTTCATTCCGATACAATCCTACTCTCTCGCTCCTGCTCTCATTTATTACATTAGGACAACAACGATTCAACTGCTACTTTATGCTGCGGTAGCTAAACCCATTCCTCTGCATGACCTGTCATTGTCACAGTAAATAGTTAAAACCCACTAGCATGTATAGGAGTTGATTGAGCCATGTTGTCTTCTTGCCATGCCATGCCTGCTATTGCTTAGAGTTGTGTCAGGTCTGATTCATCGGGAATGAATTGGAGTGGTACGATATGTTCTGGTGCTGAGAGTTAAGCGTGTGAACACGATTTGGTAAAGGTAGCGGTGAGAGGCCATGTAGGAGTACATGGTGGGTTGTCTCACTGGAACCGTCCTTAAGAACTGAGTTCTATGTAAGTTGTCCAATGACTAGTTGCTACCACACATTGGGCTCCGGGCGCTCCAAGCTCTCTTGACTTATTAGCCAACTTGATCTCTGTCCAGGAGTTGCAAATAGTTTTTGGTGTTTGTAGGTAGTGTTAGTAGTCTACCAAGTGGCACCCGGCCAGGTGGGCTTGGGACAGACTAGGCATAGTGGCACGATGTACCAAGTGGCACCCGGATGGTGGGCTTGGGAACCCTGCTCACATCGTTTGGGGCCGTGAGTGACACCCTGGCCGGATCTCCTTGCGGATGGAACCCGAATAGGCGATAAACCTGGATGAGAGACTTGCGTGGTTAGTCAGGTCGTGGCCGACACCCTCGCTGGGCTTCCCCTTGAAGGTTGCCGAGTACACGTCGTGTAAACGGCGATAAGTGGTGAGAGCATGTGTGAAGAAGTACACCCCTGCAGGATTATCATGATCTATTCGAATAGCCGTGTCCTCGGTTATGGACTTCTTGGATGCTTACGTGGTACATAGACAACCTAAAGTGGATACTCTAAAATGCTCAAGACAAGTGTGAGTGCTATGGATGGCTCTCTCGTAGGAAGACGAGGATGAATCCATAGTAGTGTATTGATGTGGTGATTAGTGGACTCGTGTGCGCTGCCTCATCTCAAAGAAGTTTCTCGTTATCGTAGAACAGGATAACCACTGAGTCAAAGATGGCTTGCTGCAACTAAACCCCACAATACCTTCCTGATACAAATGCATGTATGATAGGATCTGATGTAAGTCTTGTTGTGTACCTTTGTACTCACGTTTGCTTTATTTATGTTTTGCAGGTGAGACATCTGTATCACTAGTAGTACCTCTTGGACTTCGACGAGTAGCTTGTTACTTCAGCTACGATCTTGTACCCTTGGGAGGGACTTGTAGATAGTCAGGCCTCTTAGCCTTTTTCTTTTGTAGTTGTCTGTACTCAGACATGTAATGCTTCTGCCTGTTGCTTGTATGCTCTGAATGATGGGTCATGTGACCCCTATTTGTATTAATGCTATGTGGCTCTTCTGGGCCTTTAGCTATATGAGTTGCGTTATGTTGTGATGCCATGTTGTACAGCACATACTTGCATGTTATGCGTACGTGTGACGTGTATTTCTATGTGTGGAATCCGACAATCTAGTTGTTTATCCTTGGCAGCCTCTCTTATGGGGAAATGTAGCCTAGTGCTTCCCTGAGCCATAGTAGTCCGCTACAGCCCGGTTCACCGGAGTCCTGCTAGCCCAGCACTACTGCTCAGGACACTCGACTGGCTGGCATGTGTTTCACTTCGTTCCTATGTCTGTCCCTTCAGGGAAATGTCATGCGGTGACATCTGGATTCCTGCCTAGCCTGCTACAGCCCGGGATCCCCGGAGTCCTGTTAGCCCAGTGCTACAGCCCGGATTCACACGCTGCTGACCGACATGCTCGGTGTGAATCATGTATGCCTGTCCCCATAAGTTAGTGCCGCTTTGGGTTCATGACTAGCCATGTCGGCCCGGGTTCTCTATCATATGGATGCTAGCGACACAATCATATACGTGAGCCAAAAGGCGCAAACGGTCCCAAGCCAGGGTAAGGCGACACCCGTGGGAATACCGTGCGTGAGGCCGCAAAGTGATATGAGGTGTTACCGGCTAGATCGATGTGACTTGGAATCGGGGTCCCGACAGGCGGGCGAAGGTCGCGGGCGACGGTGCGGAGCAGGCGGCGGGCGGCGACGCGTGGTGGCCGATGGTGGAGGCGAGCGGGCGTGGGCGGCGGTGCTAGGGCAGAGCGGGCGGTGCGCGGATTTGAGTGGCGGTGGGGAGCCTCGGGCCCGGGCAGGCCTCGTGCGGGCTCCGCGGGCCATGGCGGTGGAGGAAGACGGTGGCGACATGTAGCGATCTCTGGTTGGACACGGACGGTGGCGCGGACATGTCGGGCCGGTGGAAGAAGTGTCCGGCGGCGGTGGGGAGAGGGAGAGTTAGGGTCTAGACTGCGGAATTTCGGAGGGAGACAAATATTTATAGGTAGGAGGAGGTAGGAATGTCCAAATGAGGTGCGGTTTTCGGCCACGCGATCATGATCGAATGACCGAGAGGATGGAGTGGGTTTGGATGGGTTATTGGGCCACTTTGGAGGGGTGTTGGGCTACAACACACACGAGGCCTTTACAGTTCCCCGGTTAACCGTTGGAGTATCAAACGAACTCCAAATGGCACAAGACTTGACAGGCGGTCTACCGGTGGTGTACCAAGGCCTCTTGGCAAATCTCGGTCCATTCCGAGAATGTTTAACACCTGCACATGAAAAGCGACAAAAGAGGGCGCCGGAGGACGTAGGAGTGCCGGATTGCAAAACGGACAACGGGGAAAATGCTCGGATGCATGAGACGAACATGTATGCAAATGCGATGCACATGATGACATGATATGAAATGCATGACACACAAACAAATGACAAGGCAACAACAGCGAATAACTGGAAGACACCTGGCACAACAGTCTCGGGGCGTTACACGTCATCCAACAGCGGCTTCGGCTTGAAGCCCCAATTGGTGCGGGGCACAGTAGGCGGACCTGCCACATAAGGCGGCAGGTTGATGAAGTCGTTCGCCGGGTCGACGTTCTTCACATAGAAGTACGACTTCTGCCATAGCTTCACCGACTGTATCAACTTGATGGCTGGAAAGGCGTTTCCAGCACCCGGACGCCGCTCCGCAATGAAGGCTCTGCACTGGGTTGCCTCCTCCTTAACGTCGGTGCCGAGCTAGGTGTAGAAAAAGGCCCCCCAGAGCTCGATGGTGGGGAGGATGCCAAGATAACCCTCGCATAGGGTGACGAAAGCCGACAGAGGCACCATCGTGTTTGGTGTGAGGTGGTGCGGCCGGAGTCGGTAGAAGGTCAAGAAAGAGCGGAGGAAGTTGCTCGCTGGCAGGGCAAAGCCACGGAGGAAGTGCGAGCGGAAGATGACGCGCTCGCCTTCCTCCGGCACCGGCGAGATCTCATTGGCGGGCGGCACGCGCACCCTAATGATGTCCGCGCCGGGAAGTCGCCGCTTGTCGCGGAGGAATATGAGGTGGTCTTCGTGGACGTTGGGGCCGTCCCAGTTGCCGGAGTGCTCCATGACGGCTCAAGCTCGACGAAGGAGAAGGGCGGTGACGAGCACGCGGGCCCATGGTGGAGCAGAGAGAGGGCTCGGGAAGAAGAAGCTCGATGATGGCAGCGAGCTGCGATAGCACTTCGGCAGAGCGTGGAGTGTGGCAGCGGCGAAGAAGAAGAAAGGGCGAGAGAAGGGCATGCGTGCCTCTGCCACTCTCCTCCTCCCCCTACTTATAGCCCCCTGGCTGCGAAGCCGAGGGGGCGGGGCGTGGGATCATGGGATTTACTGCGCCCACGACCCCACGACCCCGCACTTAACCCGCAGTAATGACGCGTGGTAAAAGCGCGTGGGATCCCAACCGCCCGCCTCGGCCCCTGCGGATCTGCGCGCATGCCGAGGCCCGATAGTGGCGGGGCCGTCCTGCAGTGATCTCCCATCACTTATGCGCTGGCAGGCCGGCCCGGCCAGCTAATGCCGCGTGGCGCGCCCCCGGAGGGTGGCTAGCCTAGGCACCTAGCTAGCACGCCGCGTGGCTCCCGCCGCGATGGTTCAAATTTCACCAGTTGGCTTGCCTGGCCAGGGCCGACTCCTGGCAGACGGTGTTCCAGAGGACAAACAAGATAAGCAACCAGGACCACAGGGAGTAGGAAATTGTCGGGGCACCCTACTGTGTCGGCCGCGGCGACCCACCAGCTTCGGGGACTACTGTCAGAGTTATTGGCCATGGGTAGCCTCATCTGCCCCCCATAGCATGTCAAGACATCGGGGCCGACTGTGCCCCTCGAGCATCGAAGATTGATTGCTGCCTTCTTGAGGCCGGCTGGACCAAGCAGCCGGCTGCCAAAAAGCGGCGGACCTAGAGGACGGCCGCGAATTGAGCCGCCTCCTAGCAGGCGGCCTCCAAAGGGGCCGGCTCCTAGCAGGCGGCCCCAAGCACCCTCAAAGTCCGAGCCCCCATGAATACGATGAGACGAGGCATGGCTATAGAGAAGCCTGCCACCCTCGAATCCAGGGCGGGTCATGGCCACAGTGCGTCGTACCAGCTGGTGATCTCCCGCACGGTGCGACATTGTTGCCCCTCCGCCCGTGACATCACCCAAGTCAGGGGGACCCTCCTCCCACGATGGGCTGCCGGTATGGCCTGCGGGCGGTGGGCCCTACCTGCCCGTGAGAAGCAAGACGGCGGCAAGCTCGGCCAATCGGCTTAGGGGAGACCGGCTTCCAGCAGGCGGCCTTCCCCTTTCCTAGGAGTTTGTGCGCCATCAACCAGAAGAGATGGGGAATGGCTGCAGTGGATGACCGCTAGGCGGCGGAACTATAGCCATGCCTTCCCCGACAAAGCAAGCGTCATTAGGAGCACGACTATAGTGCTTGGCAGCCGGCAGGACCCACGAGCGGCGGGCACGGCCTGTCGGCCAAGTACAAGACAACCGGCGGGGCCCACCAGTCAGCGGGCCCTAGCAGTCAGCAGAGGAGCCGGCAGCCAGAGGCACTGACGACCTAGGCCCACACCCGGCCAGTTTACCATTGTACCCCTGGGGGGTCGGCCTATATAAACCCCCAGTGCACCCATGCAAAGGGTTCAGATCTTTAGCAAACACACACACACACACACGTAGAGAGAGGAGAGAGCTAGCCCTGCCCTTCTTCCTCCTCTAGGAAACAACTCAAGGAGCAACTTGTAGCTACTTGTTGAGATAGTGATCATGCGAAGACCTCGCAGAGCAGGACTAGGGGTGTTATCTCCTAGGAGAGCCCCGAACCTGGGTAAGATCCGCCGGCGTGCATGTCTTCGCATCATACCATTTCCTGGCATCGGCGACGTCTTACTATCCCCCTCCATGATAAGCCACCCTTCAGCATATGTCGGACGACACCCCCAACAGGCCCAAATTGAAAGAACTGTACAGCAGCTGAAATCCAAGGACAAAAATCTATAATTAAACAGATAGGGTAAACATGATGTCATGTAAATATGATAGTAATCAAAAGAACAATACATCATTAATTTGCCTAATATACAAAGAAGAGGAGGAAAATCCCCTTTGACATATATGGTGCATGTGGCACCTTTTATCCAAATGCAGCAATATTTAGTATATGTTCAGGAAAGTAGGCCATGCCAACCGATTTAGGATGAGATTGAACATACTGTGCGCATCCTCAATTCATCTGGTACGGTGAGATGGAACTCCTCGAATGTCTGGCGGAGGCGGAAAAGTCCTGATGTGTCCGCGCACTGTACACTCTATGAATGAAAGAAAACCCTCAAATCAGCTCGAATAAAAATTAATTCAGGCGATTTCGGCCGGGTGATTAAAGGAGGCATATGAACAAGGATAAGAGATGAGATAATATCTTATTAAATTAGTTCCTTGTTGTCCATGAGAAAGAACCCTCAGTACGACGGATTCCCCAACCGAGCGGAGCTGGGTCGACCACGAGCAGTGCCGAGAAAGTCGATGGCGATAGGCGGCGGCAAGCGAAAGAGGTGAAATGCGGCGGGGTTTGCCGGCAGCCTGGTGGCGGCGGCAGACGTCGAGCTAAGTGGTTGCCTCCACGATAGACAGTGTCATGCATAGACGCGGAGGAGCTTGTGCAGGTGTGAATGGGGACCAGAGGGGGTAGAGGGCGGGGTGAGGGTTTTGTGATGTGGGGATGGTGAGGGTTTTCTTTTTTCTTTTTTGAATTGGGTGGTGAGGATTTTCTGTCCCACAAAGAATTTCGGAGGTAACGGTTTGCTAGAGCCAACCGTGTGTGATTGACGCAATAGGAAAAATGAAAGTCATTGCACACGGTTCCAATTTTGGGAACCGTGTGTGATGGACATACTACCTCTGTCCTGGTTTATTGGTTTATTGGTCCCCTTTGTAATCTGTACCAAATTTTGACCAAATATTTAACTAAGAAATGTTTATGCATGTCACCAAAGATTATATCACTGAACACTATGTTCAAATACGCATCCAACGATATAATTTTTGCTGACCTGCACTAATATTTTGTTAGTTAAATCTTTGGTAATAATTTAACAAAAATTACAAAGGGGACCAATAAACCAGGACGTAGGTAGATTCCATCAACTGAACTGATTGCATCCATATCCCACATTTAGACATAAGTAAACATATATTAAACATACTAAGACATAGATAATAAGGGTACACAAGCATAGTTCAACCATAAGTACATAGTTCGACCATCATTAAGCATACTCAAGCGTACATAGTTTGATCCCACATCTCATCTCATCTGCCGGCACGATCCCGAAGCTTCTCCAGGTACTCGGTGTACGACGTGTGCGCCACCCTGTGAGAATACTTCTGCTTGAAGGAGGCCAATGGCTCGTCCTCTTGCAGACGCCAGAACACTTTCATACACGTCATGAAGCTTTTGGTTGCAAAATGGGCATCGATAGCTGCCGTCCTAGGTCCTAATATGCCTGTTGTGCATTCCCGCATAAAGCTCCCTCGGGATTTGCCTCTTGTACCTCCTCTAGCCATCTTCATCCTCGTTGTCCACATCATCAGACAACACCTATACAAATAGTAAACAATGTGGTGTCGAATTAATGTTTACAAACTAATCTCTAGCGAACATTTGGTAGTTGCCAAAATTTGGCATCAAATCAATGTTTACATGCCGTGAAGTAGGATTAGGAATTTGTGGCTATTTTTTATACATATCCAGAGATTATGGTTTGATTTTTAAGCATAGTCGTCTATGTACAGACCAATCTTGAAGAAAATAATGGCACAAACATATATGTAGGTCATTCAAAATCAATTGTCAAGTCTTGGCTAGGAATTACTAGCACGAACACTAACCCTAGTCAGATTACTAGCAGAAATCATTTGCATAGATTAAACAACTAATCACTTATCACTTGTAACATTCAAACGATCAATACACTACACGGATCTAACGAAACTTACTCAGATTTCATGGATTAGGAGAACATAACCATAGGATTTCTATTCCAAAAAGTGGGAGGCAGGAGTAACCAGAGAAACCCTAGGATGTATTTGACACATAAATGGGTATAAATGACTAACTAGTTGTCCGTCGTCGTCGGAGTCATCACCGGAGTGATCATCGGACTCGTCGCCCGAGTCGTCACTAGAGTCGGTGTGGAACTCCGTCTCCGGCTATGGAAGCTCGACGCCGTTGACGATGTCAGGGTGCAGCGATACCTCGTCGGCAGTGACGGCAACCTCTGCCTCCATCTCCACGTCGTGCTCCGGTGCGTCAGTAGCCCCGACGTCGCCACTCCCTCCGATGGGGCGCTTTGGAGGCATCCTCCACTACAAAAAAAAGACACATCCGTGACATTTTGGGCCAAACGAAATTTTTGTATGTCATACATATGACACTTCTATGACGATAATTGTGACAAAACCTGGTATCATCATAGATATGGTGGGATCCTACTTCTATGACAAAAAATCATGACAGAAAATGGGCTTTTCGTCCTGGGCGGGCCGGAGACGTAGCTGCATGACATTCTTTGGGCCGTCCATGACGGAAAAAACCGTGGTAGAAGCGAGGGGGAGGAAAATTTCGGGGAGTTCCCGGTTACGGTGGGAGGTCGGGGGCCGAGCGATGCGCGTTTCTCTCGTACACGTACGCGCGTGTGTGCGAGGCGTTGGCTCTAACTGAACCCGAGCGAGGCGTTGGGCTCTAACTGAACCCGAGCGATTGCACTGCAGGCTACGCGTTACTGAACCCGAGCGATCGATCGATGGCTGTTAACTGAACCCGATCGAGCGATTCCTTCGCTACTGCTGCTAACTGAAGCCGATCGATGGGATGAACAGTGAGCGTTGCGGGGGGGGTTGGATGAACAGTGAGCGGTGGCGTTGCCTCTGGATGAACAGGACCCCGTGGTGTGGTGGAGGGCTGGATGAACAGTAGACGGTGGAGGGGTGCCCGTGGAGGGGTGGATGAACAGGACCCCGTGGTGTGGAGGGCTGGATGAACAGTAGACGGTGGAGGGGTGGTTGAACAGGACCCCGTGGTGTGGAGGGCTGGATGAACAGTAGACGGTGGAGGGTGCCCGTGGAGGGGTGGTTGAACAGGACCCCATGGTGTGGAGGGCTGGATGAACAGTAGACGGTGGAGGGGTGGTTGAACAGTAGCCGGTGGAGTAGCGCGCGGTGGAGGCTGGATGAACAGGAGCCCGTGGATGAACAGTCGCAGGTGGAGGCTGGAGGAGGTCGACGGTGGATGAACAGTAGCTCGTGGAGGCTGGAGGGGGTCGACGGTGGAGATGAACAGTATCCCGTGGAGTCCCGTTTTGCGGTACGCCACACCCCTCCCGATGAACAGGACCCCGTTTCGACCGTAGCGCTCCAACACAAGTCTGTTTCCTCCGTTTTGCGGTACGCCACACCCCTCCCGATCAACAGGACCCCCGTTTCGACCGTAGGAGGTCCGTTTCCTCCGTTTTGCGGTACGCCAGACCCCTCCCGATGAACAGGATCCCGTTTCGAACGTGGCCGGTCGAACACAAGGCCGTTTCCTCCGTTCTGCGGTACGCCAGGCCTCGTTTCCATCGCCTGTTCCGTCCAAGCCCTCCCGATGAACACGACGCATTCCGTTGCCTCCCCATGAACACGACGCATTCCGTTGCCTCCCCATGAACACGACGATGACGTTGTTTCTCCGTTCCGACCCAGCCATGTACACGAGCCCTCGCCGTACGTATGCGCGAGTAGGCGTTCGAGACCCCGCCCGTATGTACACATACGTGGCCGTATTTTCTTTCTTGCACCCTGGCCGTTGTACGTACGTGTACATGCTACGTGCGCGCCTCTACTACGACACGTGCGCGCCTCTACATCGACCAGTATGTACGTACACGTTCGCGACCAGAATGACAATGCTACATACGCTTCGACCAGGTGGGTCCCGACTGTCAGGCACTTCCTTGCCTGCGAAGATGTAGCTGGTCGGTCCCAGCAGTCAGGGGCGAATCGTTTTTTTTTGCCCGGACGCACTTCCTTGCGTGCGAAGATGTAGCTGGTGGGTCCCAGCAGTCGGGGGCCTGGTGGGTCCCAGCAGTCAGGGGGGCGAATCGTTTTTTTCGGACGCACTTCCTTGCGTGCGAAGATGTAGCTCGTGGGTCCCAGCAGTCAGGGGGCGAATCATTTTTTTCGCGAAATACGGTGGCCCGTCCGGTGGGTCCCCGCTGTCAGGTGGAGGAATAATTATTTTGCGCGTAATAAGGAGGCACTTCCTTGCGGCTGCCGTGGACCCAGCTGTCAGCCTCTCCACGTACAGTACTCTTCCGATGGAAGTCGGTCGTTGACCACGTTGACCACGCCGCGCCGAGAGCACCAGGGCGGTGGTCTGGACGACGGCGAGGCCTAGGAAGGGGACGACGCGGAGCCGGGGAAGACGCAGCAGTGGAAGCCCGCGCGGAGAGGAGTACGAGGGTTCACTGGTTCGGCTGCGGTGTGAGGCTGCCGTCGCCGCAGAATAACAGGGGGTGTGGGTGAGTAGAGGGATGGCCTGGCCAGCGGTGGGAGTAGTACGGGGCGGTGAGGCCTCCGCGGCATCACAGCCGGCCACGGGAGGCAGGAGCACGCGACACGACCGGCGCTGCTTTGGGCGGCTGGAGCAAGAAGACCAGAGGTTGAAGAAGCACTACGGCCGTTGGATGGACATCGTACGATCACTGCAGCTAGAATCGTTTATATTGACTAAGTTGACAAAGCCCTTGGTACGCGTTAACTTAGTAGGCCCACAGCTCGGATTTGGCAGAGAACATATAGCCCATTTGCGATTTGTAAGAATGTACAACCCATTTTTTAATTCTAATGGAATTTACTACAGCCCATTTACAGTTTGTTAAAAGTACAGCCCAACTTCTAGCTAGGACAACGATTAATAATTTCAAACAACCGCTCAAAACAGAATTCAAAAAAAATTCCCACATTTTGATGGGATCCGAAATATTTGTATCCGAAATTTCTAGTCAGGTTAAATATAATTTCAAAATAAAGTTGTATTACGTTAAAATCCAACGAAATATTGCGCGCGCAACAAGTAATGAAATTAAAATTTTCAAATTCCAAAAATAATATATTTTTCAAACTAATTACGTGTTTGGTGCATAGTAACTGTCCAGTTATTATAATTACATCCCATTTATTATTTCTTAAAGTCCATTTTCTTGTTAAGCCTAATGCATACCTCCTAGGAAAGTTTGCAGCCCAGCGGGGCGGAGAATAACAAGTTGACCCGGATATTGTGTACAACTGTCGGCCCAGTTGCATTGCTGATGTTGAAAAAAAGCTATTTTTTATACACACATTAAAAAAATTGTATAGATAAGGAACATTTTTTATACACACATTTAACAATTTTTAAATACATGATTAACACTTTTTAAAACATATTTTTTAGTCAACAGTGGGCCCACAGCGAGCGGAGGAGGTCACAATACACATATTTTTTAAATACATGATTAACACTTTTGCAAAAACAATTAGCCCACAGCGAGCCAATTAGCTCCAGTCGGCCCACAGTGGGCCGACAGGGGCCAGTCGGCCAGCTGTAGGCCGACTGGAATCCAATCGGCCTGCTGTGGGCCGACTAGGCCCAGTCGGCCTGCAGCGGGCGGACGGTGTATTATTTTTGAAAAAAAATTACCCAGCGTAATATTTATGAAAATTAATAAAAAATGTATTATTTAAGAAAAAATAGCGAAAAAAGGCCTGTGTAGTACAGTACAACCTAACATGGTTACTCAGCCCATATTCAGCAACGCCGGAAAGGCCCAAACAAGGCTTCTGTACAACTTTTTGAAGTCACTGAGCTCAATTAATAACTTAAGAAAAAAGTTAGATTAGAGTGGAACCTAATTAAAAGCTGTCACGAGCAAATAAATAATTCAACGGGTCCCACTTGTGCGTGTGCGTGTGTGTGTGTGTGTGTGAGAGAGAGAGAGAGAGAGAGAGAGACCCATCGGCCGATGCTCGTAAATACATCTTTCAGCCATATGCATTGCTGATGCTCAGTAAAAACTTATATAGTTGACACAATCATATAGAACATCATAGCACACTGAACTTGCATACAAAAATTTCACGCAGGCGGCACAATCAGGATGGAAGCAGTGGATCGCTACGGGAAGGGCTATGTTGAAACCAACGAAGTCGTACATAACGGTTCATCGTCTTTATCAATGACGGGGAAATATCTTGAATGTTGTGCAAAGAAAACAGACAGACAACACAATAAGTTCTCCTAGCACATTAAGTTGACGTACAACCCTTTCTAAAAAAAGTTCAGGTACAAAATTAGAACAGGTCACAATCAAATGTACTGGCATATCAGTGCTTCACACCCATAGCTCGGATTTAACTAGTATCTGACAAGATTCAGTTGTTACCTCAAATTAGAGCACATCCAGGCAGCCAGCCCTGCCTCTTCTCCCAAAGAAGCAGTGGCCTCCGCCGCGCGATGGAGTAGGCCCTGTGCCATCCATCGTTCCGAGCAACACGGGGAAAGTCTGACGTTGACTCCTGTAATGGACGTCGTCGACGGACCCTGGCACCAGCGGCGGCGGCAGGACTTCGATTGATGGATTGACCACTTCTTCGACATGCACGAACACTCGATACAGGTACATCCCTAACGTGGTCCGCGGCGGCCTTGGTGGCGACGAATAGTACAACCCCGGTTCCTGCACCGGTATCTCAACACCAATCACCTTCGGTATGGTGGACGGCTTCTTCATCCATGCCATAACCGTCAGAGCCCAGCTGTCTGGAGGAACAAACATACTTACGAGCTCACCTCCAAGGTCGTTGATAAGCTCGTTCATGGACTCGCTGTTCCAAGCACGTCGAGGCATGCCGTGGAAGGTAAGCTTTGTTAAAAACTCAAGCTCAGAGGGCACCGAGCCCCATCCTGGGTGCCACCGATCAAAGCTCACCAGCGCGCCATCGCAGAACAAACGCCGGGAAGATTCGAACACACGACTGCAGTCGAAAGTTGTCCGGAACCTGACGAAGAAATCAGCCGGTGGCGGACAGACTTCGACGAGCAAGTCACTTATTTGGATGCCGTGCGCAATGCCAAGAGCTTTGACAAGGTCATCCGGCGAGACGGGAGGCCGGTCGCCGTTGATGGTTACCATCAGCACTTTGCCGGCAAACTGGTCGTCAAGCGCCGCCATGCCACTGTTGAGCGACAGCACGCAGCGACCGAAGGCAGGACGGACCTCAGGATCTCCGGCTCGGAGATCCGCGTTGACCGGCGACATGATAGTGCGCTTGAGTACAGGGAGTACAGGAGGGGGATTTGGGGGAACTGGAGTAGGAATCGAGATTCCAGAGGTGGGGGAGGGGCGGGAGACTGCGGATGAAAAGGTAGCATGAATTTCGAGCACGCGCCAATATGCTCTCGGCGCGCAAGCGCACGAAAACACCGGTGGCGCCCACATGTCGGCCTAAGAGTCCTTATTCATTCTTTTTTGGAGAGCCCGGCCTTTTTTTCAGGATCTTTTGAGAGCCCGGCCTGAGAGTCATAATTGACCTGTTTGGCATTGCGTTACTACTCGGCCCATATTCAACGACACCTCACTGGCCCAAACAAGTGTACATCATCGAAAAGACACTGAGCTCAAATTATATAACTTGAAAAAAGGAGATATACTCTGAACACTGGAGAATGGTGATGCCCTCATTTAGCCCACCAGTAGTTCGAGACAATAAACAGTTCGAAACAACGATATATACAACATTCAAACACTGACTAGTGACTACTACTGACATAAACAGCAAGACATGATAGTTCATAAGAAGTCTTGCTACACCACCAAAACGCACCCATCTGCAGCGCTCAGACTCTCGTGATCCAGACGAGAATGACATTCTAAACAGAAGCAACTATTACATAGTAAGAGTGACATAGACGAGGATGACCAAATGACAAGGAATATGCATAACAAAAGAAAGAACTACCCATCCAGAACCAGCAGCAAAGACAACAAAGTCATTCGAAGAGATGATCCAACACCATCATAATTTGCAGCCCCGCTTCAGCGACCAGTGATCCGGAGACACCAGTACTCCACCCTTTCGATGCAACAGCCCAATTACCTATCAACCTGAAGGCTCGAACCACATCACTGCCTGTCGTAATTGAGACATCCAAGGATCAAAGTTAATCCGGATGCCTTTGTCATTCTCACCTTCTTTTGGCTGCAGGCTGTATCGTTGACAATCAGGGGAGTTTGCTCCCGAACTCCTAGGGCTCGCCGTGTAGACACAGTTTTCCATAGCAAACAGAGCCTCTCTGCCATCAAGGTCCTTGCCAACGGTGATCTCCTGGTTAATCGGATAATTGAGTCCGAGAAACAGAGAGTGTGAACCAAGGCTGTTTACCCGCCTCCAACTAAAAAATCCTAAAGGCCCCAACAAGCTGGTATCCTGCTCATAGACGTAACAGCCACTGTCCGGATACTCACGTATTACACGGTGCTTGTATACAGTGGGGTTTTTGCAATATAACTTTTCCGGCTCATGTGTCCGAATGATCATCAGTCTTTTGCCGTCGTCTGATCGAGCGAGGAACCAGTTGTGCTTCCCTGTTTTTGGCAAAGGTGGTGTGATTACAAAGGGCAGTAACTGTAGGGACACTGCATCATATCAAAAAGGACAGGCATTGTTAATGTAAGATCAGCATTGTTCAGAGTATGAGTAGGATAATGCAAGAAACAGCATTGATATGTCCCTGTTGGAACTGGGAGGAAAATACAGGGAAATGTATACTGGGTTCGAAAATATAGAAGTGCCATGCATGGTTATACTCATGTTATCTCGCAATCGATTCTTCACAGGAAACTACCATGTCATGCATGTTATGTAATCATGTTCTGTCCTCACAAACAAATTCTTCAAGGTAACTAACAGACCATGCATTGTTATATACTCGTGTTCTGTGGGCAAAAATTTTGTGAGGATATTATTCTAGCCATTGATTGCTGAAGGGCGAATATAGGTATGTACACATGGTAAGCATTGCAGGATTTCACTACTTCCAAATATAGAGTTCTCCATATGCACATTTACTTCCCTAATGTATGGTTAGATGAAACCAACAGTGTGGTGCATGTTTCTACATCATGAAAATGAGGAAACTAACATGGCCATTGATACACACTCATATTTAGTAGTAGTATATAGATTACTGTAAAATAAGGATAATATCCATATATTCCTAACCGTTTGATTATTCAGGGTACAAATTGGCTGTAATGACATGGTCACAATCGCATGAATTAACTCATTCCAAATATAGCTGATTTACGGCGTCTCTAATACATTGCCATAGTTCTACTCAAATTCTGCTCAAACAGAGATATGCCAATCATCACAAAAAGTTCAAACAGTGTCATGGCGTCATCATTAACATGAGAGGAAACAACTTACACGCGCCGTCCCAGCAATACGTGGTGCCATCTGCTTTGTCGATCGCGTAGATGATGCCATTGTGTTCAATAGCATCACAGAAGTGTGTATCAGCTTTGACGATGATCCACTGCGAGCCGAGTTGTCTCCAGCTAAAGAAGGCACCGGCGTAAAGATAGGCGAGTCCGCGGTCGAACAAGGCAATTAGCTTGAAGTCTGCGTAATTCGCATGTCGTGTGGGCACTTGGCAGATTACAATCTTCTGCAAAACAAGGTCCGTCCAACTGACGTAGTAATCTAGATGACTTGGACCGCGATGGTAATACTCTATATAATCCAACGGAGGAAGGATAATCTCATGGGAGGTCTGGAAGTTCACGAGCACCAACTTTTTACCGTCTTCTCTGAAGGCAGCCATCCAGTGGGAGTTCATGCCGACCCAGTACATACCTGCCAAGAAGTTTCGGGCGATGGTGATCGGATCGATGTCGAGGGAAATGATGTACGGCGACCCACTACATACCTGCAAAGAAGTTTCGGCTAATGGAGATCGGATTGAAGTCGAGGGGCATCATGCACGCCTCCGTATCATGGTGAGCCAATCTCGCAAGACCAGATAGCAGCAAGCAGGGTGTCTTGAAAAGCTTAGGCCTCGCTTCGACGATGGCCGTGTGCATGTCCCTCGAGCATGCAGCCAGCCGCAGGGCGCTCAACATATCCATACACGAACAACAGAGGTCGAGGATGTCACTGGGGAGATTGCTCCAATCGCGGCTCATATGGATGCTGCGCGGTTCGCGTTCGGCCATGGTGGAGTTTGGAAGGGGGCTTGATTTACGGGGGAGAAGGATGTCGGTGCTGGAGCGGCTAGCGAGGGAATAGTGGTACTGGGGGAGGCGAGTGAGGCGACGGTACACGGGGGCACAGTGAGATGGAGACGGAGAAGGAGATGGAGATGGAGTGGTGCTATGGGAGCGGAGAGGGAGACGAGGCGAGGCGCCAATGTGCTGTACAGCGGCGGTGACAGACTGCACTGTGCACAGGGTGAGGCTGACTTTGGTAACCCGAACACGCCGCCTGGACTAGTGTCAGGCGCAGGGTGTTGTCACTTCACTGTGAGGACCGGATGAATAGTATTTTGACCATCAAGTGTACCACAGTTGTACTACTACTACTACCAGTAGGTACATGAGTACTCCAGTATTGTATAGCGTAAATAGGTCTCCCGTGCTAGCATGCCTGTTCACTTCATCGTTCAGGTATCATCCATATTGCGAGCAGAACCAAATTCTCGTGCATGCCCAATCAACGCTCTGCCGCGATGCATGCAGTGGTCGTTCTGGTGCATCAAGGACGGCATGCAGATCGTTCCACACTTGAGAAGAGGAAAAATGGAAAGGTAGAACGCGGCAGCAGAGGAAGAGAACGCTGGCTAACGAGGCTGGGAGGGGATCGAGCAGGAAGTTAATGCTCCACGCCTAAAGGTTTTGGGAAAACCTGATTTTCATAAGGTGACTTATACTCACCTAAACGGAGGGAGTATTCCTTAACCAGAGAATGTTGTGTCTCCCACTCACGCGCTCAAAAAAAACTACGACACATTTTTTATCTGTTTGCATAGGTCCCCAGGATGGGCACGTACACGAACAGGTACGACTCATCAGTCTACCCGCATAGCCTTTTCGTTTAGTCTACCTAGCCGTCTAATCAACTGCCTGCACGCCACTTCTCCCATTTACTTCTCCATCGGGAACCGATTCTCCTCGGCTTCTTCACCTCCCCTTCGTCTTCATTTGCATCCAAACCCCACTGCGTTCACATTGTTTTAACCTCTTTAAATAATCATCTACTACTTCAGTTAGACTAGCCATCTAATCCTAATTCTCCAAACCATAGCCCTCCGTTCCAGCGGTTCCAAATGGCGATAGAGATCGAGATGCAGGTTTTTAGCGTCCAAC
Organism: Triticum aestivum; assembly: GCF_018294505.1. NCBI lineage: Eukaryota > Viridiplantae > Streptophyta > Magnoliopsida > Poales > Poaceae > Triticum > Triticum aestivum. The sequence goes on along the minus strand of NC_057800.1, from coordinate 344,741,812 downwards.
ATGTCCTCGTGGAAGGCTCGATGCGCATAGTTGCCACCGTCACCGTCCACCCAAGGGTTGTTCGGCAGTGGATCAACAATGTATCCAACTCCCTCGAAAAGGTAGAGACGAGGGTCATCGGTCTCGACGCAGAGTACACGGAGCGTGCCCCTGGGAAGATCCAGCGTGCCGCCGTCCTTCAGCTGTGCTTCGAAGATGATGTTTTGGTGTACCACATCATACACTCGCCCTCCATACCAGGTGAGCTTCACGATTTCTTGTCTCGGGAGGACGTATACTTCTGTGGGGCAGCCATCGAAGGGGACAAACAGAAGCTGGAGCCGTACAAGCTTGATTTGAATAGCATCGCTGACCTACAAACCAGAATCAAAATTCCTGTAGAAGTTTGTGATAAACAGACACCATCCCTATTCGACGTAGCAAATTTTGTGCTCGGTACAAATCTTCAGAAGGGTGACGAGACGGTGGCATTAAGGTCGTCTGGATGGGAGAATTATCCCTTGACGTACGAGCGGATAAAATATGCTGCCCTCGATGCCCGTGTGAGTTTCGAGATAGCTGCAAGGTCCAAAGAGCTTGTTGCGAAGCCGTCTCCCACAGAGAATGAGAACAAGAAGAAGAAGAAGAAGAAGAAGAAGAAGAAGAAGAAGAAGAAGAAGAAGAAGAAGAAGAAGAAGAAGAAAGGCTGCACCAGCAGGAGGGCATTATGGATGGATGAACTATTTCCTCTCTTGTAAAAAAATTATTCCCTCTCGGTGTATATTGATATAGATGGACTATTTCGATGGTGTGCATGTCTTTGGAACAGAGTAGTAGCGTGGGTCCGCTTGACTATAAGGAACTATTTATCCGCATATATAGCTTTCTCTGCTACTCCTTCCAGTGATCGGTATGCAGTGCATGTGTCCGTAGACATGACAGCTTGTCCATGGAAGTTCAACTACGGCGACCATCACGTTTCATCTCGCGATTCCCACGACGCCTCTCCAACCCACGGCACCACGCCCCCCGACGTGCGCCTCACCCCTCTCGGCCGCACCGCCCCTCTGCCTTTGTGTGCATGACATGTGGGCCACCTAAAATGCGGCGAGCATCAAGTTTCTACCACAGCCACCCGCGATTCCCACGACGCCGCTCGAACCCATGAAACCACACGTCCCCCGACCTGCGGCTCACCCCTCTTGGCCCCACTGCCCCTCTGCCTACGGGAGCATTACATGTGGACCAGTCACCTATCGGGTCCACATGTTATTGACTCAAAGGTAGGTGTAGTAAGGCGCTGAAGCTCAGTCCCGACGGCCCTGAGAGGGAAATGTAACTCCTGCGCCAGGGCTTGTGGTGCTCCCGCAGCACGAACTCGTGCCAAACTCGAGATTTGTTTCTTTACTATACATGCACGCAACGATTTAATGGACATTGTAATCTCAACATGTGATGGGGAGCTCTAAATTTGAATTTGAAACTTATAAAACGAAAAGATTCAAAACAAATAAACTGGGAGAGAGGGAGTATATCGTAGGATGTGTCCCATACAAAATAAGTCCCCTGGTTTGTCACCGCGCAGATGCGGTTAGAAAGGAGCACAGCGTCTTCCTACTCGTACGGCAACAAATCGGCCGCAGACAGCATGGTCCGCCTTTGACCGCCATGTGCAAGGTTCGTGCTATCTTATTCAATCTCACCGTGGTTCCATCGTACCAATTCATGCGGTGGCCCGTTGCATGGCTGATCCCAATGTTGGACAAAGGTTCTACGGGAACGGTTTCACCGTTGTAAATGTTGTGCAAATTGATGTTGGTACCCTCCCGTACATATGCAAGCCAATCTCCACTCGCACCGAGCCTAACCTGTGAAACAGTGGGCAGGGGGAGAATTAGGAAATGGACACGGAAGTAGTCTTTAGAATGCATTTACTACGTGATCAAACTCATCTTACCTGCTCATCGGAGGAAATCCGAGTGCCCCTCAACGTCGGCATCTCAAGGGGCGTCAACTTGCAACTACGGCCACGCCGCGCTGGAGAGACCCCCAAGGAAACATCCTCGTGCGTTCCACGGAACATCAAGATGCATTTGTATGAGTAGTTTATCTTGTGAGAGAAAAGGATGAACGAGGGAAGGCCTCTAGAGATAGAGATGGACACTACTACTACCAATGTGCTGGCCCGTGCGTTGCAATGGATCCAAAGTAGTAGAATAATACTTGTTCACGTGCTTGAAATATAAACACTCTAGTTTTGATATACATGTGTCAGCAGACATGACAGCTTGTCCATGGAAGTTGAACCACGGCGACCATCACGTTTCTTGTTTCTACCACTAAGCCACTGAAGTTCGGTCCCGTGGGCCCCGAGAGGGAAATGTAACTCCTGCGGCAGGCCTTGTGGTGCTCCCGCAGTACGAGCTCGTGCCAAAACTGGAATTTGTTTCTTACTACTACCAACTAGTACTAGTAAGGTACACGTGCATTGCACGCATGAGATTCTGGTGGTTTGTGCATTATGCTTCTACATGTGGAGCTTTCTGGATTCTAACATGTGGCAAAATCTGGTGGAATGTAAGGTTAGGCAAGTTTGATTAACTTAGGCGAGTGTTTGATTCAAGCCACACCTTAGGCAAGCCACACTAAGGCCCCACATGACATACACACAAAAAATGTGGCAAGATTCCCTTAGGCTTGCCAACTTGTTTCTCTCGTTTTGAAGAACTAATAACTTTGCCTAAGCTTAGTTGTGGCAAAGTTAGGGTCTGTTTGATTCAAAGGATTTTCATAGGATCTTTGAAGGATTAGAATCCTTAGGAATTTTTCCTACGTTGGTCGTTTGATTCGTAGGATTGAATCATGTAGAATATTTTCCTAAGGATTCATTTGTACTACGTTTCACAGGAATTCTAACATGCACTCCAACCTCTTGAAAGAAATCCTTTGTTTTTCATGTGACACAATCAAACAAACTCAAATCCTATAGGGATCCAATGAACATGCCATTCCAATCCTACTTTTTTCCTATTCCTGTGTTTCTGCAATCCTATGAATCAAAGAGGCCCTTAGTCATGAATTAAGTTCAACCATGGAGTCTTCTAGATTATACATGTGGCAGAATCTGGTGGATGATATCCAACGGCCAGTAGTGCTCGGATTTGCCATCTTTGTACCATCGGATTGGCTTCATCCAACGACCAACTTTCAAAGTTTTTCACACACTATATAGGGGGTATAGATATAGATGTGCCGGTCCGTTGCAATGGATCCAAAGTATATATATCTATTTAGTGGAGTGCACTCTAAACACATTATCTATTTATTTTTCTCTAACCTTCCGTAGCCATGCAACCAAGCCACATAAGCTTCATGGGTGCCCCCCACATCATATTATTCATACTACGTTGATTGAAAAAAGATAAATCACCCAAAACAAGATCTTCCCGTTTTTTGTTCCTACGATGTTGTGCCGTGCACGTACCTACTAGTTGTATAGTGGTAGTACTAGTAATATAGTATTAGGAGTACAAACTTGGTACTAGTAGGAGTAGTACTAGTACGGAATGCTCCTACTCTATCAACGAGCCCCGTCTGACACCAAATTTCTTGGCTTCCGTGCTACAGCTAGATCTTCCCCTCGTTTCTTTTTTCCAACCCGGCGGCGGGCGGGGTGTCGGTTTGCTCAACGGCGGTCCCACATGAAAGTGAAAATGCTAGGCAACACGCCATCCCTAAGCCATGTGTCGTGCCGGACGGGCCGTGTTGTACTCCCGATTCCCGGGCGTGTGGGGGTGCGACGCGAACGCGGCAGGCCTTTTCCTTTTACCAGCAATGTGCTCGTGCGTTGCGACGGATCCAAAGTAGTAGAATAGTAGTATTTGTTCACAAATTTGAAAGAAATCACTATTGTTTTGATATACTCCTAATATATTACTCCCTCCGTACCTAAATATTTGTCTTTTTTGAGATTTCAAATGGACTATCACATACGGATTATATAGACATATTCTAGTGTTTCTAGCAAGATGCCCGCGCGTTGCACGAAGTTGATGGAAAAGGTAAGCACAACTTATAAATTGACGGATGGAGTACTAGTTACAGTGATGCATATAATTAAGCAAAGGGATCGCACATGTCGGTATTGACTGGAACGAGAATGCAACAGCACAGAATTAAGGCCACGATGATGCGATCGCAGTGGTGGTTACAGAAGGCAAGAAGAAAGATGGATCCACGAACGTACGACCTCCTCCTCCTCAACTTAGTGCGCCGGGCCACCGACCGGCGGCTAAGGAGCGGCGGCTTTTGTGGCGAGGTCGAGGTGCTTCTCAGCAAAGGCATCCAAGGCTTCCAGCCGGTTGAGGAAGGCCAACGTCGTAGCGTCCTCACTGGCCTTGTAGATACCTATGTACACGATTTCCTCGTACATGTGGATGTGTAGGTCGACGAATTCTTGCAGGGCGAGGCGCCTCGCGGCGAGCGCGACCTCCAGGTGGACATTCTTCGTGGCGTCGGCGGGCAGTCGCAGGGCCACCAGTGCTTGAAAGAGGTTCCGGCCATGGAGGCCGATTAGGGTGGCAGGCAATGAGGAGCCCGGGCGCGCGGGCTGGAGGAGTACGGCGATGTCGTCCGCGAGCTTCTTGAGGACGGTGAACTTGTTGCTGGTGGCAACGATCATCTGGTCCAACTGAGAGTCGTAGTTGGCGTCGAAGGCGGCCATCCACCAGCCGGTCTCCAACACCGTCTGGAGACGATCCTCGGCGCCATGCCGCAGGCCGGCGTCGTGGACCATCTGGCGCAGCCGCTGGCCGCTCACGAGCATCGCCGCCATGGGTCTGGAGTGAGCTCTTTTGCGCTTAGTGTAGGTGCTTAGGCAAATGCTTAGGGGTGTACGATGTGGTAGATGCATTGGAATGGAGGGCGCCTTTATATGAGGGCAATGAGAGCAAACTGCGTTGCATTCACATCGTGCAGCCTCTTTTCCCGGACCTCCTCCCATTACTTCCCTCATGCATTAATTGAAGAAGGATGCATTGGCCGTTCAACATATCGGGAACCGCTACTCCCTCCCTCGTCTGCATTAAAGCCGTATCGGGAACTGCGCCGCCGCTGTCAAATCGAATACTCCCTCCGTCTAGGTGAGTATTAAGTCATCTTACGAAAACCAAATAGTAAACACATAGGCGTGGTGCATTAACTCTCACGTTGTTTCTTATTTTTTGACATAAATAAGGAATCAACCAAGAAGAGATGTGGGGCTTGTATGCTTTAATGACTTGAAGGACTATCAAACGAGACATGCAGATGGTCAGTTCGTTGCACAAGAACAAATACAACCACGTCAGCACACGCATCTAGGGTTTACAAAGTAGTATCATCATATGAACTAGTGTATATCACCTCCCTAATGCATAGTATCATAATTGTATCATGTAGACCTATATGTCATCAGACACAAAAGTACCGCATTATATGAATGTATCATAATATGAACTCCATCACTCTTTTCATTTATGCTACACCTAACAAAATGCCTAGTGGCATGCAGATACTACTATGATACTACCATTACGACAACCTTATATAGCCACATAATGCTATAAAAGATGAATGAGACCAAATTATATCTCATCTAGATGAGTTCTAGCAAAACTGTATTAATAATACTTAGTACTCCTGCGCCATGTATCATATATTAGTATCATGTAGTACTTTATTTATTTATGAGGTATCCAGATGGCACTGCACCGCCAAGAAAAGAGGGTAACATCAAAATTATGGACTACTTTTTTGAGTATGTTGGTAAGGTCCGGTCATAGTCACTTGTTGAAATCTCTAAAAAGACAAATACTCCCTCCGTCCGGAAATACTTGTCATCAAAATGGATAAAAGGAAATGTATCTAGACGTATTTTAGTTTTAGATACATCTCTTTTTATCCATTTTGATGACAAGTATTTTCGGACGGAGGGAGTAGAAAACAGAGTTGGTGATGATGGTGTGCGTGCCATCCTGCAATATAGGCCGTCGGATTTATATCTAACGGATAGGAAAGAAACTATGGCAATTTTGCAAAAATATACCCACACGTCTCTCCATGTTCGCAAATAAGGCCTTCCCTCGTTCAACCTTTTCTCTCACAAGATAAACTACTCATACAAATGCATCTTGATGTTCCGTGCAACGCACGGGCAGCTAGCTTATTTCTTTTAAAATAGTGCTGCGATAATTGGGTTGAAGTGATATATTTTATGTCTGCCCCGAATGATTTCAGATTCACTAGTAGTAACAAAGAAAAGGTTGCCTTGTTAATTAACAGAAAACAGGGTGAAAACTATCACATGAGGCCGGTAAAAACAAGGCACACTGGGTTCAGCGTCATCGTCACTACAGCTGTGCGCGCGCGAGAAGTCTACATATCGAGGGGGCTACCGAGCGAGGCACCGAGACACAATGTTTGAGAGAGAAACCAATTGACAGATTATGATCAGATCGAGTTGTCACCCTTCTGCTGTCATTGTTGGGGGGGAGGGAGAGAAAGACGTATCGAGAGTGTGCGCGGTAGGCACAGAGGCACAACTAGCGGTGTGTGTGTGTGTGTGTGTTTGAAAGAGGAGTAGATAGATTATTATCAAGATTGATGTGCCACCCTACTAGCTCCTTCAGTGCCGGGTAGTGTGTGTGTGTGTATGTTTGAGAGAGAAGCCAGTCGATGGATTAGTATCGAGATCGAGGTGTCACCCTACACCTTCGGTGTTGGGGAGTGTGGGTGTGTGGGGAGGGGGGCAGTGACACTCACATATCTCTACTCTTATAAAAACAGAGTTGGTGATGATGGTGTTCCTGCCATCCTGCAATATAGGCCATCCAGTTTATATCCAACGGACAGGAAGGAAACTATGGCAATTTTGCAAAAAGATACCCACACCCCTCTCCGCATTTGCAAATAAGGCATTCCCTCGTTCATCCTTTTCTCCCACAAGATAAACTTCTCATACAAATGCATCTTGATGTTCCGTGCAACGCATGGGCATCTTGCTAGTAGGGAGAAGAAGTTTGTGTGACACATATCTAGCTATATTAAGGGATAGGTTAGATAGCATATGTGTGAGAGACATTAGTGGCTGTGGGTGGGCGGAATTAAAGGGGTGGGCGTGTTAGACATAGAGAGCGTGTGTGTTTCTGTGTGAGAGACTTGTAGGACGGGGTAGAAAGATGAATTTAACCCTGACGGAGGGAGAGAAATACACGAAGTGCGCGTGTGTGATTCCGATGCCCACAGGGAAATGAGATATGTATGCGTGTGAGAGAGATTGCACAATTCATTCACGTATCACTATCTAGCGATCGTGGACGTGCATCGCTTGAACATAAGTCAATATCTACTTCGTATCGTGGCCAAAGGTACAATATCGATTCAACGCTATAAAGATTGGACACTCACATATCACATTTTTTCTATTTAAATAAGCCTTTTTAGTTGTGCATGCCAAAGTTACAGTGATGTTTCTTCAAACAACCAATGTAGCTATCATGAACATGCACCATTGTTACTCTTGCATTCAAATTCATTAGTCTTGGATGATTTAAGTTTCTATTTTGAAGTAATATATGTAATATTCATATATGAATTCAACGGGCATGCAATTTATGAAATGGAGGCTATGTAATCATATGAGGTAACACTTTTAAGTAGCTGACTACAATATCCATTTATTTTTGTGCGCCTTTACACTAACACGTCAATGCATTATGTTTAAAGTAAATAACCAATGGCACTAAATTATCTATTTACACGAGAAATACATAGGCTGAGCGTTTGATCCCTTTTTTGTGAACGGGCCACTACACCCGAGTGAACGTCCAAGTTATCGGCGCATCATCCCGAGTTATTGTCTTTTTTCTGGGGTGGACTTCACACCAGTTATTAACTGCTGACGCGTGCCCCGTGTACATAGTCTAGCATGACCTTCCCGCTAGCACGGTCCAAAATTAGTTGAAACTGGATAGAACGATCCCGCGGGCGGCAAAATCTCCCGCCTCCTTCTAAAATTTCCGCCACCTTAGTCTTTAGCATGCAAAATCCCCCTTTTGTCCTTGGTGCACGGAGACCAACAGTTACAATACCGCCCTCATCTACATGATAGGTCGGGGCTGCTTTGGTAACTTCTAGTTCCCCCACTACACGGCACCCCCATTTCCTCTCCCCCTCCCGCAAAAAGGACTAACTCCACAACATCAGAGCATCTTACATCACGACGTTCGTACTTCATCGCCCTTTCCCCCCTCCCCTCTCGAAACCCTAGACTGCTCATCCACCGGCGTACCATAGCCCATTCACTGCCAGCGGCGTCCACCTCGCCGGATATGCTTCTGCGACCGCATCTACCCCTCCCACCTCCCCTAGAAACAAGTAGACTGCTCATCCACCATTGTACCATAGCCCATTCAGTGTCGGCCTTGTCCACGGCGCCGGATCTGCTTCGCTAGTACTCTCGTCAACTGTCGCGCATCTGCAGCAGCTCATTCGTACTCCCCACCGGAGACGCTTCGTCCACACCCCCCGGAGCCGCCCCACCGACGCCCCCATCGACGGCCTCTGATCCTCTTCGCCGACACCTTCCTCAACCCTACCGGAGCCACTTCACCGACACCTTCCTCAACCCTACCGGAGTAGCTTCGCCTATATCATTCTCAACCCTACCGGGGCCGCTTTGTCAACTCACAAGTCCACGGCCTCAGATCCGCTTCCTCGCACCCTCATCCAACCTACCGGAGCAGCTTCTGACGCCCCATCCACGGCCGCAGATCCGCATTGTCGACACCACCCTTAACCCAACCACTGGAGCAGCTTCTGACGCCCCGTCCACGGCCGTAGATCCGCATCGTTGACACCATCCTTAACCCAACCACCGGAGCAGCTTCACCTATGCCCTCGTCCACGGCCATAGATCCGCTTCGCCCACACCGTAGTCCACCCTACCGGAGCCGCTCCACAAACACCCTACTCGACGGTTCTAGATCTCCTTATCGGACCCCGACAACCAGCACAACGTCATCACCCTCGATGTTTCTAACCTGATTCCCACAGTCTGGAGAGATGCCAAGCACCTGCCACGGCCTAGGTACTTGTCACCTTTAAACCCGTCCAGCATCACCTGCCCGATGTACTTCAAATATACTAACCGGTCGCTGTTACCTGTTATGCAGCTGGCAAAAACTACAAGGACGATGTTTCTTCTGGATCTAAGAGCTTGGCCAACCAAGATCCTGGACTGAGGCATTGCTATGATCTTGTAAGCGCGTCTCTCTCTCTTGTATTGTTCTGTGCCTGCCAGCGTGCTTTGCTAGGATTTTCGACCAGTAATCCCTTTGTGCAGACAATGATTTCTACTACTGGCTGCTAAATTAGATATGTAGATGTGATACAAGATACTACCTCATACCTCCGTTCCTAAATATAAGTCTTTCTAGAGATTCCACTATAGGCTACATACGGAGCAAATGAGTGAATCTACACTCGAAAATGCATCTATATACATCTGTATGTGGTCCATACTGGAATTTCTACAAAGACATATATTTAGGAACAAGGGCAGTACATTACACAAAATCGTAGGTGGCATGTAGGAATTCCAGTGCACTACATTAGGCTCCCTTAGAGTGCCTGCTAGTCCAGCATACAGAGTCATGGCTAGTTTATGGTACGCACACAATCGTTAATTGGTGGTTTAAATATGCGCAAGGGATATGCAATGTAGTATCATGTAGAGATGTCTGAAATTAGCCGTGTCAACTTGCAGATAGGGTTACACAATGAAAAAGTACAAGATGTATGTGGCAATTTCATGGAACATCGCAAAAAAGGAGAGGCAGCGGTGAGCCTATACAGTGTGCCATGGTACGTCACTCCTCCATTGCAATCATCGTGACATGTTATTTGTATGCCAGTTCTATTAGCCAAGTTTCTTAGGGACAGTTATTACGAGTTATCCTAAGAAAATAAGCACCTGTGAATATAAGCTCCATGTAATAAGCCAACCAGTTATTTTCATTGCGTTTTCAGCTTATCTTTTGTATGATCAGTGGAAAGTCTAGATTGCATTATATTTTTTTCATTTTGCTGCCCATATGGAAATTAATTTGACTTGCAAACATCACAAATTGAACCCAGTGCAGTAATTAATATGATAGGAAAATAGAACATCACTATTTGCTCAAAATGCAAATACAAAGATACCATCTACTTGGCACAATCTACTTTGGTCAATGTTTTCCATAGAGATCCCATTGCCTAATTTAAAGGAAGAACGCATGACCCACATTTAAATGAAGAACAATTATTTATTGAAATTCGATGGTCCAAGTGGCTGGTTACTATCGTATAGCAGCACCACCTGAAAGCATCATATAGCAGCAGCAGCAGCTCATAGCAACTCATCATACAGCAGCAGCAGTCTGCAATTCTTCATATACCAGTAGCAGCTCATAGCAATTCATCATATAGCAGCAGCAGGAGCAGCTCATAGCAATTCATCATATAGCAGCAGCAGGAGCAGCTTGTAGCTACTCATCATATAGCAGCAGCAGGAGCAGCTTGTAGCAACTCATCATATAGCAGCAGCAGCAGCTCATAGCAATTCATCATATAGGAGCAGCAGCAGCTCATAGCAACTCATCATACAGCAGCAGCAGCTCATAGCAATTCATCATATAGCAGCAGCAGGAGCAACTCATAGCAATGCATCATATAGCAGCAGCAGAAGCAGCTCATAGCAATTCATCGTATAGTGGAAAGGGGAGAGGAGATGCAAGCGGGCAGGGCAATGAATGCTTGCGTGTTTGTTTTTACTTGAGGGTCAGGTGTGACACAGGCGTCAGCAGTTGCATTTTGAGTGTAATATAGGAGACAACAGAGTCATTTAACTATTCCCCTTCCCTTCAATTTTTAGTGAGGTTCTACCCGAAACACCCCCCTCCAAAGCGAAATTAGTTAAGCCCAAGCCCATAACTCAAAAATGACTTCTTTACATCTTTTATGGCTTATTTTGACAATATGCCCTGAAAAGGCGGAATCGAACTGGCCCTTAACCTGCAATTCAATTGTGCGTGCAATGATGAATCACTCCTGCCTGCTATCTGTACATTTAGGCATCATCATACATGGCATAACCTAATACATGTGCATTCCATTGTAGAATCTGGAAATATGCAATGTTTATGTTAGTTCATACGTTGCACATGATGTTTAAATGCCCCTTAAATCTGGTCAGTCAAGTGATGGTCTTTAAGCCTCCTTCTTTGCTTCTTTTCTTGATATGTAAGATTTGCTCACACATCTGTTCAATTGCTTGTTTGCATCAGCCAGCCATACTAGGACTGTTTGCTTTGATTACTTGCTGTTCTTGACATAACACTCTAACAGAGCTTGTCAATGATTTAAACACTAAGGGCTGCTGTAGTGGGGCCTTGTCTAACTCATAGGTGACATAAAGGTTTGGTTGTACACTACAGTAGGCTCTCCAAGAGTACCTGGAGATCCAGTTCGAAGGTATGCCTAGTTTTTACATAGTGCAGACATAGTAAATGCTCATTTCATTGTGTGCAAGTGCAAGAGATGCGGCATGTTTCATTATGTGGTGTTGTTTTGTTATAATCTCATTCTTTTGTGTTCACAGACTGGAAAGTATGCATATTTATCTTCCAAGGAGACGAGTAACTAGTTTGTGTCACCTTGCAGAGGGGGTGCAATGAAGATAAGATTGAGGATTTCCAAGTACAAGATGTTAGGAAGGAGCCTTGCAAGAGAAGTAGGAGCTGCGCTGAGCCTCTTCAACCTGCTAAGGTAAGTCACTGTATGCAACTCAACAGTTCAATTCCTTGTTTGTTTCAGGCATAGTTAATTTTCTCTTTTCAATTGCTTTATTTGTCCTCAGTTAATGAGATGCCCAAATAATCATGCCTGATGTTCGGTACTTGTATCACTATTAGTTGACATAATTAAAGGCCTTACCATTTAATTACTCTGCCGAAGTGTGCCTGAAGCTTTGAAGTCTATTAACCAACTATTATTGCATGAGCCTCACAATCTAGTTTATACTACGCTAATGATTGCATAGTTTTGCCTGCTGTAGTATGTTTGTATGAAACCCTCTGCTGTTCATTATGCTCCCTAAGACTTTAATTGAGGCACAGAATGGCCAACTGCTTGCTTACTTATACGCAATGTGCTGTCTAAATTTGTAACTTGTCTGTGTTTTCGATTGGGCCCCAACATCATGCTCCTCTGGTGAGCTAAGAGGGATTTCTGTATGTAGGCTGCACAGACTATCTTTTTTATAATTTTTAAAATATCACCTGCTTATGCTTCATGACATGTAACATTTTTTTTGAAAGTGACGTGTAACATTATTGTTAGTCCTGTTTTGCCATGTAGTACAAAATAGTGTCTTGTTCGCTTCACTGTTGTAACTATACTTTTGCCCTAGTCATGTGTACTTACAGAAACATTTCAGGATGAAGTGACATCAACACAAAGATCTGTGAGCAGTGCGGCATGGCCGTTACCGAATGATTATGGATTGGAATTGGAATGTGCTAATGTTCTCGAGCATCAACTAGAGGTGGCAAGACAACGTGTACATGATTGTCAATGTATAATCAACAAGTTGAGACTGGACATGCAGGTATTAGATGCAGGAGTCAAAAAAATGAAACAAGACACTGAGGTAACCATGAAGGAATTGGAGTTTTTGCAGACTGAAATTTGTGCTATCTGAATCCGGCCAATCCTATTTTCTGAAGAGATTATAGTTCAATTGGAGTTAAGTTGATGCGTGTCCATGATGTATGAGTTGTATTTGCCCAGTGTGTGTAATTTGCTGTTTGTGTATGCTTTATTATCACCTGTGCTGAACCATAATGCCCAGTGGGTATAATCGGCTGTAATTTCTTTATTGTATAGTGTAGGATTATTCTACCTTTCTGTGCCTTGATCTCTTTGTTGTAATAGTGTAGGCTTTTTAGAGGTGATAGTATTGAGTAGGATAATTCTTTGAATATGCTATATCGTTCAAACGGGGGCCAATTCGCCTGACCATGGCCCTTCATGGGCCGTCGGATCCATGGGTCTTCTACGTCTCATAGGATCCATGGGCCTTCTACGTCTCATAGGATCCATGGGCCTTCTACTTCTCGTAGGATCCATAGGCCTTGTACGTCTCGTAGGATCCATGGGCCGCCGGCTCATTTATGGGTCTTGTACGGGCCTTTAATGGGCCGTACATGGGCCTTTAATGGAAATCATACATTTTATGGGCTGACCATAATGGGCCGTTTAATAGGCCGTATTTGGTGATGCTATGAAAATGGCCCAACAGACTAACGGTCCGCAAACGGGCCGACCATAATGACGGGCTGAATTTGGCCCACAAACAGAAAATGACAGTAACGGGCCGTAAGTAACCGAATGTTGCAAATGAGCCCAAGAATAAATGGCCCCTCAGAAGGCCGAAAGTTAACTTGGGCTGGAAATGGCCCAACGGAATAACGGGCCATTAATGGGTATAAAGTGATACACTGTTCATTACGGGCCAGTTTCACCACGGGCCGTTAATGGGTGTAAAGTAATACACTGTTCATTACGGTCCAGTTTCAGCACGGGCTGCTAATGGGCCAAGAATTACAAAGGGCCTCATATGGGACGAAAGACGTCATGGGCTATACATGGGCCAGAAGTGAAAACGGGCTGGAATCATATTGGACGGCCCAGATGATGCTACTGGGCCTAATTCGGATAGGGCATAACAGGCCTTGGATTAGCAGGCTGTAAATGGGCTATATGTGAACAGGCCGTTAACAGGCTTTCTATGGGCCTGCCCGCCAGCTTTTAACCAAGTCAAATGGCCGGCCTTTTCACAGGAATGGGCCACTGTTGGGCTGTGCCACGTGTCGACGTATCATAGGCGCCTTCTGTCCAGTGAGTGGATGACATCTGTCCCAACGATGAGCCGACACGTGTTTCCTCTAGACAATGATGATTTTACATGTGGAAAATCCCCATTAGTCGGGGTTGTTAATGGGTTATCGGATCCAAAACCCGACCCGATAGCTTAACAGCGTTCCGTTATGGTGGATGCCACGTGTCGGTCACCCTTGACGAAATCACTTCTGTGACACACGATTTATCGTCATGGAAGTGGACACTTCCGTGATGATAATTTTGGTAATGTCATGGAACACTTCTACGACAGCACGGGTATGACTATCTTGATTCTGTCATAAATTTGTCATGGATGTATATGCATGAAAAAAAAGCGACCTACTGTGACAAACACGTATCATCACGGAAGTGTATTTTTTTGTAGTGCTCATACACTAACGACTTTGAGGACTAAGAGCAGCGTCGAGGATGCAAGCGGAGAGAGAGGATTGTGAGTGTGGCGAGGATGGGGGTGCGGCCGCTTGGGCGCACCATTAATATGGAGTAGTAGGAGAGAGGCGGGCAGCGGTCAAACCGCTGGCTCGCCTCCCGGTGAGCCTAGGCGCCGGACTACTGGCATGCCTACCGTCGTTTCATATAGCTACTCACACACCTCCCGATGACACTGTGCGACGAGCACGCCTCCGTTAATTCACACACCTGCACGCATGCCTCCCGGTCTGCCTGCACGGCGGACTGCTCGCATACATCCCATCAACTCATGCATGCTCGCACGGCACACGGGTCGCGTGGTGGCATGCATATTGTTTTTCTATTTGGATGATTAATGCTACCGCTTTATTGCTTAACCGAAGCATGGCACTTATCCATTATTGGTCTAACGCTCACAGTCCGAATAAATAATCCGTTTGGGATATTGGTTCCCAATTATTAATAATCTCTCGTTTGTAAGAAGATAAAGATTACATCAAAATTAGTCTCAAGTTTGACAAAGAAAGTACAATGCCACTTTGTATCGGTGTCCATATGACAACACGATAAGTTTCATGAACTTCAAATAAGTTTTGGATGTACTAGAATTTAAAAATCAAGATTCTCAATGTTTGAAATTTCTTGCACGGGGAGTAAACATGCACCCACTGAGACACATGTGTTTTTGCAATCCCATTTAGGAGCACTGTCATGTGTGCATGTAGCTCAAATTTAATTTTTGCACATTATGCCCCTAGAAAATCAATCAATGTACTAAAACGTATTAATGATCTCTATTTTCTCAAAGTTAAAACGTCCCTCCTTTGGTAACATATGTTCACCGCGGGATAATTTAACATGCATCGTAGTTGTGGTGGATTCACGGTGTGTGTGGGGAGGTGTCTGGGGGGTGACGGGTGGATCGCAGTACACTACGAGTTGTAAACCATCGTGTGGGGTTGGCCGTTTTGTTAGGCAGGTGCCACATCAGAGTCATGAATTTCTTATTTAAAACTTTACACAACCCTTTCGTACATACATGTTTTGGCCACATGCAGTCGATGGTTGTCCTACAGGACACTCGAGACTCACATGTGACACTTTCTGTGGGCCCGCCAGGTCGTCGTCCATCACTTTGACGAACAGCCGGTAGTGAGGTTAATTTGACAAGCAAGGTAGAATCTTTTTTGTTTGTGTTATGGTGGGAGTATATATATAGTATGCATCGAAGAGGTGGGAGGGGACTGATGACCCACAAGTATAGGGGATCAATTGCATATCTCTTTTCAATAAGTAATAGTGTCTAACCCAACGAGGAGCAGATGGAAATGACAAGTGGTTTTCAGCAAGGTAATGTCTGCAAGTGCTGAAATTGTAAGTAACAGAGTAGTTTGATAGCAAGATATTTTGTAACGAGCAAGTAATGATAATAGTAACAAAAGTGCAGCAAGGTAGCCCAATCCTTTTGAGGCAAAGGACAGGCCAAAACAGTCTCTTATAGTAAGCAAAGCGTTCTTGAGGGTAAACGGGAATTTCAACTAGTCACTTTCATCATGTTGATTTAATTCATGTTCGCTACTTTGATAATTTGATATGTGGGTGGACCGGTGCTTAGGTGATGTTCTTACTTGAACAAACATCCTACTTATGATTAACCCCCTCGCAAGCATCCGCAACTACGAGAAAAGTATTAAGGATAAATCCTAACCATATCATTAAACTTTTGGATCCAATCGGTCCCTTACGGAATAGTGCATAAACTAGGGTTTAAGCTTCTGTCACTCTCGCAACCCATCACCTAATAACTACTCCACAATGCATTACCTTAGGCCCAAATATGGTGAAGTGTCATGTAGTTGACGTTCACATGACACCACTAAGGGAATCACATCATACATACTATCAAAATATCAATATCATATCAAGTTCACATGATTACTAGCAACATGATTTCTCCCGTGACCTCAAGAACAAAAGTAACTACTCACAAATGATAACCATGCTCAAAATCAGAGGGGTATTAAATAGCATAGTGGATCTGAACATATAATCTTCCACCAAATAAACCATATAGTAACCAACTACAAGATGTAATCAACACTACTAGTCACCCACAAGCACCAATCTATAGTTCCGGTAACAAGATTGAACACAAGAGATGAACTAGGGTTTGAGATGAGATGGTGCTATTGAATATGTTGATGCATATTTCCCTCCCCAAGATGGGAGAGTTGTTGGTGATGATGATGACGATCATTTCCCCCTCCGGGAGGGAAGTTCCCCCAGCGGAATCGCTCCGCCGGAGGGCAAAAGTGCTCCTGCCCAAGTTTCGCCTCGAGACGACGGCGCTCCATCCTAAAAGTCCTCCCCATATTTTTTCTAGGTCAAAATGACTTATATACCAGAAGATGGGTACCGGAGGTGGGCCTGGGTGAGCACAACCCACCAAGGCACGCCTGGGCTCCCTGGCGCGCCTAGGTGGGTTGTGCCCACCCGGTGGGGCCCCTCTAGTACTTATTGGCTCCAATATTCCTCATATATTCCATAAAAAATCTCCGTAAAGTTTCAGCTTGTTTTGAGTTGTGTAGAATAGGTAGCCTGGTGTAGCTTTTCCAGATCCAGATTTCCAGTTGCCGGAATTCTCCCTCTTTGTGTGTACCTTGCATATTATGAGAGAAAAGGCATTAGAATTACTCCAAAAAGCATTATTATGCATAAAAACATCATAAATAAAAGTAGGAAAACATGATGCAAAATGGACGTATCAACTCCCCCAAGCTTAGACCTCGCTTGTCCTTAAGCGAAAACCGAAATCAAAAAATATGTCCACATGCTTAGAGAGAGAGGTGGCGATAAAAACAAAATACAGACATAGAAGCATCATGTGAATTATTATAAGAGCAACAAACTTTAACATAAAACTGTTATCATAGAACTTTATCATACACTTCTCATGAATAACTACCAATTCATCACACCATCGAAGTATAAAGCATAAAATCTATTAGAAACCAACAAACTATGTTCTCGGTCAACTTCGCAACTACAATTCATCATCTTTTCAGGAAGGGTCACGTATCGGAGCCTTTAGGCAAGTCCACATACTCAACCATCATTTAGTCTTCTATGATTTCTAACACTCACTGCATACACATGAGCAAAACGTTTCAACCGGACACATAGAAAGATAGGGGCTTATAGTTTCGCCTCCCAACGTATTCACCTCAAGGGTGATGTCAACAATAATAACTTATGCCACCCATATTCAACTGGACATATGTGCCTAAATCTTTCCTCGCCAAATGATGTTTGCCAAAGGAGAAAAATAAAAAGGAGTAGAGAGAAAACTATGACTCATGCATAAAAGTGAAGACATAAAAGTAAAAGATAGGCCCTTCGCAGAGGGAAGCAGAGGTTGCCATGCGCTTGTTTGTTTGTATGCTCAACCCCTTAGTGCGAAAGAATGTCACGTTGTATAGCCCCTTGTGATAGCAACCTTTATTATGCAGTCTGTCGCTTTTATTCTCCACCATCAAAAGTTCATAAACACTCAATTTTTCCTTCCACTAAATGATTTCACACTTATAGAAGCAATTTTTATTGCCATATTGCACCGATGACAACTTACCTGAAGGATCTGACTCAATCCTTATGTAGGTATGGTGGACACTTGAAAATAAGATTTGGGTTTAAGGGTTTTTGGATGCACAAGTAGTATCTCTACTAAGTGCGGAATTTTTGGCTAGCAAAGATAGTGGCAAGCACCACATGTTGAAGGATCTATGACAATATAACTTCTATGTGAATATGAACAAACATAAATCAATAAGTTATCTTCCTTGTCTGACGTCAACGATTTTTGCATATAATATTTTGATGGAGGCCCACAATCACAAAATATTTCCAGGATAGTATATTTATATGTGAATCTTCTCTTCCCTTATTAATTCTTCCATGAGTTGCATCATTGACCAATGTTATGTTTGTCAATCTCTAATAAAATTTTCTACTTATACTTTTCCTTATGTGGTGTGATCACCAACCATAATATTACCATACGATCTTTCCATTATTTTTCTTTCTTTTTATTGCAACATGAAAGTAAAGAAAGCAAAAACTCAAACTAAACTTTATTATATATCTCGCACACGATTACAAAGATAGATCACTAAGAAAAACTCTCGAGAAGAAAGGATCAAACTAAACTTTTATTCATCTAAAGCAAAAGATAACTATGGATCGAACTAAAATAAGCAAAGGCAAATGATAGTGGGGGTGATACGATACCGGGGCACCTCCCCCAAGCTTGGCGGAAGCCAAGGGGAGTGCCCATACCCGACACTAAATTTTCTTTTGGTGATGAATAAGGTGGTGGTGATGAGGAAGAGGGTTTGTCCTTCTTCCTCAGCTTACGCTTGAGGATGGAATTTTCATCTTTCAGTTCACTGATCTCCTGCTCAAGCTCCAATACCTTTTTGCATAAATCTTGCTTATTTTCCTGCAAAAGGTGGAAGGCTATAAACTGAACCTTAGGCCTCTTTGCTTTGTTGGGGAGGCTTGACTTCTTGAATTCCACATGCATGTCCCTAGGTTGAGGCAACGGGGTTTCATCCTCATCTAAGCTTGTCTCCTCCTTCTCCCTCACATAATAGTCCTCCTCTTCCTCTAAGGTCCAACCATAATGCTCCACATCCCCATAGGACTTGGGGTTTGCGACAAGATCAGCAACATAGCTCTCACCCTCAGAGTCCTGGGTTGACATATTTTCAGATCTATCAGGAAAACGGCAAGAGAAGAAAATATAAGAGTTCTTCGTGGTATGGTGGTCAACAGGTTTGTAACGCCCCAGATGTAACTTATCATATTTGTACTCCGACACTTGCCATTTCCGGCTCTAAGTTATGAGATTTCCCCGTGGTTGGGTTTTCTCTTCGTTTTGCATTTTGTTCATGTCATGCATCTCTTATCATGTCATCATGTGCATCTTATTTGCATACGTGTTCGTCTCATGCATCCGAGCATTTTCCCCGTTGTCCATTTTGCAATCCGACACTCCTATATCCTCCGGCGCCCCTTTTGCCTCTTTTCGTGTGCGGATGTTAAACATTCTCGGAATGGGTTGAGATTTGCCAAGCGGCCTTGGTACTCCACCGGTAGTCCGCCTGTCAAGTTTCGTGCCATTTGGAGTCCGTTTGATACTCCAACGGTTAACCGGGGAACCGTAAAGGCCTCGTGTGTGTTGCAGCCCAACACCCCTCCAAAGTGGCCCAATAACCCATCCAAAACCCCTCCATCCTCTCGGCCGTTCGGTCACGATCACGTGGCTGAAAACCGCTCTCCATTTGGACACTCCCACCTCCTTCTATGTATAAATATGTGTTCCCCTCTCAAATTCGCGGTCAAAACCCTACCCTAACCTCCCTATGCGCCACCGGATATGTCCGCCACCCGCCGGACGTCTTCGCGCTGCCACTCCACACCAATGGCCGCATGACATGCGTCCTGCCGCCCACCGCGGCCCGGAGAGCCCGTGGTCGGCCCTCCAGGCACGTGCGCCGCCTGCTCGCCCCGCCTCCCGGTCGCCTCCCCACGCCGCCTCACTGCCTCCGCCATGCCTCGCCGCCTCTACCCGTCGGACGACGTCGCACCCGCGCCGCCTTCCCGCGCGCCGCCAAAGCTCGCCACCCTCGCCGTCCAGTGCCGGATCCGATGATCCCGGGCAGGATCCGCCCCCTACCTCGTCGGACCCGCTTTCTCCGGTCACCTCCCGGCTCTACTCCGGTGAGTTCGAGTTCCTCCGGCAAAATCCAAGCTCTGCCTCGGTTCGCGCACTCAGGGTCAAACCCTAGATCCTGAGGTCCACTTTTCCACTAAGTCCCCTTTTCTGGTTATTTATGCCCTGTTCAACATGCCATAACTCCTCATCCGTAGATCCGTTTTGCACGCATAATATATCAAAATGTTCATCGGGATGTGTTCTTCATTTTGTTCCATTGTGCCATGCTTATTTGTGTCCATATTGATGCCCAAATCGTTGATGCAAGAGTGCTATAAAATGTTAGTTCCTGTTTCTTAGCAGAGTATGAGCATTTGTCATTTTTGCCATGATTATTGTGTGCTGCATATGGGCATGGACTCTACATGCGTTTTGGGTTATGCCATGCCATCTTTACAGGGGTGTATGCCATGTATTTTTGTGATCAACGTGGTGACTAGCACAAGCATGCAAAGTAGCTCTCGTGATATTGCTGATTTCAGGGACTTAGAATTTCACTATGTCATTTCCCTGATGTTATTTTTATGCCATGTATTCATGTTGCTACACAGAGATCCATGCTTCTTTTGAGTATCTTCAGTAAGGATGATTTGGGAATGTGGTTGTGATCTATCCATCCATGCCCCTTTTTGCATTTATGGAGTACCCTAGCATGACTCAATCTTGCTCTACTTTTGCTATAAAATGTTCCTGGCAGGTTGTTTACGTGTTAATCAATTTTTCCAAGGTTGTTGTAGTTGATCCATGCATGCTATGAGCTTGTTATTGCTTTGGTTAGCTTTATAATCATGTCTTCTTGCTGGTAGTATGCTTATATTGTCATGCAATGCCTTGTGTTGAGTGAATCGAGCTCGCAAACATGCCTTCATAATTCTGTTTTGCCATGTCCAGTTTTCTGCTAAGTCTGAA
This sequence comes from Triticum aestivum, assembly GCF_018294505.1. Lineage (NCBI taxonomy): Eukaryota > Viridiplantae > Streptophyta > Magnoliopsida > Poales > Poaceae > Triticum > Triticum aestivum. Next base: position 344,720,733 of record NC_057800.1, on the reverse strand, counting down.
TCTGTTAACGAAAGTTGCTATGTTTACATGGGTGCCATCATATTTTCTGTGCACTTTTGGCTTATGGTCAGTAAGGGACTTTTGTTATATGCTTTGAGTAGATCCATGCCATGCCTTGTATTGCTATGTTATGTTCCTTTAGCATGTTGTTATCTTGCTCTAAACATTACTTCCTGATGTTAATTTCTGGCATGTTAGTATTTTCACCAAGTCTGTGAAGCTGATATCTTTTGCCCTTTTGCCATGCTTGTTTGAACCTGCTCTTGTGTGATTTAGCCGTAGCTCAGTGTTCATCTTTTGTCAAGCATCTTGAGTAGATCACTGCCATGTGCTTTGTTGCTATGTTGGAGTGCAGTAGCTTAATTTCTTGTTGCATTCTAGATGGCATCGTGTTGTTTATCGCAGAATTGTGCCATTAGTGTTTTGCTTGCCATTTGCAAACCGTGCATCCGATTCCGGTGATCTTTATATCAATTTCGACCGAAATCAACTCATCTTTCCAGAGGCACTCTTGGTTTGCCAAGTTGAGGCCTGCTTCAACCTTTTCCTTCCGGAGCATGCATATGCATTGCATATCACATCCCGCATATCATGCCATGTTTTGCATCATGTTGCTTGCGCATTGCACCGTGGTTGATTGTTGTTTCCTTTGTTTGTGTTCTTGCCTTGGGTAGAGCCGGGAGACGATTACGTGATCGAGGAACCCATTGAGCACGCTTACGAGGATCAAGCTTACGTCAACTCGGAGAACTTTGCAGGCAAGATGACCATACCCTCGAAATCACTTCTATTTTTGCTTGCTAGTTGTTTGCTCTATTGGTATGCCGCGATACCTACCACTTGCTATATCATGCCTCCCATATTGCCATGTCAAGCCTCTAACCCACCTTTCCTAGCAAATCGTTGTTTGGCTATGTTACCGCTTTGCTCGGCCCCTCTTATAGCATTGCTAGTTGCAGGTGAAGGTGGAGTTCGTTCCTTGTTGGAATATGATTATTGTTGGGATATCATTACCATATCTTGTTTACTTTAATGCATCTATATACTTGGTAAAGGGTGCAAGGCTCGGCCTTATGCCTGGTGTTTTGTTCCACTCTTGATGCCCTAGTTTCCGTCATACCGGTGTTATGTTCCTTGATTTTTGCGTTCCTTACGCGGATGGGTTATAATGGGAGCCTCTTGACAGTTCGCCTTGAATAAAACTCCTCCAGCAAGGCCCAACCTTGGTTTTACCATTTGCCACCTAAGCCTTTTTCCCTTGGGTTTCGCGGACTCAAGGGTCATCTTTATTTTAAACCCCTGGTCCAGTGCTCCTCTGAGTGTTGGTCCAACTTGTCAGCCGCCGGTGGCCACCAGAGGCAACTCTGGGTTGGCCTACCGGAAGTTTGGACAATCTGGTGTGCCCTGAGAATGAGATATGTGCAGCTCCTATCTGGATTTGTCGGCACATCCGGGTGGCTTTGCTGGTCTTGTTTTACCATTGTCGAAATGTCTTGTAACCGGGATTCCGAGTCTGATCGGGTCTTCCTGGGAGAAGGAATATCCTTCCTTGACCATGATAGCTTGTGATGGGCTAAGTTGGGACACCCCTGCAGGGTTTTGAACTTTCGAAAGCCGTGCCCGCGGTTATGGGCAGATGGGAATTTGTTAATTCTGGTTGTAGAGAACTTGAAACTTTACTTATTTAAAATAATCAATAGCGTGTGTAACCATGATGGTCTCTTTTCGGCGGAGTCCGAGAAGAGAACACGGTCTCGTGTTATGCTTGAACGTAAGTAGTTTTAGGATCACTTCTTGATCTGATAGTTTATCGATCGTGCTATGTTTCTCTTCTCGCTCTCATTTGCGTAAGTTAGCCACCATATATGCTAGTGCTTGCTGCAGCTCCACCTCACTACCCCCTTTTCCTACCTTAAGCTTAAATACTCTTGATCGCGAGGGTGTAAGATTGCTGAGTCCCCGTGACTCACAGATTACTTCCAAAAACAAGATGCAGGTGCCGATGATGCCAGTGCAGGGGTCGCGACCGAACTCAAGTGGGAGTTCGACGAGGATTCAGGATGTTATTATGTGTCTTTTCCGGACGATCGGTAGAGGAGCCCAGTTGGGGCAATCGGGGATCTATGCAATTGGGGTTGTCTTTCTTTATTTGGTTCCGTAGTCGGACCTTGATTGTATTCTAGATGATGTAATGCTATATTTATGTATTGTGTGAAGTGGCGATTGTAAGCCAACTCTTTATCCCTTTCTTATTCAGTACATGGGATGTGTAAAGATTACCCCTCTTGCGACATGCCTACTATGCGGTTATGCCTCTAAGTCGTGCTCCGACACGTGGGAGATATAGCCGCATCGTGGGTGTTACAAGGTTCGGGGGGTATATAAAGATTTTTTATCTTGGGGAACAAGCAAATTGTAGAAAAACGGAGTCCGGAAGGTACCCGAGATGGACACAACCCACCTGGGTGCGCCCTGGTGTCTTGTGCCCACGAGGGTGCACTTCCTAGAAGTTTCTTATTTTCCGAATTTTTGTTATATTCCAAAACTGAGAAAAAAATATTTTTGTGGTTTTTTTGGAGTCTGTTTACTTACCGTATCACGTACCTCCTCTTTTTAACGATTTTGGAGTGTTCCGGAAGGACTCTTTTATGTGTTCTTCCGGTGTCATAGTTTGGATAATATTACTTTCAACATTAATGGGTCTACCTAAGATATAATGTTTTATTCATTGCCCATTAACAACCTTAGGGTTAGTACCTTCGGCATTATTTATTTTGATAGCTGCAGACAGATAAACCTCCTTGATAGCATAGGGCCTTCCCATTTGGAGAGGAGTTTTCCTGCAAAGAATCTGAAATGAGAGTTGTATAAAAGAACATATTCTCCAACTTTGAACTCATGCTTTTGGATTCTTTTATCATGCCATCTTTTAACTTTTTCTTTAAATAACTTGCCATTTTCATAAGCTTGGGTTCTCCATTCATCCAAAGAGCTAATGTCAAACAACCTCTTTTCACCGCCAAGTTTAAAATCATAGTTGAGTTCTTTAATATCCCAATATGTTTTATGTTCTAACTCAAGAGGCAAATGACAAGCTTTTCCATAAACCATTTTATAAGGAGACATACCCATAGGATTTTTGTATGTTGTTCTATAAGCCCAAAGTGCATCATCTAATTTATTAGACCAACTCTTCCTGGACCTATTGACAGTCTTTTGAAAAATTAATTTTATTTCTCTATTGCTAAGTTCAACTTGACCACTAGACTGAGGACGATAAGGCGATGCAATTCTATTGTTAACATCATACTTAGCAAGCATTTTATGGAAGCACCATGAATAAAGTGTGAACCACCACCAGTCATTAAATATCTAGGGACTCCAAACCTTGGGAAAATAACTTCCTTAAGCATTTTAATAGAGGTGTTGTGATCAGCACTACTAGTTGGAATAGCTTCTACCCACTTAGTAACATAACCAACAGCAACCAAAATATGTGTATACCCATTAGAGGAAGGAAAAAGGTCCCATGTAATCAAATCCCCAAACATCAAATGGTTCAAAAGGAAGTGAATAATTCATAGGCATTTCTTGACGCTTACTGATATTACCTATTCTTTGACATTCATCACAAGATAAGACGAACTTACGAGCATCCTTGAAGAGAGTAGGCCAATAAAATCCAGATTGCAATACCTTGTGAGCAGTCATGTCTCCCGCATGATGCCCTCATAAGCTTTGGGGTGACATTTCCGTAGGATTTGTCCCTGTTCATGCTTAGGTACACAACGTCTAATAACAACATCTACTCCTTCTTTATAAAGATGTGGGTCATCCCAAAAGTAATATCTTAAATCATAGAAGAATTTTTTCTTTTGTTGGTATGTAAAGCTAGGTGGTAAATATTTAGAAACAATATGTAATTAGCATATTCAACATACCAAGAAGTGTTATGAGAAACATTTATTGCAGCTAACTGCTCACCAGGAAAACTATCATCAATAGGTAGTGGGTCATCAAGCACATTTTCAAGCCTACACAAATTATCAGCTACGGGGTTCTCTGCTCCTTTTCTATCAGTGATATGTAAATCAAATTCTTGTAGAAAGAGAACCCGTCGAATAAGTCTAGGTTTAGCATCTTTCTTTTCCATAAGATATTTAATAGCAGCATGATCAGTGTGAACAATTACTTTTGAATCAACAATGTAAGATCTATATTTATCACAAGCAAACACGACTGCTAGAAATTCTTTTTCAGTAGTAACATAATTTCTTTGAGCACTGTCTAGAGTATTACTAGCATAATGTATAACATTTAGTTTCTTATCAACTCTTTGTCCTAGAATAGCACTAACAACATAATCACTAGCATCACACATAATTTCAAAAGGCAAGTTCCAATCAGGTAGTTGAACAATAGGTGCATAAATTAAGGCTATTTTGAGTGTTTTGAAGGCTTCTAAACAACCATCATCAAAAACAAAAGGAACATCCTTTTGCAAAAGATTTGTAAGAGGCCTAAAATTTTTAGAAAAGTCTTTGATAAATCTCCTATGGAAACCAGCATGACCAAGGAAACTATGAGTACCTTTGATATCTTTAGGACATGGCATTTTCTCAATTGCATCAACCTTAGCTTTGTCCACTTCAATAACTCTATCAGAAATTTTATGACCCAAGACAATACCTTCATTAACCATAAAGTGTCACTTCTCCCAATTCAAGACAAGATTTGTTTGTTCACATCTTTGCAATTAAGATTGCTTAAACAATCATCAAAAGACTTCCCATAAACGGAGAAGTCATCCATGAAAACCTCAACAATCTTTTCACAAAAGTCAGAGAATATAGCAGTCATACATCTTTGAAAGGTAGCAAGTGCATTTCATAAACCAAAAGGCGTACGTCTATAAGCATAAGTTCCAAAAGGACAAGTAAAAGTGGTCTTTTCTTGATCAGATTAAGAAACGGGTATTTGTGAAAAAACAGAGTATCCATCAAGGAAGCAAAAATGTGTGTGCTTAGACAGTCTGTCTAGAATTTGATCAATAAAAGGCAGAGAGTAATGATATTTTCTAGTTGCTTTGTTTAATTTTCTAAAATCAGTTACCATTCTATAGCCTGTAACAATTCTTTGTGGAATAAGTTCATTCTTATCATTAGGGAAAACAATAATACCTCCCTTTTTAGGGACACAATGAACAGGACCTACCCATCTACTATCAGCTATAGGATAGATTATACCTGCTTCCAGAAGTTTTAATATTTCCATTCTTACCACTTCCATCATCTTCGGATTTAACCGACGTTGGTGATCAACGACGGGTTGTGCATCAGGTTCCATATTAATCATGTGATGACATAGAGTGGGACTAATGCCCTTTAAATCATCAAGAGTATATCCAATAGCAGCTCGGTGCTTCCTTAGAACTTTCAATAATCTTTCTTCTTCATGTTCTGAAAGGTTAGCACTAATAATAATAGGATATATCTTCTTCTCATCAAGATAAGCATATTTCAAAGTATTTGGCAATTGTTTTAATTCAAACACGGGATCACCTTTAGGTGGAGGAGGACCTCCTAGAGTTTCAATAGGCATATTGTGTTTAAGAAGAGGTCGTTGTTCAAAGAAAATCTTATCTATTTCATTTCTTTCATGCATATGTAAATCATTTTCATGGTCTAGCAAATATTGTTCTAGAGGATCAGTAGGAGGCAACACAATAAAAGCAAGACCAATTATTTCATCCTTACTAGGCAATTCTTTTTCATGAAGCTTTCTACTAAACTTGGAAAAATTAAACTCATGAGACTCATCACCAAAGCTAACACCGACAATTAGTTTCTCACAATCAATTTTAGCATTAATGGTGTTCAAGAAAGGTCTACCAAACATAATGGGATAAAATTCATCTTGTGGGGAACCATGAACAAGAAAATCAGTAGGGTATTTTATTTTCCCACAAAAGACTTCAACATATCTAGCAATCTGAATTGGTGATATAGTATCTCTATTAGCAAGTTTAATAACATCAATGTCTTCTATCTCTGCGGGTGCTATGTCATTCATAATTTCTTGATATAAGGTATAGGGAATATCATTCACGCTAGCATCTATGTCACATAAACCATGATAATAGTGATCTCCTATTTTGACTGAGACAATAGGCATGCCAACAATGGGTCTATGGTTATCCGTTCTATCGGGTTTGACAATTCTAGTAGCTTCATTAAATAAGTAAATAACATGCCCATCTACATTTTCTTCCAAGAGATCCTTAACCATAGAAACACTAGGATCTACTTTGATTTGTCACTACTGCAGGATGCTGCTAACGCGACACTACGATCAGAGACCCTTCGACGAAACTGTGTGTGATGCAATAATCGCAAACGGTGGTGTAAAAAAACCATCAAAAAAGGTGCAAAACATTTGCTATGGAGGATGCATCAAACACGGTTCAGATTTTAGTTGCGTGTGCGATGCAGGGCATACGGTTCAGTTCAATTAACCGTTTGCAATCAGGAGGAACAAAAGAAACGGGTAGTCAAATGAAGGTGTGTGTGATGTACAGCATACGGTTCACTCAGATGAACTGTTTGTGATTAGGCAACACAAAAGAAATGGTCAGCCAGATCAAGGTGTGTGCAATGTACAACATACGGTTCACTCGGATGAACTGTTTTTCATTAGGCAGCACAAAAGAAACGGTCAGCCAAATCAAGGTGTGTGCGATATACGACATGCGGTTCACTTAGATGAACTATTTGCATTGAGACAAGAGAACAGAAATGGTTCAATATAAAAAATACCATAAATATTTCAAGGTTCAAATTTAAATATTACAATGCCAAAATTCACACATTGCATACTTCGTCATTTCTGCAAAGGGATCAGCCGCTGACAAGTCATGTATGGGTTTGACACAATGACTTCCAATTACTCTGTCTTATGCTCTTCCAATACGAAGTTTAGCTTTTTTGGAGCCTCTTCCATTCTGCAGTACCTGTCGGCTCTGATCAGTCCTCAATGACCATATTGTGGTCTACCTTTTGTGATCTCTTGTTGCAGCACCAGAAACACACATAGATAGTCCGGAGTGTCCTGGAGGTGATGTGCAAGGTACTCAACCAATTCATCGCCTGAAGATGAAGGAACTCAAGTGTAGTACAGCCGCGGAGCAGGCGCTCCATGTCATCCTTTGGGATGCAGATGGCAACGAGCTCGAGGTGCTTCAGTCATGGTAGAAAAAGAGCGGGCGCGTTATTAAGGGGGATGGAAGTTCATGAACTTGGCGAGGCGCAGTGTGGGCGCGAAGCAGAGCGCGGACGTTGGCAGCAAGCGCATATGCCCATCATTAAAACTGAGCTTCTCGAGGTGATCTATGGCGAGGGATCAGAACCACTCGTCAAGCTTGGCTCGGTCCTTGCCATTGGAACAGAACTTGCCCGTGATATGGCCTTTGATTGGGCCATGGTGACTGTCGAGGATCTAGGAGAACACATCTAAGCATTGGCGTTAGCCATGGCAGAGCTCATGGGCATCGAGGATGTCGACAGGGATGAGGAGCCATAGGGGGCGCCACCATCGGGAAAGGGCGCCTGTCATCACCCGATATTTGATTGGGAGGAGGGATATGATGACTATCAACATATCATCAGGGAGGTTGTTGATGAAGTCTAGGCCTGCTGGAGTCACTTGTGGTTCTTTCTCGACCCGCCTCCGCTTGTTGGCACCCTCATTCTCCACCTCGTCGGTAGCGACGGAAACCTCTGTCTCCGTATTCACGCCGTGCTCCAGTGCTTCAGCAGCCCCGGCGTCGCCACTCCCTCCGATGGGGCGCTTCGGCGGCATCCTCATACACTGACGGCTTTGAGGACTCAGAGCGGCATCGAGGATGCGGGCGGAGAGAGAGGATTGTGTGTGTGGTGAGGATGGGGGTGCGGTCGCGCCATTAATATAGACCAGTGGGAGTGTGGCGGGTGGTGGTCCAAGGTTGTCTCGCTTCCCGGAGAGAACGACTGCTTAATCTCTATGAATGAAATCTATGCTTAATTACTGAATTTTAGTTGCAAAAAATAAATAGTGCTATTGATTTTTAGCTGCATATTTTGACAAATCACAGTGTCTCTTGGCTTAGCGCCGAAGTCCGGCTTTAATTTGCATACCGTGATCTGAACCATTTGCGTTGAAGAGATGCACAGATCCTACGTTTAATAGCTTGCAGGCTTCCCGGTGAGCATGCGCCCCGGACTGCGCTCGAACGCCTCCCGTTCAGTCAAGCAGCTGTCCGCACGACACCTCCTATAGACATTAAAACCAAGACGTGGGGTCACGTGAATGGTTAACAGAACGCACACGGTTTGAATTATACAAACATTTGAGAAAGTGCCAGCAATTTTTTTCAAAATGCCTTTGTTGGCTGTTATTCGAGTGCGCCTTCTCTTAAATGGACACGAAAAAGACCACAACATGTCGGGTGCCATTCCATGATAGCATGCCAAGTTTCATGAATTTCAAACGAGTTTTGGATTTACTAGAATTTAAAAGCCAGGTATCTCAACGTTTTGCCAGCAATCAACAGTCCACTGGTGTTTGAAATTCATTCCCATTTCTTGCATGGGACCTAAGCATGCACCCAAGGACACATATTTGATTTTTCAACCAATTTATATGCACTGGAGCATGTGCATGTATTTGAAATTTGAATTATGCACATAAAATGCCTAGAAAACCCAGTTAATGTATAAAAATGTCCAAATGAACCCCGAAAAATTCCAAAACTTAACACAACACTCCTTTTGTTCTATGTTGGCACTAGAAAAAATTTGAAAGCAATAAGAGGCAACGGATATCGTTTTGTCTGCAAAGGTGGCACGTTCCGTACTGAAACCATCAGGCTTCTTGTGAGAAGCTTTGGTTTGTGAGAAGCTTATACCCAAACCTGCCCCATATGGGACAATTTTTTTACCACGGCATGTTGATGCCTCTCCATGATAGAATGCCAAGTTTCATGAATTTTAGACGAGTTTTGGATTTATTAGATTTAAAAAACCCAGATATCTCAATGTTTTGCCGGCAATCAACAGTGCCCTGGTGTTTGAAATTCATTCCCATTTCTTGCAAGGGACCTAAGCATGCACCCAAGGACATAGATTTGATTTTTAAACCAATTTATATGCACTGGTGCATGTGCTGAAGGAAATATGCCCTAGAGGCAATAATAAAGTTATTATTTGTGTCCTCGTATCATGATAAATGTTTGTTATTCATGCTAGAATTGTATTAACCGGAAACTTAGTACATGTGTGAATACATAGACAAACAGAGTGTCACTAGTATGCCTCTATGATACGTCTCCAACGTATCTATAATTTATGAAGTATTCATGCTATTACATTATCAACCTTGAATGTTTTATATGCATTTATATGCTATTTTATATGATTTTTGGGACTAACCTATTAACCTAGTGCCCAGTGCCAGTTTTTGTTTTTTCCTTGTTTTTGAGTTTTACATAAAAGGAATATCAAACGGAGTCCAATTGATGTGCCAATTTTTGATGATTTTTTATGGACCAAAAGAAGACCCCGGAGTAAAAGAGTTGGGCCTGGAGAGTCCCGGGGTGTCCACGAGGGTGGGGGCGCCCCCCCCCAGGCGCGTGGGCCTAGGACGCCTCGGGCAACTCCTTGACGTGAGACTAACGCCAAATATTCCTATAAATACAGAAACCTTGTAAAATTAACCTAGATGGGGAGTTCCGCCGCCAAAAGCCTCCGTAGCCACCGAAAACCAATCTAGGACATCTCTGGCACCCTGCCGGAGGGGGCCATCATCACCGGAGGGCATGGAGGAGGATCCCGGAGGGGCCATCATCACCATGAAGGCCAAGGACCAGAGGAAGAACCTCTCCCCATCTAGGGGGAGCCCATGGAGGAGGAAACACAAGGGGGAGAACCTCTCCTCCTCTCTCTCTCGGTGGCACCAGAGTGCCATCGGGATGGGAATCATCGCCGCGGTGATCGTCTTCATCAACATCACCATCCTCATCTCTTTTATGTGGTCCACTCTCCCGCACCCTGCTGTAATCCCTACATGGACATGGTGATTTGTGCCACATATTATGATCCAATGATGTGTTTCCATCCTATGATATTTTGAGTAATTATCCTTTGTCTTTGGGTTGATTTATGATCTAGATTGGTATGAGTTGTATGTTTTACTTTGGTGCTATCCTATGGTGCCCTCCGTGTCACGCAAGCGTGAGGGATTCCCGTTGTAGGGTGTTGCAATACGTTCATGATTCGCTTATAGTGGGTTGGTGAGTGACTGAAACACAAACCCGAGTAAGGGGGTTGTTGCGTATGGGAATAAAGAGGACTTGATGCTTTAATGCTATGGTTGGGTTTTACCTTAATGATCTTTAATAGTTGCAGATGCTTGATAGAGTTCCAATCATAAGTGCATATGATCCAAGTAGAGAAAGTATGTTAGTTTATGCCTCTCCCTCATATGAAACTGCAATGGTGATTACCGGTCTTGTTAACAATTGCCTAGGACAATTCCGCACACCGATCCACCATTATTCCACACTCGCTATTTATAATACTTAGTAATATATTATAAATTCATGATAACAGCACCTACTTTCATATTTTAGCTCTCGGATATCATACAAAGTTATCCACCTCATACCCACAACGTAGTTTTATTTCTTGTTTCTAGTTGGAAGCAAACGTTCGGTGTACGTATAGTCATATTAGTGGCAGATAGGGCTTGAGAGAATATTGATCTTACCTTTAGCTCCTTGTGGGTTCGACACTCCATACTTATCACTTCCACCTTTGGAAAATTGCCACGATGATTCCCTACACTTGAGGATTATCAAGCTCTTTTCTGGCGACGTTGCCGGGGAGCAATAGTGTGGGGTTGATATTCTCGTGTGTGCTTGTTTGCTTTCTTCACTAAGTAGATTTTGTTTCTGTTTAGTTGTGGGTGAAACATACAAAAAAATTAAAAGAATAGAAATACAAAAAAATTACTTGCCTCTCATTGTAGCGACCAGACCTCAAACAGTCTGATCTCTGTGCTCCGGTGTCATACCTGGATCAGTAATGCTGACACCACACAGTACTCGGAGGATTTATAGTAGAGTAGCAATCACACACTTATTACATCGAGTGTCTCAAAAGAGAACTTATTACAATAAATATGGCTTAACGCCATCTAATAACGATAACAGCGGAAGGCTTGGAAGATAAGTGAGTCCATCAACTCCAACAGCATCACTAAGTATAGAACCACGACCTAAAAACTCCTTATTCGTCGTCTGAAAAGTCTGCAACATTAACGTTGCAGCCCAAAACGGGTCAGCACATGGAATATGCTGGCAAGGTAACACATAGAGAGTAATGGAATGAAACAACTATAGTATATGCATATTTGGCTGGTGGAAAGCTCTATGGTTACAGTTTTGCGTAAAGCCAATTTTTCCCTACTTCAAAGGAATAAATTTATTTAACTATCATGGTAGTTGTTAAACATTGAGAATAGTTGAAAGCATCCTCAATCCCAATTAAGCATCATCATTAAACAAACCCATCAAAATTTAATTTAGAGTAACATATTGAGATTCACATGATAATCCAGGTACTAGATACTCAAGATGTCCATAACCGAGGACACGGTTAACCATGATTAGTTTATTACACTCTGCAGAGGTTTGCGCACTTTTCCCCACAAGACTCGATCGCCTCCGTTTGGTTTCTCACACTACACGGTGTTTGAGAAACGGATGACCGAGACATAGTCTTTCAGAAGCGCTAGCACCTTACGATCGGGTAGACCGTACCATCTACATCCCCTACATCTTCTAGTCTACCACTGTAAGAGTTCGCACGACTTAGTCAACTATGCTAGAGCCCATAATAGCTTGTGGCTCCACACTGAAGTTTCTAGTATGAATAGTCTCATGATCCCTTTGAGCCTGGGTGGCGGTCCAAAAGAAAACAGGCAAGTCCTGGAATACCCAGGTGCCTCAATCCACCCAGATGTGTGTTTAAGTTGCCACCTTAGATAAACCATTAATTAACAAAACTCACATCTGTCATGGATATCACTCACCCAATCCACGTCTACTAGCATAGCATGGCATAATAAGCAAACGTAGAAGTAACTCCCAAAGGTTTGATAATAAACAGGTAATAGGTACTACCTCATCTACTTCCCATCCCACAATTTAATTAGATCCTAATCATGCAATGTGTGAGGATTGATCTAATGCAATAAAACTGGGTAGTAGGAAAGGTATGATCAAAGTGTTACTTGCCTTGCTGATGATCCGGGAAACCTAGCGATTCGAAGTAACAGGCGGCGCACTCCGGGTACTCTATCGCAAACAAACAAACGAACAAGCATACAATAAGAACTCACCTAATGCACAGGTAAAACTCAAATAAGAGATCTAACCAGAAGGTTCAACTTAAGAATTACGGTTGGCAAAAAGAATCAAATCAAACGAAGCAACGAAAGTCAAACGGCGGAAGAAAACAACTTCGTTCTACTAATCTGGGTCTAAGGCAAATTTTACAGTAGCAAAAACTTGCTTAAGTTGATTAAACGGATAGAGGGTTTCAAGACGAAACTCTAGGCGCTTGAATCGCCTGATTCCGATAAACGAGCGAAAAGTTATACTAAAAAGAAAATCGGATCAGGAATCGCGATCAGAAAAATCGCGGATTAATCCGAGAAAAAGAAAAACGATGAACGTTCGTTAGAACGAACGAACGAACGAACGCTCATTATTTAAATAAACCAGAAAAACCGATCTATTTAAAAAAACCGAAACTAATAAAAAAATAAACCAACGAAAACCGATCGGTTTTAAAAAAACCGACGGCACAGAAATCGAGGCGGCGGCAGCGAGGCGGTGCGGCGGCGGCGGCGGGCGGCGGCTGCTGGGGCGGGGTCGGGCGGCTGGGGCTAGGGTTCCTAGGGTGGGCCGCCTATCCGGACACGGCCCGTAGGTCGGTTCGTTTTTTTTTAATATTACGGGCAGAAGAAAAATAAAAAGAAATACTAAACGGACTCCAAAAATTCCGAAATAAATTTTCACGGGCTTCTAAAATCAAGTTCACAAGGTGAACATTTATTTGGGACCTAAATGCAATTTTGAAAAACGCACATTTTTCCTAAATTCAAATAAAACTCTGAAAAACTCCGAAATAAAATCTTATTTGATTTTATTATTAAATCCTCAATATTTCTTTATTTTGGGAAAGTCATTTTATTCCCTCTCTCATATTTTTGTAATAGAAATAATTGATGATAAAATAAATAAAATCAAATGATCCTATTCTCAAAATTTGAGAAAACTCAAATATGAAAAAAAAACGAAATCCCCAACTCTCTCCGTGGGTCATTGAGTTGCGTAGAATTTCTAGGATCAACCAAAATGCAAAATAAAATATGGTATGCAATGATGATCTAATGTATAGCATTCCAAATTGAAAATTTGGGATGTTACAAACCTACCCCCCTTAGGATGAATCTCGCCCTCGAGATTCGGGTTGGCTAGAAAATAGGTGAGGGTGGTCCTTGAGCAAATCTTCCTCTCGTTCCCAGGTGGCTTCATCCTCTTTGTGGTGGCTCCACTGAACTTTGCAAAACTTGATAATGTTGTTGCGGGTAATTCGGCTGGAAAACTCGAGGATCTTAATTGGTTTCTCCTCATACGTCAAATCGTTATCCAACTGAATAGTTTCTAAAGGCACTGTGTCTCTCAACGGTATGTCAGCCATCTCCGCATGACATTTCTTTAACTGAGAAACGTGGAACACATCATGAACTCCTGACAATCCGTCGGGCAATTCCAACTTGTAGGCCACTTCTCCCATACGCTCCAAAACTCGATATGGTCCTACAAATCGTGGTGCTAACTTCCCTTTAACTCCAAAATGCTTTGTTCCCTGAAGTGGAGATACTCGAAGATAAGCTCTATCTCCAACTTCGTAAACTGTCTCCTTGCATTTAGAATCTGCATAACTTTTCTATCTGGACTGGGCTACCTTGAGCCTATCGCGAATCAACTTCACCTTTTGTTCAGACTCTTTAATCAGGTCAGGTCCAAACAACTGGCGGTCTCCAACTTCGCCCCATGACAACGGTGTCCTGCACCTCCTTCCGTACAAGGCTTCGAAAGGGGCCATCTTCAAACTGGTTTGGTAACTGTTGTTGTAAGAGAACTCTGCATATGGCAAATTATCGTCCCAACTAGATCCATAATCTAGCGCACAAGCTCTCAGCATATCCTCCAAAATATGATTGACTCTCTCGGTCTTGTCCATCTGTCTGTGGATGAAAAGTTGTATTGAATTCTAGCCTGGTACCAGAACTTTGAGGTAAACTGGGTTCCTTTGTCTGATACGATACTCCTTGGAACTCCATGCAAGCATACGATCCTGGTCATGTATATCTTTGCCAACTTAGCACTGGTGTAAGTGGTCTTTACTGGGATGAAATGAGCTACTTTTGTCAATCGATCAACTACAACCCAAATCGAGTCATGGCCTGAATGAGTCCTGGGCAATCCCGTGATAAAATCCATGCCTAGCTTATCCCACTTCCATTCGGGTATCGGCAATGGTTGTAACAATCCTGCTGGCTTCTGATGCTCTGCCTTTACTCTCTGACATACATCACAAACTGCTACATACTCCGCAATATCCTTCTTCATTCCGGTCCACCAGAAAATATCTTTGAAATCCAAATACATCTTGGTATTTCCTGGGTGAATCGAATATGGTGAATCGTGTGCCTCTTGCAGTATCAACTTCCTGATCTTCGGGTCATTGGGCACGTAAACGCGGTCTTCAAACCATAGGGTATCGTGCTCATCTTCACGAAATCCCTTAACTTTTCCTTTGCTAAGTTTCTACTTTATAGCGGCAATCCCTTTGTCAGTTTTCTGAGCTTCCCTGATTCTATCCACCAAAGTTGACTGAATCTCCACTGCTACTACATAGCCTCTCGGAACTATTTCCAAACATAGTTCACGAATATTTTCTGCTAACTCCTTGGGTATTTCTCCCATCATTAACGTTTTGACATGGCTCTTACGGCTTAATGCGTCAGCTACTACATTAGCCTTTCCGGGGTGATAATGCAATTTCATATCATAATCCTTGATAAGCTCCAACCATCTCCTTTGTCTGAGATTTAACTCCTTCTGTGTGAAAATGTACTTCAAACTCTTATGATCCGTGTACACCTCACAATGGTTTCCAATGAGGAAATGTCTCCATGTTTTCAATGCATGCACTACGGCTGCTAACTCCAAATCATGCGTGGCATAATTTAACTCATGAGGCTTCAGTTGTCTTGAGGCATATGAAACAACTCTCCCTTCCCGCATAAGACTGCTCCAAGTGCTCGACGTGAAGCGTCGCAATACACCTCATAATCTTTGGTCTGGTCTGGCAAAATCAACACTGGTGAGGTAACCAAACGTTTCTTCAACTCTTGGAAACTAGCCTCACATTCCTCCGTCCATATGAACTTGGTACCTTTCTTCAACAGCTCAGTCATAGGCTTCGCAATCTTTGAAAAATTCTCAATAAATCTCCGATAGTATCCTGCGAGTCCAAGAAAACTCCGGATCTCTCCAACTGTTGTTGGGGCTTCCCACTTGGTCACGGTATCAACTTTAGTGGGATCAACTGCTATACCTTCTCCAGATATAACGTGTCCGAGGAATCCTACTTCCTTCAACCAAAACTCACATTTGCTGAACTTGGCATATAATTGATGTTCTCTGAGCTTTCCAAGTACCAAACGCAAATGCTCCTTGTGTTCCTCTTCATTCTTCGAATAAACCAGGATATCATCAATGAACACTAGGACAAACTTATCCAAGAATTCCATAAACACTTTGTTCATCATGTCCATAAAATAGGCAGGTGCGTTAGTCAGACCAAATGACATAATGGTATACTCATACAGCCCATACCTGGTGGTAAAAGCTGTCTTCGGAATATCCTATTCTTGAATCTTCAACTGGTGGTAACCTGATCGTAGATCGATCTTGGAAAATACCTTAGCTCCTTGCAATCGATCAAACAGATCATTAATCATTAGTAGTGGGTACTTGTTTTTGATCGTTACTTCATTCAATCCTCGATAATCAACGACCATCCTTAACGATCCATCCTTCTTCTCCACTAGAAGTACTGGCGATCCCCAAGGTGAAGAACTTGGGCGGATATATCCCTTTTCCAGTAACTCCTTAATCTGCTTCTTAATTTCCACCAAATCCTTTGCTGGCATTCTATATGGTCTCTTTGATATTGGCCCTGTGCCTGGCAATAGCTCAATCAAAAACTCAATATCTCTATCCGGTGGCATGCCTGGCAACTCCTCTAGAAATACTTCAGGAAAATCCCTTACCACTGGTACTTCCTCTTGCACAACTCATGTTAGGCAATTTACTTGAGTCCTTTTTGGCACATGCCGGGATACATACTTGATCCTTCTCCCTTCTGGGGTGGTAAGAAAAATTGACTTACTAGCACATTCGATATTCCCTCCATACTTTGATAACCAATCCATGCCTAATATCACATCCAATCCTTGAGATTCCAATACTATTAGGTCTGAGGGAAAAACATAGTTACCAATCCTTATTGGTAACCGATCACACCATAGACTAGCCACATAATCTGCTCCAGGCGAGGTTACTAACATGGGTGACCTAAGGGCTTGGGTTGATAGCTTATACTTATCCACAAATCCCCTTGAGATGTATGAATGCGATGCACCAGTATCAAAAAGAACGAGTGCAGTAAATGACTTAACCAAAAACTTACCTATTACTGCATCGGGCTGAGCTTCAACCTCCTCCACGCTAACGTGGTTCACCTGTCCCCTGTTGAAAGGGTTCGGCTTCTTCCCAGAACTTCCATTGCCATTTTGGCCTTCAGGACATTCATTGGCATAATGTCCGGTCTTCTGACACTTAAAGCAAGTGACTTGGCTCAGGTCCTTCTTGGCTGGGGTTGATGGGTTGGTGCGATTCTGGCCGTTGCTTCCTCCATTGCCATTTCCATTCTTGGTGCCATTGTGATTGTGCGAGCTACCTCCTCCATGGGTATGCTGAAAATGTCCTCCCGGTCTAGGGGTAAAACGTGGCTTCTGCTGAGCTCCTGAATTGTACTTTCCTTGTCCATACTTCCTCTTGCGATTTTCAATTTGCTACTGCTTCCCTTCAATCATCAGAGCACGATCTACCAACTCCTGGTAGTTGTTGAAAGTGGCTACCATCAACTGCATGCTTAACTCATCATTCAGTCCTTCCAGAAACTTCTCCTGCTTAGCTGCATCCGTAGTGACGTCATCTGGGGCATAACGTGCTAACTTACTAAAGTCGTCCACATACTGGCCAACTGTCCGTCCTCCTTGGCGCAAGTTGCGAAACTCACGCTTCTTCATGGCCATAGCTCCTGCTGAAACATGTGCAGTACGAAAAGCCTACTGAGACTGGTCCCATGTGACAGTGTCGACTGGGAAAGTGGCTGTGAAATTCTCCCACCATGATGCTGCGGGTCCTTCTAGCTGATGTGCGGCAAACTTCACCTTCTCCGCATCTGTGCATCCTGCTGTGGTCAACTCCCTAGCTGTCTTGCGGAGCCAATCATCTGCTACTATCGGCTCGGTGCTACTGGAAAACACCGGTGGATTCAGCCTAAGAAAACGGGCTAAGTGGTCAACATGTGTTGGTGGGTTGTTGTTGTTTCCCTGATTCTGATTCTGGACTAGCAACTGCATCAATGTGTTCTGCTGCTGGATCAACTGGGTGAGCTCCGGTGGAAAGGCAAATCCAGGGTCACGTCTCGGAGGCATCTGAGGGTTTAGAAAAGATGAAATGTAAGAATAGAGGGGGTCTAAAGAGAAAACACTACCCATATGCACATGAGGCAAAAGCAAACAATTCACTTCATTCAATCAAACAAGGCATACAATCGATCTATCTATCGCAAAAGTGCTCGGACTACTATATTTACATGGTGGACTACTACTACTGATGAGGTGGTCTACTAGAAATAATCTTCGGTTGCAGAATCCATAATATCTGCTCCAGCTTAATCAACATAGTCATCATCGCTACTATCTGGTTCCGAGTCGGTGCCGTCGATGATGATGTAGTCTTCCGGGCTAATCTCCTTGGGTTCTTCGTCTTCCTCTACTGGCGTAGGGCCTCCCATAAATATTCCAATCTTCTTGATCAGGTCGTCATTCTTCTCCACCAATACTTCAATTTCCTCTTCATAATCTTCACGTGTAGCCTTGAGTTCTTCCTCCAGTTCCTTGATTCTAGTCTTAGCCTTCTTCAGATCTATCATGTCGGCACACATCTGATTCTCCTGTCACCGAATGTGATGGTTTAGCTCCTGGATAAAAGCTGCGATTGATCTATCCTTCCTGGTGCTGATCATCTCCCAGTGCTCATCTCGGCGCCCGCAAATCTGGTAGATAGTATCCTTGAGATCATTGCGGTAGACTTCTCCAATGCGTCCCATGGCGATGTGAGCTGCCATGCTCTTTCCTAGACTCCAAGTTGGTGCATCAAAAGAAAACTCTATGGGCTCAGTGACGGGCATGAATGTCCTTCCTGGAACTTCAACTTGAATCATCCAGCGCTCTTCTTTAGGTAAAGTGGCGTTGTAGGTTCTGGGGAAACTTGGTACTCCTATGTTCAGGTATCTTGTGACTTCCTTCAAGTGACGTCCAAAGGGTGTATATTCATCCGGTTGCGTGAACTTGTTCCTTGCTTCCGCCATCCTAAAGAGTAGAAAAGATGAGAGGTCATAAGAGAAGAGAGTGAAAAGTGATCTAGGTCTTTAGCTTAGTGGTCGTGTCCTACAGTCAGCGTGTGCTCTGATACCATCTCTGTAGCGACCAGACCTCAAACATTCTGATCTCTGTGCTCCGGTGTCATCCCTGGATTAGTAATGCTGACACCACACAGTACTCGGGGGATTTATAGCAGATTAGCAATCACACACTTATTACATCGAGTGTCTCAAAAGAGAACTTATTACAATAAATATGGCTTAAGGCCATCTAATAACGATAACAGCGGAAGGCTTGGAAGATAAGTGAGTCCATCAACTCCAACGGCATCACTGAGTATAGAACCACGACCTAAAAACTCCTTATTCGTCGTCTGAAAAGTCTACAACATTAACGTTGCAGCCCGAAACGGGTCAGCACATGGAATATGCTGGCAAGGTAACACATAGAGAGTAATGGAATGAAACAGCTATACTATATGCATATTTGGCTGGTGGAAAGCTCTATGGTTACAGTTTTGCATAAAGCCAATTTTTCCCTACTTCAAAGGAATAAATTTATTTAACTATCATGGTAGTTGTTAAACATTGAGAATGGTTGACAGCATCCTCAATCCCAATTAAGCATCATCATTAAACAAACCCATCAAAATTAATTTAGAGTAACATGTTGAGATTCACATGATAATCCAGGTACTAGATACTCAAGATGTCCATAACCGGGACACGGCTAACCATGATTAGTTTATTACACTCTGCAAAGGTTTGCGCACTTTTCCCCACAAGACTCGATCGCCTCCGTTTGGTTTCTCGCACTACACGGTGTTTGAGAAACGGATGACCGAGACATAGTCTTTCAGAAGCGCTAGCACCTTACGATCGGGTAGACCGTACCACCTACATCCCCTACATCTGCTAGTCTACCACTGTAAGAGTTCGCACGACTTAGTCAACTATGCTAGAGCCCATAATAGCTTGTGGCTGCACATGGAAGTTTCTAGTATGAATAGTCTCATGATCCCTTTGAGCCTGGGTGGCGGTCCAAAAGAAAACAGGCAAGTCCTGGAATACCCAGGTGCCTCAATCCACCCAGATGTGTGTTTAAGTTGCCACCTTAGATAAACCATTAATTAACAAAACTCACATCTGTCATGGATATCACTCACCCAATCCACGTCTACTAGCATAGCATGGCATAATAAGCAAACGTAGAAGTAACTCCCAAAGGTTTGATAATAAACAGGTAATAGGTACTACCTCATCTACTTCCCATCCCACAATTTAATTAGATCCTAATCATGCAATGTGTGAGG
Source organism: Triticum aestivum (assembly GCF_018294505.1). Taxonomy (NCBI): domain Eukaryota; kingdom Viridiplantae; phylum Streptophyta; class Magnoliopsida; order Poales; family Poaceae; genus Triticum; species Triticum aestivum. The sequence goes on along the minus strand of NC_057800.1, from coordinate 344,700,572 downwards.
ATTGATCTAATGCAATAAAACTGGGTAGTAGGAAAGGTATGATCAAAGTGTTACTTGCCTTGCTGATGATCCGGGAAACCTAGCGATTCGAAGTAACAGGCGGCGCACTACGGGTACTCTATCGCAAACAAACAAACAAACAAGCATACAATAAGAACTCATCTAATGCACAGGTAAAACTCAAATAAGAGATCTAACCAGAAGGTTCAACTTAAGAATTCCGGTTGGCCAAAAGAATCAAATCAAACGAAGCAACGAAAGTCAAACGGCGGAAGAAAACAACTTCGTTCTACTAATCTGGGTCTAAGGCAAATTTTAGAGTAGCAAAAACTTGTTTAAGTTGATTAAAGGGATAGAGGGTTTCGAGACGAAACTCTAGGCGCTTGAATCGCCTGTTCCGATAAACGAGCGAAAAGTTATACTAAAAAGAAAATCGGATCAGGAATCACGATCAGAAAAATCGCGGATTTAATCTGCGAAAAAGAAAAACGACGAACGTTCGTTAGAACGAACAAACGGACGAACGCTCGTTATTTAAATAAACCAGAAAAACCGATCTATTGAAAAAACCGAAACTAATAAAAAAATAAACCGACGAAAACCGATCGGTTTTAAAAAACAACGACACGGAAATCGAAGCGGCGGCGGCGGGCGGCGGCGGCGGCGGCTGCGGCGGGGTCGGGCGGCTGGGGCTAGGGTTCCTCGGGTGGGCCGGCTTATAAAGCCACCTCGGGCCGGAGTCCTATCCGGACACGGCCCGTAGGTCGGTCCGTTTTTTAAAAAAATATTATGGGCAGAAGAAAAATAAAAAGAAATACTAAACGGACTCCAAAAATTCTGAAATAAATTTTCACGGGCTTCTAAAATCAAGCCGCACAAGGTGAACATTTATTTGGGACCGAAATGCAATTTTGAAAAATGCACATTAAATAAAACACCGAAAAACTCCGAAATAAAATCTTATTTGATTTTATTATTAAATCCTCAATATTTCTTTATTTTGGGAAAGTCATTTTATTCCCTCTCTCATATTTTTGTAATAGAAATAATTGATGATAAAATAAATAAAAACAAATGATCCTATTCTCAAAATTTGAGAAAACTCAAATATGAAAATAACGAAATCCCCAACTCTCTCCGTGGGTCATTGAGTTGCGTAGAATTTCTAGGATCAACCAAAATGCAAAATAAAATATGGTATGCAAGGATGATCTAATGTATAACATTCCAAATTGAAAATTTGGGATGTTACACTCATGCCTAAAATAGTTTTTCAAAAAGAGAAGTGATTGGAAAGTTATGCATTGAAGAAGTGAGGGTCAACCTTGAGCACTTGTGTTCATGCTCAAGGAAACAATGTAGAATTTTTCATGGAAGTTTCTCTATAAATAATTATCCCCTTATATATATCCATTGTATTATAAAAATAATGTGCCAATCTTTGGTTTTAGGATGATTAGATTGCTTGTTTACTATGTGCAGAACAAAAGCAGAAACTTTGTCTGTAGCGCGTGATTTTACATTTTTTTTACTGGAAAGTCAAATGGGTCTGAAACTTTTTGCACATTACTTCTGTATAAATTTTTCAAATTTTCAAATTTATTTCATAATTTTTGGAGTTACAGAAGTCTATTAAACCTCCAGATTACTACAGACTGTCCTGTTTTAGACAGATTCTGTTTTCTATGTGTTGTTTGCTTATTTAGATGAATCTATGAGTAGTATCGGATGGTATGAACCATGGATGAGTTGGAATACAGTAGATATTACACCAATATGAATTTAGAATGAGTTCACAACAGTACCTAAAGGTAGTGATTTGCTTTATTATACTAACGGATCTCACAAAGTTTTTGTTAAAGTTTTGTGTGGATGAAGTGTTCGAAGAACGATGAGTTACCGATGTGAGAAGAATAAATAGAGGCAAGAGCTCAAGATTGGGGATGCCCAAGGCACCCCAAGTAAATATTCTAAGGATAATCAAGCATCTAAGATTGGGGATGCCCCGGTTGGCATCCCATATTTCTTCTTCAACAATTATCAGTATACCTCGGTTTTTGTTTTGTTCACATGATTTGTGTCCTTTGTGTTTTTTCTTTTTTCTTTAAGAACCATGCTAGTATGAGATAGACCTTCATTAGTTTATAGAATGCTTCATGTGCTTCACTTATATCTTTTAAGTATGATCTTATAGAATTGCTCTTTGTGCTTCACTTAAATCTTTTGAGTATGGTTTTATAGAATGCTTCGTGTGCTTCACTTATATATTTTGAGCTTGGATATGGGTTAGTTTATATTAATTGTGGAATGCTCAATGAACTTCACTTATATCTTTTAGAGTATGAATAATACTATCATCTAAAGCGGGTTTGGAAGAGTGTCAACTTTAGGAACTAGTGATCACGCTATTCCGAATGAGAAGAATTTAGCTTATGTGGAGAGTAGAAAAATTTCTATGCTCATAGATCATGAAAAGAATGCTTTAAGTGATGGTAATATTGTTGAAATCATTCGTTATGCTACTGAAAATTATTATGATGGAGGAATACATGCTTGTAGGATTGCAATAATATCAAGTTTTCCTCTCTATGTGCTTAAAGTTTTGAAGTTATACTTGTTTTGCCTTCCTATGCTAGTTGATTCGTGTTCCCATAAATTGTGGGTTCACAAAATCCCTATGCATAGGAAGTGGGATAGGTTTAAATTTTCTAGTCATATTCTTCATGATGCTCTCTTTATGTTTAAATTCTGATCTTTTATATGAGCATCATTGAAAACATCATGCCTAGCTAAAAGGCATTAAAGAAAAGCGCTTGTTCAGAGACAACCCAATATTTACCCTTATCGTTTTTGTGTGTTTAAATGATTAAGATACTGTAGTAATCATGTTTTATAGCTTTTGTTTCAATAAAGTGCCAAGTAAGACCTTTGGGAAGACTTGGGTGAAAGTTAATGTGATCTTGCTGTAAAAAACAGAAACTTTGCGCTCACGAGATTAGCTGCCATTTTTTATAGAACAGTGATTTGGTGCTGATTCTTTTTTAAGAACATTAATAGAAAAATTTCTCACGTCCACCAATTTATTTCATAATTTTTTGAGTAGCAGAAGTATGGTTAGTGTTCAGATCATTACAGACTGTTCTGTTTCTGACAGATTCTGTTTTCATTGCATAGTTTGCTTGTTTTCTAGTTTCTATTGCTTATATTTCTCAATATAAATTGTAGAAATGATATGGTAAAGTAGGAATTGTGTGAGAACAATTATGAACCTTGTCTTTTACAGTACCAAAGTGAATGGTTTACTCTTTATCATACTAACCTATCTCACGAAGTTCCGTTAAGTTTTGTGTGATTGAAGTTTTCAAGTTTTGGGTGAGATATCGATATGATGAGAATAAGGAGTGGAAAGAACCTAAGCTTGGGGATGCCCAAGGCACCCCAAGGTAATATTCAAGGAATACTCAAGCGCCTAAGCTTGGGGATGCCCCGGAAGGCATCCCCTCTTTGGTCTTCAAAAATATCGGTATACCTTACTCGGAGCTATATTTTTATTCGTCACATGATATGTGTTTTGCTTGGAGAGTATTTTCAATTTTACTTAATGTTTGAATAAAATCATTGGATCTGAATTATTAAATGAAAAATAATCCTCCCATGGCTAGTTAATCATTTGACTACTCAATGTCCTTCACTATTATCTTTTGGAGTAGTTTGCTCACGTGCTTCACGTATATCCTATGAGTAAATGGTTGAATAATTGAATATCATAAATCTTAATTTATATATGTTTCATATGCTTATACCATGGGGAGTAATGACTTCACATAGAATAAGTATAGGTAGTAAACTTATTGAAAGTTAGCAAACGTAGAATTGGTCACTTGAACAATTCATGAAAGAATATTGAAGGAAGAGAGATTTCACATATAAATATACTATCTTGGACATCTTTTGTAATTGTGAGCACTCATTAAAATATGACATGCTAAAAGGTTGATGTCGGACAGATAACATAATGGGTTATGTTTTCTTATATCTGAAATAAAGTATATTGTCTTGGATCATCCAACATGTTGAGCTTGCTTTTCCTCCTCATGCTAGCCAAATTCTTTGCACCAAGTAGAGATACTACTTGTGCTTCCAAGCATTCCTTAAACCAGTTTTGCCATGAGAGTCCACCATACCTACCTATGGATTGAGTAAGATCCTTCAAGTAAGTTGTCATCGGTGCATGCAATAAAAATTGCACTCTATGTATGATCTATTAATGTGGAGAAAATAAGTTGTATACGATCTTGTGATGTGGAAGAAATAAAAGCGATGGACTGCATAATAAAGGTCCATATCACAAGTGGCAATATAAAGTGATGTTCTTTTGCATTAAGATTTTGTGCATCCAACCATAAAAGCTCATGGCAACCTCTGCTTCCCTCTGCGAAGGGCCTATCTTTTACTTTTATCTTCTACCCTTATGCAAGAGTCATGGTGATCTTCACCTTTCCTTTTTACATTTTATCCTTTGGCAAGCACATTGTGTTGGAAAGATCCTGATATATATATATATATATATATATATATATATATATATATATATATATATATATATATATATATATATCCAATTGGATGTAAGTTATCATGAACTATTATTGTTGACATTACCCTTGAGGTAAAAGGTTGGGAGGCGAATCTATAAGCCCCTATCTTTCTCTGTGTCCGATTAAAACTTTGAACCCATAAATATCACGTGAGTGTTAGCAATTGTGAAAGACTAAAAGATAGTTGAGTATGTGGAGTTTGCTAAATCAAAGCTCTGACATAGACCCTTCCTGAAAATAAGATGAATTGCAATTGTTTGATGACTGAGAATATAGTTTTTTAGTTTCAAGAGAGTTTATGATCCATACTTTAACATGTGAATAGCTTGTTACTTGATCATGAAACGTTTTATGAACATGAGCCACGGTTATGATATATAATGATGCTATAAAAAGTGATTGAAACTATCATTGATGAAACTTATGCACTTGCTAGCATTCACACTTCATAAATTATTTATTTTATCATTTACCTACTCGAGGACGAGCAGGAATTAAGCTTGGCGATGCTTATACGTCTCCAACGTATCTATAATTTATGAAGTATTCATACTATTATATTATCAACCTTGGATGTTTTATATGCATTTATATGCTATTTTATATGATTTTTGGGACTAACCTATTAACCTAGTGCCCAGTGCCAGTTTCTGTTTTCTCCTTGTTTTTGAGTTTTACAGAAAAGGAATGTCAAACGGAGTCCAATTGACGTGCCAATTTTTGACCATTTTTTATGGACCAGAAGAAGACCTCGGAGTAAAAGAGTTAGGCCAGGAGAGTCCCGGGGCGTCCAAGAGGGTGGGGGCGCGCCCACCCCCCAGGCGCGTGGGCCTGCCTCTTGGACGCCTCGGGCACCTCCTTGACATGAGACCGACGCCAAAAATTCCTATAAATACAGAAACCTCGGAAAATTAACCTAGATGGGGAGTTCCACCGCCAAAAGCCTCTGTAGCCACCGAAAACCAATCTAGGCCCTCTCTGGCACCCTGCCAGAGGGGGCCATCATCACCAGAGGGCATGGAGGAGGATCCCTGAGGGGCCATCATCACCATGAAGGTCAAGGACCAGAGGAAGAACCTCTCCCCATCTAGGGGGAGGCCATGGAGGAGGAAACACAAGGGGGAGAACCTCTCCTCCTCTCTCTCGGTGGCACCGGAGTGCCATCGGGAGGGGAATCATCGCCGCGGTGACTGTCTTCATCAACATCACCATCATCATCACCATCCTCATCTCTTTTACGCGGTCCACTCTCCCGCACCCCGCTGTAATCCCTACTTGAACATGGTGCTTTATGCGACATATTATGATCCAATGATGTGTTGCCATCCTATGATGTTTTGAATAGTTATCCTTTGTCTTTGGGTTGATTTATGATCTAGATTGGTATGAGTTGTATGTTTTACTTTGGTGTTGTCCTATGGTGCCCTCCGTGTCGTGCAAGAGTGAGGGATTCCCACTGTAGGGTGTTGCAATACGTTCATGATTCGCTTATCGTGGGTTGGTGAGTGACTGAAACACAAACCCGAGTAAGGGGGTTGTTGCGTATGGGAATAAAGAGGACTTGATGCTTTAATGCTATGGTTGGGTTTTACCTTAATGATCTTTAGTAGTTGCGGATGCTTGCTAGAGTTCCAGTCATAAGTGCATATGATCCAAGTAGAGAAAGTTTGTTAGCTTATGCCTCTCCCTCATATGAATCTGCAATAGTGATTACCGGTCTTGTTAATAATTGCCTAGGACAATTCCGCACACCGATCCACCATTATTCCACACTCGCTATTTATAATACTTAGTAATATATTCTAACTTCATGATAACAGCACCTACTTTCATATTTTAGCTCTCTGATATCATACAAAGTTATCCACCTCATACGCACAACGTAGTTTTATTTCTCGTTTCTAGTTCGAAGCAAACATTCGGTGTACATAGAGTCATATTAGTGGCAGATAGGGCTTGAGAGAACATTGATCTTACCTTTAGCTCCTTGTGGGTTCGACACTCCATACTTATCACTTCCACCTTTGGAAATTGCTACGATGATTCCCTGCACTAGGGGATTATCACTCTACTTGACTAGCTCATTAATCAAAGATGGTTAAGTTTCCTAACCATAGACATGAGTTGTCATTTGATTAATGGGATCACATCATTAGTAGAATGATGTGATTGACTTGACCCATTCCATTAGCTTAGCACTTGATCATTTTCGTTTACTGCTATTGCTTTCTTCATGACTTATACATGTTCCTATGACTATGAGATTATGTAACTCCCGATTACTGAAGGAACACTATGTGCTACCAAACGTCACAATGTAACTGGGTGATTATAAAGGTGCTCTACAGGTGTCTCCAATGGTACTTGTTGAGTTAGCATAGATCAATATTAGGATTTGTCACTCCGATTGTCGGAGAGGTATCTCTGGGACCACTCGGTAATGCACATCACTATAAGCCTTGCAAGCATTGTAACTAATGAGTTAGTTGCAGGATGATGCATTACGGAACGAGTAAAGAGACTTTCCGGTAACGAGATTGAACTAGGTATTGAGATACCGACGATCGAATCTAGGGCAAGTAACATACTGATGACAAAGGGAACAACGTATGTTGTTATGCGGTTTGACCGATAACGATCTTCGTAGAATATGTGGGAGCCAATATAAACATCCAGGTTCCACTATTGGTTATTGACTAGAGACGTGTCTCGGTCATGTCTACATAGTTCTTGAACCCGTAGGGTCCGCACGCTTAAAGTTCTGTGATGATCGGTATTATGAGTTTTTGTGTTTTGATGTACCGAAGGTAGTTCGGAGTCCCAGATATGATCACGGACATGACGAGGAGTCTCGAAATGGTCGAGACGTAAAGATCGATATATTGGACGACTATATTCGGACAACGGAAGTGTTCCAGGTGATTTCGGAGAAAATCGGAGTGCCGGAGGGTTACCGGACCCCCCCCCCCGGAGAAATAATGGGCCTTATGGGCCTTAGTGGAGAGAGAGAGAGGGCTGGCCTAGGGCAGGCCGCGCTCCCCTCCCCCTCTGGTCCGAATTGGACTAGGAGAAGGGGGGCGGCGCCCCCTTTCCTTCTCCCTCTCCCCCTTCCTTTCCCCCTCCTGGTAGGAGTAGGAAAGAGGGGAGTCCTGCTCATACTAGGAGGAGGACTCCTCCTCCTGGCGCGCCATAGAGGGCCGGCCGGCCTCCCCCCTTGCTCATTTATATACAGGGGCAGGGGGCACCTCTAGACACACAAGTTGATCATTAATCCCTTAGCCGTGTGCGGTGCCCCCCTCCACCATAATCCACCTCGATCATATCGTAGCGGTGCTTAGGCGAAGCCCTACGTCGGTAGCAACATCATCACCGTCAACACGTCGTCATGCTGACGGAACTCTCCCATGGAGCTCTGCTGGATCGGAGTCCGTGGGACGTCATCGAGCTGAACGTGTGCTGAACTCGGAGGTGCCGTTCGTTCGGAACTTGGATCGGTCGGATCGTGAAGACGTTCGACAATATCAACCGCGTTCTCATAACGCTTCCGCTTACGGTCTACGAGGGTACATGAACGATAATCTTCCCTCTCGTTGCTATGCATCACCATGATCTTGCGTGTGCATAGGAAATTTTTTGAAATTACTATGTTCCCAACATGTGCATGTATTTCAAATTTGAATTATGCAAATAAAATGCCTAGAAAACCCAATTAATGTATAGAAATGTCCAAACGAACCCCAAAAATTCCAAAACTTAACACAACACTCCTGTTGTTCTATGTTGTCACTAGGAAAATTTTGAAAGCAATAAGAGGAAATGGATATCATTTCGTCCCCAAAGGTGGCACGTTTCGTACCGAAACCATCAGGCTTGTTGTGAGAAGTTTGTGACAAGCTTATACCCAAACCTACCCCAAATGGGACATTTTTTTACCATGGCATGTTGATGCCGCTCCATGATAGCATGCCAAGTTTCATGAATTTCAGACGAGTTTTGGATTTACTAGAATTTAAAAACCAGGTATCTCAACATTTTGCCGGCAATCAATAGTGCCCTGGTGTTTGAAATTCATTCACATTTCTTGCATGGGACCTAAGCATGCACCCAAGGACACAGATTTGATTTCTCAACCAATTTATATGCACTGGAGCATGTGCATGTATTTCAAATTTGAATTATGCACATAAAATGCCTAGAAACCCCAGTTAATGTATAAAAATGTCCAAACGAACCCCGAAAAATTCCAAAAATTAACACAACACTCATGTTGTTATATGTTGGCACTAGAAATTTTTTGAAAGCAATAAGAGGCTAAGGATATTGTTTCGTCCCCAAAGGTGGCACGTTCCGTACAGAAACCATCAGGCTTGTTGTGAGAAGCGCTATTTATGAGAAGCTTATACCCAAACCTGCCCCAAATGGGACAAATGTTTTTTACCATGACATGTTGATGCCGCTCCATGATGCCGTGCCAAGTTTCATGAATTTCAGACGAGTTCTAGATTTACTAGAATTTGAAAACCAGGTATCTCAATGTTTTGCCAGCAATCAACAGTGCCCTAGTGTTTGAAATTCATTCACATTTCTTGCATGGGACCTAAGCATGCACCCAAGGACACATATTTGATTTTTCAACCAATTTATTTGCACTAGAGCATGTGCACGTATTTCAAATTTTAATTATGCACATAAAATGCCTAGAATACCTAGTTAATGTATAAAAGATTTCCAAATGAACCACGAAAAATTCCAAAACTTAACACAACACTCATGTTGTTCTATGTTGACACTAGAATTTTTGTGAAAGCAATAAGAGGCAATTGAAATCGTTTCGTCCCCAAAAGGTGGCATGTTCCATACCGAAACCATCAGACTTGTTGTGAGAAGCTCTGGTTTGTTAGAAAGCTTATACCCAAACCTACCCCAAATGGGACAACTTTTTTACCATGGCATGTTGATGCCGCTCCATGATAGCATGCCAAGTTTCATGAATTTCAGACGAGTTTTGGATTTACTAGAATTTGAAAGCCAGGTATCTGAATGTTTTGCAGGCAATCAACAGTGCTCTGGTGTTTGAAATTCATTCCCATTTCTTGCATGGGACCTAAGAATGCACCCAAGGATAGACATTTGATTTTTCAACCAATTTATATGCACTGGAGCATGTGCATGTATTTCAAATTTGAACTGTGCACATAAAATGCCTAAAAACCTAGTTAATGTATAAAAAAGTCCAAACGAACCCCTAAAAATTCCAAAACGTAATACAACACTCCTATTGTTCTATGTTGGCACTAGAAATTTTTTGAAAGCAATAACAGGTAACGGATATCGTTTCGTCCCCAAAGGTGGCACGTTCCGTTCCAAAACCATCAGGCTTGTTGTGAGAAGCTCTGGTTTGTGAGAAGCTTATATCCAAACCTGCCACAAATGGGACAAATTTTTTACCACGACATGTTGATGCCGCTCCATGATAGCATGCCACGTTTCATGAATTTCAGACAAGTTTTGGATTTATTAGAATTAAAAAACCAGGTATCTCAACATTTTGCCGGCAATCAACAGTGCACTGGTGTTTGAGATTCATTCCTATATCTTGCATTGGACCTAAGCATGCACCAAAGGACACATATTTGATTTTTCAACCAATTTATATGCACTGGAGCATGTGCATGTATTTCTAATTTGAATTATGCACATAAAATGCCTAGAAAACCCAATTAATGTAGAAAAATGTCCAAATGAACCCCAAAAAAATCGAAAACTTAACACAACACTCATTTGTTCTATGTTAGCACTAGAAAAATTTTGAAAGCAATAAGAGGCACCGGATATTGTTTCATCCCCAAAGGTGGCACGTTCCGTACCGAAACCATCACGCTTGTTGTGGAAGCTTGTACCCAAACCTGCCCCAAATGGGGAAAAAAATTTACCACGACATGTTGATGCCGCTCCATGATAGCATGCCAAGTTTCATGAATTTCGGACGAGTTTTGGATTTACTCGAATTTAAAAACCAGGTATCTCAATGTTTCGCCGGCAATCAACAATGCCCTGGTATTTGAAATTCATTCCCATTTCTTGCATGGGACCTAAGCATGCACCCAAGGACATAGATTTGATTCTCAACCAATTTATATGCCCTGGAGCATGTGCATGTATTTCAAATTTTAATTATGCACATAAAATGCTTAGAAAACCCAGTTAATGTATAAAAATGTCCAAACAAACCCCGAAAATTCCAAAACTTAACACAACACTCTTGTTGTTCTTTGTTGGCATTAGAAAAATTTTGAAAGCAATAAGAGGGAACGGATATCGTTTTGTCCCCAAAGGTGGCACATTACGTACTGAAACCATCAGGCTTGTTGTGAGAAGCTCTGGTTTGTGAGAAGCTTATACCCAAACCTGCCCCAAATGGGACAATTTTTTTACCATGGCATGTTGATGTCGCTCCATGATGCCATGCCAAGTTTCATGAATTTTAGACGAGTTCTGGATTTACTAGAATTTAAAAACCAGGTATCTCAACCTTTTGCCGGCAATCAACAGTGCCCTGGTGTTTGTGCTTAAGATGCTTTTATATGTACTCATGTAGGACAATATTGAGAACAATGTTGTTTTCCATCGAGGTTAGTTTTATCGCATTGCTTATATGTACTCATTGTTTAGGATATCGGTAGCTGGTACCATATAGCATGGGGATGATAAGGGATTAATCATCGAATCAGACATTTCACTGAATATATATGTAACCCATTTATCAGTAGGTTAACTAGGGCCATATTTAATATATCTGAGGCTACATAGCAACATGCATTGTACTGAATGACTAAATATGCAATCCCAGGCTACATAGCAACAAGGAAGAGTGTTATCTTAATGTTCTGATGATGTCTAGATATACATGTAATAAAATCTTATATAATGGGATGGAGGGAGTGTCGTACTACATCATTTTTCAATTGTTGTTTACATTCTATTATTAACTTGGTGCTTTTAGGTACATATATCATTGCCAAAGTTCCACACTTTGACCCTTTCTAGGGCAATGAGATATTCATGAACTAGCATCAAGCGATGAAACTGATAAAGATTGTTATTAAAATGGGTCCAAAGACGTCAATCGAACTATTTGTTTACACTTTATGCTAGAAAACAGTGAACTGTAGGATGGTAAGTAAGAACTCTGTAGCCTTCTTTTTACTGCACGTAATGAGTTGTGTTAGATGACAATGTCTGAATCTTTTTTCTTTTGCAGTGGATCCTAAAGGAGTTTACTCAAGATTACCTCTCAAACTACATGATTGGCGGCCGGCCATCACAAGGGGTTGGACTAGAGTCCTGCATGCCTTCTGCATCCAGGAGAGCGCAATAGGGCCATTCCGCTTCACCTTGTCCAGCAACTGGAATGTCTGTCGCCTCTTTCTTTACCATCTGCAATAGTACAAGTATAGAACCCTGGTTCATCATTCTTTATTTGGTGCTTATGTAATTCTTAAACATATGTACCTGTGAATCGAATAATGCATTGCTTATTTGAACCTGATGGATATGAATAAAGCTATAGCCTACTTTCAAGTTTAAATTAGGCACAATTTTGAATAGCAACAATTAAATTAGGGTGAAATTACAATGTGCAGGTCATTACGGTGCACACGGTTAATAAAGCACAGCGTGTGTGATATACATCATAATCCGACACGGTTCACAGAGAGGAAACATGTGTAACAATGCACACAGTTGCCATTTACAAAGCGTGTGTGATGTCAGACACTATCACATACGGTGCGGGAAAACTAAATGTGTGTGATTGTCTACCTATCGTACACGATTTATAATCATGAACTGTTTGTGATGTGCCAGGCATTGTAAAACTCATGTGCCTGGAATCTACCTGGTTTTAGGTAAAACCAAAAAACTCCGACTGTGATGGCAATGCGAGCACAAACGAGTAGCAAGGATGAAGCTTTTGGGATATTCGAAATATCGGAAACGGTTATATAGGGACAACTGTATGCATCAAGGCTCCCTATCCCCGACGGTTTTTGGGTCGTGTGGGAAGGACCCCCTGTCGCCATCACTCACTAGGCGATGGTTCCAAATGTCGTCGCGGAAAGGGATTAAAAACCCTTTGTATAGCACTGACGCGTACCAGTGTGTTCATCAGGTTTGGGTGTTCTAATATAACTTTTTTAACCAGGGTTGAAACTTTAGCATGTTCCTTTATCCTAACAGGGAAAGGTGGTTTCTCAATATAAGCAGTAGGAACAACTGGATCAACATTATAAAGTATAGTTTCCTCTTTAGCTAGTTCTGGTTCTTTAATTTCTTCTTTAATAGGTGGGTGATATTTAAACCACTTATCTTTAGGGAGATCAACATGAGTAGCAAATGATTCACAAAAAGAGGCTACTATCTCAGAGTCAAGTCCATATTTAGTGCTAAACTTTTGAAAAGCATCGGTATTCATAAAAGATTTAACACAATCATACTTAAGCTTAATACCTGACTATTTACCTTCGTCAAGTTCCCAATCTTCAGAGTTGCATTTAATTCTTTCCAAAAGATCCCACCGGAATTCAATAGTCTTCTTGATAAAAGAACTAGTACAAGAAGTATCGAGCATGGATTGATCATCATGAGAAAGCTAAGCATAAAAATTCTGAATAATAATTTCTCTTGAGAGCTCATGATTGGGGCATGAATATAACATTGACTTAAGCCTCCCCCAAGCTAGAGCGATACTTTCTCCTTCACGAGGCCAAAAATTATATATGTAATTTCGATCACGATGAACTAGATTCATATGATAATTTTTTGGTGAAATTCCAATTTCAATCGATCCCAATTCCAAGATCCGATATCATCGCATAGCCTATACCATGCCAATGCTTTTCCCTTCAAAGATAAAGGGAAAAACTTTTTATTAACTTCATCTCCGGGAAAACCTGCAAGCTTAAGCAATCCACAAATTTGTTCCACATATATTAAGTGCATATCAGGATGTTCGGTTCCATCTCCTACATAAGGATTAGCTAGCAGTTGTTCTATCATACCCGAAGGAATTTCATATTCAATATTTTCAGTAGGTCCAGCAGGTTGAGGGGTAGCTAATTGTGGTTCCGATCGAGGTGAATATACCCCGAGCAAACCCCTCAAAGGATTGTTTTCCATAGTAACAAGTGACAGTAAATTTCAGCACACTATGTAAATGTTTTCTTACCAATTTCCACTTACCAAAGGTTCTTCACTCCTCGGCAACGGTGCAAGAAAATAGCCTTGATGACCCACAAGTATAGGGGATCAATTGTAGCTCTTTTCGATAAGTAAGAGTGTCGAACCCAACGAGGAGCAGAAGGAAATGACAAGTGGTTTTTAGCAAGGTAATGTCTGCAAGTGCTGAAATTGTAAGTAACAGAGTAGTTTGATAGCAAGAAATTTTTTAACAAGCAAGTAATGATAATAGTAACAAAAGTGCAGCTAGGTAGTGATGTCGCTTGGAGCTACGTCAGTTTTTCCCCAAAGAGGAAGGGATGATGCAGCACAGCGGCGGTAGGTATTTCCCTCAGATGTGAAACCAAGGTTATCGAACCAGTAGGAGAACCAAGCAACACAACGTAAACAGCACCTGCACACAAATAAGAACTTCTTGCAACCCGACGTGTTAAAGGGGTTGTCAATCCCTTCCAGGGTACAGCGCCTCAAGATAGGCAAACGGACGTGAGATAAATTTGTAGTAGATTGATAGATCGAACGCCAAATAAAATAAATAAGAATAAATTGCAGCAAGGTATTTTTGTATTTTTGGTTTAGTAGATCTGAAAATAAAAGCAAAGGAAAAATAGATCGCAAAGGCAAATAATGTGAGAAAGAGACCCGGGGGCCGTAGGTTTCACTAGTGGCTTCTCTCGAGAAAAATAGCAAACGGTGGGTAAACAAATTATTGTTGGGAAATTGATAGAACTTCAAATACTCATGACGATATCTAGGCAATGATCATTACATAGGCATCACGTCCAAGATTAGTAGATCGACTCCTGCCTGCACCTACTACTATTACTTGACACATCCACCGCTATCCAGCATGCATCTAGTGTATTAAGTTCATGGAGAAACGGAGTAATGCAATAAGAATGATGGCATGATGTAGACAAGATCTATCTATGTAGGGATAGACCCCATCATTTTATCCTTAGTAGCAACGATACATACGTGTCGGTTCCCCTTCTGTCATTGGGATCAAGCACCGTAAGATCAAACCCACTACAAAGCACCTCTTCCCATTGCAAGTTAAATAGATCAAGTTGGCCAAACAAAAGCCAAATATCAGAGAATAAATACGAGGCTATAAGAGATCGTGCATAAAAGAGATCAAAGAAACTCAAGTACTTTCATGGATATAAAAAGATAGATCTTATCATAAACTCAAAGTTCATCGATCCCAACAAACACACTGCAAAAGAATTACATCGTATGGATCTCCAAGAGACCATTGCATTGAGAATTCAGAGAGAGAGAGAGAGAGATGAATCCATCTAGCTACTAACTATGGACCCGAAGGTCTACAAAGAACTACTCACACATCAGCGGAGAGGCACCAATGGAGGTGGTGAACCCCATCCGAGATGGTGTCTAGATTGGATCTGGTGGTTCTGGACTCTGCGGTGGCTGGATCAATATATCGTCGACTCCCCTAGGATTTTGGGAATATTGGGGTATTTATAGAGCTGAGAGGCGATCCGGGGGCACCCGAGGTGGGCACAACCCACCAGGGCGCGCCTGGGCCTCCTGGCGCACCCTGGTGGGTTGGGCTCTCCTCGGAGCACCCCCAGGCACGGCCATGGCCCATTATGTTCCTTCTGGTCCAAAAAACTCTCCGTAAAGTTTCATTCCGTTTGGACTCCATTTGGTATTGATTTTTGTGATGTAAAAAACATGGAAAAAACAGCAACTGGCACTTGGCACTATGTCAATAGGTTAGTACCAAAAAATGATATAAAATGATGTAGGGTAGAACCCTAGGGGCCTATCTTTCACGAAAGGAGCGGATCCCACGAAGAACACGAAGAACACAAGGAGGGAAACGAGGGAAAACACGAAGGAAACACAAGAGAAACACTAAACCAACAAGGAATAGTCACACATGTGCTAGATTCTCGAGTACATAAGAGAACACACGATCCACAGACAACTAAGGACGATACAAAGGTAGTCAATCTTCTCTGAGAGGAGGTCTTGAGGTTCTTCTCGTAAAGGGGTCTTGAATCCGCTTGGGGGATCTTCTCCGAGGGGAAGGTAACCAAGTGGATGAGCAAAGCTCTCACATGAAATATGAGCTAAACCTTTGCTAACCCTAGCTAGGAGGAATGGGAGGTCTATTTATAGTCTTAGTGCAAAAGGGGGCGAAGTGGGGGGTACATGGGCTGCGGCCCAACTCATGGCAATGCACAGGCGCCGGACGTACGGGAGTCACCGGTCGTCCGGAGGCTCGCGAGGGTCCAGACGTCCGATGCCTATCGGATGTCCGTAGATTCAGCTCGGGTGTGTGAAAGCACAAGTGCTCCCTAGGTGGTTTTGGTAATTAATGTGAACATATTTCTTGTTGGACTAACATTTTTATCTAGTATGTTTCAGATAAGTTCAACAGTGAAGTGGCATTGACTAGAGGATGTGAAACCCCTTCAAAGGATTGGCTCAAGCTCAAAGCTCAAGACTCTACATTTTCCATTTTAGTGATCCAAGATCACATTGAGTCTATAGGAAAAGCCAATACTATCAAGGAGGGATGAGGTGTTGCTTAATGAGGTTCTTGCTCAAAATGCTTAGTGATATGCTCCAAAACCCTCAACTACTTTCTCACATCCACATATGACCTAAACCAAAAGTCAAACTCGGCCCCACCGATTTTTCCTATTCGGAGCCACCGAGTTTCAAATGTCTTAGCCACTGCCACAAACCCTAGGCAAATCGGTCTCACCGATAGGGATCTCGGTCTCACCGAGATGGGAATGCAAACTCTCTGTTGCCTATTGCAATACTTTCGGTCTCATCGAGAATTGCGATCGGTCCCACCGAGATTGCAATGTAAACTCTCTGGTCCCTTTTGTAACATTTTGGTCTCACCGAAATGAGCGATCGGTCCCACCGAGTTTACCTGACCAACTCTCTGGTTAGCTTATTACCAAAATCGGTCTCACCGAGTTTGTGTAATCGGCCTCACCGAGATTACGTTATGCCCTAACCCTAATCATATTGGTCCTACCGAGTTGCATGTCGGTCCCACTGAAAACCCTAATGGTCACTAGCTTTGCTAAATCGGTCATACCGAGTTTAACCATTCGGTCCCACCGAGTTTGGGAAGTTATGTGTAACGGTTAGATTTTGTGTGGAGGCTATAAATACCCCTCCACCACCTCTTCTTTCGTGGAGAGAGCCATCAGAACAAACTTACACTTCGAACCTATATTTTTTGAGAGAGAACCACCTACACTTGTGTTGAGACCAAGGTATTCCATTCCTACCATATGAATCTTGATTTCTAGCCTTCCCCAAGTTGCTTTCCACTCAAATCTTCTTTCCACCAAATCCAAATCCTGTGAGAGAGAGTTGAGTGTTGGGGAGACTATCATTTGAAGCACAAGAGCAAGGAGTTCATCATCAACACACCATTTGTTACTTCTTGGAGAGTGGTGTCTCCTAGATTGGCTAGGTGTCACTTGGGAGCCTTCGACAAGATTGTGGAGTTGAACCAAGGAGTTTGTAAGGGTAAGGAGATTGCCTACTTCACGAAGATCTACCGCTATTGCGGCAAGTCCTTCGTGGGCGATGGCCATGGTGGGATAGACAAGGTTGCTTCTTCGTGGACCCTTCGTGGGTGGAGCCCTCCGTGGACTCGCGCAACCGTTACCCTTCGTGGGTTGAAGTCTCCTTCAACGTGGATGTACGATAGCACCACCTATCGGAAGCACGACAAAAACATCTGTGTCTCCAATTGCGTTTGAATCTTCCAAACCCTTCCCTTTACATTCTTGCAAGTTGCATGCTTTACTTCCGCTGATCATATACTCTTTGCATGCTTGCTTGATATGTATTGTGTTTATTAAACTTGTGTCAAAAATCCACTTCAACCTAAAGAATTTAAAAACTACAACTTTTAGCACCTAGTGTCTAATCACCCCCTCTAGACACCTCTTGTCGATCCTTTCAATTGGTATCAGAGCATTGGTCTCCATTGCTTTGGTTTAAACACCATTGGAGGAAGATGGATGAGTCTACTTTGGGGAGTCTTAGACATCGAGTGCCTATTCTTGATGGAGAATAATTTCATGAGTGGAAAAATGAAATGCTTGAGATTTTCAATGAATATCATCTGAGCAGGTATATTTCTAGCCCTTGTGCACCTGATGTTGATCCTTTGCATCCTACCCTTGATGAGTCTATTGACATGATCCGCAACCTTAGAACTGCTAATCTTATCACTAGAGGCTTGCCTAGAAACTTGATTGGATGTTTGCCTACTCTTAAATGTGCCTACACCATATGAAAATTTCTTGAGGAACTCTTTCCAAATTATTCCTTGAAAGATCTAGATGAAATTCTCCATAAATCCATTGCCTTGATTAAGATGAATTCCAATGATCCCAATTTTGGTGACTGCTTATTTGAGCTCACTAATCTTACGAGTGCCAAAGGAGATGTAGGAATCATTAGCAATATCATTTCCAGAGCTATTAGAATTCATAAAGATAACTATAGAAATGATCATTTATCTAATGAATTACCCTCTCTAGGAATTGATCAATCACAAGATGATGTTGAACATGGATACTCTGATGAGGATGGTGATGATAGTGACTATGACCTTGATCATGCGATGAGACACTTTGGTCTTATGGCAAATCTTCGCGGCTACATGGCTGGAGGAAAGGAATGGGTTCTTGATAGTGGATGTACTGATCATATGACCAGAGATAAAGATATGTTCCATGAGCTTGCTGAAAACGACGGCCCTCAAAAATATGTCACCTTTGGTGATAACTCAAAGGGTAAGGTGGTTGGCCTCGGTAAGGTGGCCATCTCACATGATAGCTCCATACAAAATGTCATGCTCGTTGAATCTCTTGGGTACAATTTACTTTCAGTATCTAGACTTGCTGATTTCGGTTTCAATGTTTTATTCACTGAAGTAGATTGCCAAGTGTTTCGTAGAGACAATCGTAAAATGGTCTTTACCGGAATATGTAGAGGTGATCTTTACATTGTTGATTTCACTAAAAAGGCTCAACCTAGAACTTGCTTAATTGCTAAATCTTCTAAAGGTTGGTTATGGCATAGACGATTAGGTCATGTTGGTATGCGAAACCTTGACAAGCTTATTAAAGGTGATCATATCCTTGGAGTAAAAGATGTTATATTTGACAAGGATAGACTTTGTAGTGCTTGTCAGGCAGGGAAACAAGTTGGAGGAAGTCATCGCGCAAAGAACATCATGACCACGAGAAGACCACTCGAGCTACTCCATATGGATCTCTTTGGTCCAAATGCCTACAAAAGTCTCGGTGGTAACTCATTTGGACTAGTCATAGTTGATGATTTTTCAAGATTTACGTGGGTGTTCTTTCTTGATGACAAATCGCAGGTCCAAAAGATCTTCAAAAACTTCGCTAGGAAGGCCGAAAATCAATTTGACGTGAAGATCAAGAAGGTTCGAAGCGACAACGGAATGGAGTTCAAGAACGCAAATGTGGATACCTTTCTTGACGAAGAAGGGATTTCACATGAGTTCTCGGCTACGTACACACCTCAACAAAATGGAGTCGTTGAGAGGAAGAACCGGACTCTTATTGAGATGGCAAGAATGATGCTCGATGAGTACAAGACGCCAAAACACTTTTGGGCGGAAGCGGTTGTGACAGCTTGTCATGCAACAAATAGCTTGTATCTTCACAAGCTACTCGGCAAGACGGCATACGAGCTCCTCACCGGTAACAAACCACAAGTTGGATACTTTCGAGTATTCGGCTCAAAGTGCTACATTCTTGATAAGCATCATCGTTCTAAATTTGCTCCTAAGTCTCATGAAGGTTTCCTACTTGGTTATGGCTCAAACTCTCACACATACCGTGTCTACAATAATTTCACCCGAAAGGTTGAAGAGACGGTGGATGTGAAGTTTGAAGAATCTAACGGCTCGCAAGTAGAGCAATTGCCAATTGATGTAGGAGACAAAGACCCTTCGAAAGCAATCCAAGACTTCTCTATTGGCAAGATTCGTCCAACGGAGGTGAAGGAGAGTATCTCGTCCGTCCAAGTGGAAGCTTCTCAATCACGACAAGGTGAACCAAGAGTTGATACGGAAGCATCCACATGTGGGACACATCAAGATGAAGAAAACAAGGAAGTGCATCAAGAGGAACGCCAACAACCTCCTTCTCCACCATGACAAGAGAATGACAATGTCAACAATGAAGAAGGCCAAGAAGAAGAACAAGATGAATAAGATGTTCAACCAAGATCCAGGCAAAAGCTTTCACGAGTTCGAGCAAGAATCGCCAAAGATCATCCCGTCGAGCAAATCTACAATGATATCCAAACCGGGAGAATCACTCGCTCTAAAACTCGTTTAGCTAACTTTTGTGAACATTATTCATTCATCTCTCGCATTGAACCTATGAAGTTGAAGAAGCATTGGAAGATCCTGATTGGATAAACGCTATGCATGAAGAGCTACACAACTTTGAGAGAAATCAAGTGTGGACATTGGTTGAAAAGCCCGACAACAACCACAACATCATTGGTACCAAATGGGTGTTTCACAACAAGCAAGATGAAGATGGTCAAGTTGTCCGCAACAAAGCACGCCTAGTCGCCCAAGGATACACTCAAGTCGAAGGTATGGACTATGGTGAGACATATGCCCCTGTTGCTAGACTTGAGTCCATTCGCATCCTACTTGCCTATGCTAATCATCATGATATCACCTTGTACCAAATGGACATTAAAAGTGCTTTTCCAAATGGTGAAATTGAGGAGGAAGTCTATGTTAAGCAACCTCCCGGATTTTTCAATCCTAAGAAACCTAATCATGTTTACAAACATCACAAAGCTCTTTATGGTCTTAAACAAGCTCCTAGAGCATGGTACAAGTGCTTGACCAAATTTCTTATTGAAAAAGGCTTTGAAATTGGAAAATAGATTCTACTCTTTTTACTAAAAGGTTTAATGGAGAACTATTTGTATGCCAAATTTATGTCGATGATATTATATTTGGATCAACTAACCCTCATTTTAGTGGAAAGTTTGGAAAGCTAATGTCAGAGAAGTTTGATATGTTGATGATGAGTGAACTCAAATTCTTTCTCGGTTTGCAAATCAAGCAAACTAAGGAAGGCGCCTTTGTATCTCAAACGAAGTACACCACGGACTTATTCAAGAAGTTCAATATGCAAGAATGCAAAGGTATGACTACACCCATGCCTGCTAGTGGACATCTTGATTTAACCAAAGATGGTGAACTGGTTGATGAAAAGGTTTATCGCTCTATGATTGGTTCATTGTTATATCTATGTGCTTCACGTCCCGATATTATGCTAAGTGTGTGCATGTGTGCACGATATCAAGCTGCTCCTAAAGAATGTCATCTTAAGTCCATGAAAAGGATAGTGAGATACTTAATCCATACACCAAATTTGGCATTTGGTATCCAAAGAGGGCTTCCTTTGATCTTGTTGGCTACTCCGATTCATACTATGCCGATGACAAGGTTGATAGAAAGTCAACTTCGGGTACTTGTCAATTTCTTGGTAGATCTCTTGTCTCTTGGTCCTCCAAGAGACAAAACTCGGTATCATTATCCATCGCCTAAGCGGAATACGTTGCCGCTGGATCATGTTGTGCTCAATTACTTTGGATGACCCAAACTCTTAAAGATTATGGGATCAATGTGAAACATGTTCCATTGCTTTGTCACAATGAAAGTGCTATTAAGATTGCTCACAATCCCGTGCAACATTCTCGAACTAAGCATATTGAAGTTCGTCATCATTTCATTCGAGATCATGTTGCCAAAGGGGACATTAATCTTAAGCATGTTCGCACCGATAAGCAATTGGCGGATATATTTACCAAACCACTTTATGAGAAAGTGTTTTGCAGGTTAAGAGGTGAATTGAACATCACTGATGCTTCAAATGTGGAGTAGGAACTCCATTTGATACATGCAAGGCATGAACTTATGACTAATCCTTGATATTTCTCGACTATCTTATGTCTTGGATATATTTGCACCTTGCATGCTATCTAACCCGTGTAGGTGCTTGGATGAATCGAAATCTATGAGATTGCCACTCACTCACATCCTGAGCAATTTCTATCACCAAGTCACTACACAATGGTGGATGAAGACAAGGAAGCACGCAACCATTCAAACATATCCTTTGACAAATTCTATCATGATTGTCATTTTGGATACACAAGTGCTCTTCCTTGCAAGAACTAAACCATGTAGGTAGATGAACTCAAACTCCAAGTGGTGCTCCCAACTCTTGATGAGCTACATCAACCTTGAGCAACCCACACAAGCTCAACTACATGATCATGATCAACACCACCACCCAAGGTATGTTATTCCATCTTAGAGAAGCTTTACTCCAAGTCATGAGTTAAAGCAACTCAACAAGATGTGAATACATCAAGATGCTTTAACGAAAAATGGTAACCCCATTTTGACCTTAAACGATGAGTATGACCAAAGATCAAGTGATCTCACTTGACTCCTAAGTCAATATACTCTAACATAGGTGACTTTGTCACCGCCCAATTCTAGATGAAGTTCTCTTGTGTTCTTTTCTGTGCTCTTGCATTTGTCTCATGCATATTTGTTTCCCTCTTTATTTCAAGTAAAACTTCATCTAGATTCCTTTTCGTTTCTTCTCTTTTATTTTCTGTTCTGCATCTTCTGCATAAAATTCCTTGCAAATCCTTGTGAAGTCTTACTTGCCTAGTGAGATGAGGTGACAAGTGTTTTCTCTGTGATGAACTCGGTCACACCGGGACTTTTACTTCGGTCCAACCGAACCCTTTCGGTGCCACCGAAGCGCCAAACTCGATGCTACTGATCTCACTGCAGGACAAACATCTTGCCACTTGTTTCTGAATTATTATTTTTTATCCAGCCTCACTCAAAGAATCTTGTCCTCGACCATCATCCTACTCAAATTGCTTCTTTGTTCTGTGACTCAAGGACCAAACCCATCATGACAAAAATCCAGAAGGACCCTTCTTGGAAATTGATGTCAAAGGGGGAGAGAGAGATCATCACATCAAAGCCTAATCATATCTATAGGGGGAGAGAATACTCTAGGGAAGAAAGAGACCCCAGATGCCTGGTGTTCAAGAGGAGAGAAGTCACATGTCTTCAAGAGGGGAAAGACATGTTCATATTTGCTCAATTGCATTAGCTCTATTTATTTCCTTTGAGCTCTGATTTTGCTCTGATTTTATGTTCCCTATCTTCTCCCAATATCCCATGTTAGATTCAAGGGGAGAAAGACATCTAAGGGAAGGAAATCCTTGAATTTATTGCACATCTTTACCTTTGGGGACATGTCTATATCCAATGTGGTACTTAGTACTTACTCTACATGTCATCCCAGTCTTGGTATTCCTGTGGTCTCTCTTGTTTGCTCTGGCCAGTAGGTGTATCTGTGTTATCTAACCTTGTTTATGCAGGTTCATCCCATCCTATGTCAACTCAAGACCACAAGGTAAGTATATGCATCACAGTCATGTGAATGAGAAATTCTTGCTGATGTACATACTGTTTGCAAGAAGGACTCATAAGCATGAAGGTACATTTCTCATATTTTCATCATTTGCTCTGATGCATATAGCCAAGATACATGTAACACATTGCTTACTCTGTCATGTTTATGCATTCACATGCTCCTATATTCCATATTCACATGATTGCATACATGTAGGGGGAGCCTATGCAAGTTACATGTCTTTCCAAAGCTTTACTTACTACTCTTAATATTTTGATCTAAAGCTTTGATGTATGTTGTCATCAATTACCAAAAAGGGGGAGATTGAAAGCACAAGTGCTCCCTAGGTGGTTTTGGTAATTAATGTCAACATATCTCTTGTTGGACTAACATTTTTATCTAGTATGTTTCAGATAAGTTCAACAGTGAAGTGGCATGGACTAGAGGATGCGAAACCCCTTCAAGATGCTAAGGACAAAGGATTGGCTCAAGCTCAAAGCTCAAGACTCTACATTTTCCATTTTAGTGATCCAAGATCACATTGAGTCTATAGGAAAAGCCAATACTATCAATGAGGGATGAGGTGTTGCTTAATGAGGTTCTTGCTCAAAATGCTTAGTGATATGCTCCAAAACCCTCAACTACTTTCTCACATCCACATATGACCTAAACCAAAAGTCAAACTTAGCCCCACCGATTTTTCCTATCCGGTGCCACCGAGTTTCAAATGTCTTAGCCACTGCCACAAACCCTAGGCAAATCGGTCTCACCGATAGGGATCTCGGTCTCACCAAGATGGGATTGCAAACTCTCTGTTGCCTATTGAAATACTTTCGGTCTCACAGAGAATTGCGATCGGTCCCACCGAGATTGCAATGTAAACTCTCTGGTTCCCTTTTGTAACATTTCGATCTCACCGAAATGAGCGATTGGTCCCACCGAGTTTACCTGACCAACTCTCTGGTTAGCTTATTACCAAAATCGGTCTCACCGAGTTTGTGTAATCGGTCTCACCGAGATTACGTTATGCCCTAACCCTAATCATATCGGTCCTACCGAGTTGCATGTCGGTCCCATCGAAAACCCTAATGGTCACTAGCTTTGCTAAATCGGTCAGAACGAGTTTAACCATTCGGTCCCACCAAGTTTGGGAAGTTATGTGTAACGGTTAGATTTTGTGTGGAGGCTATAAATACCCCTCCACCACCTCTTCTTTCATGGAGAGAGCCATCAGAACAAACTTACACTTCCAACCTATATTTTCTGAGAGAGAACCACCTACACTTGTGTTGAGACCAAGATATTCCATTCCTACCATATGAATCTTGATCTCTAGCCTTCCTCAAGTTGCTTTCCACTCAAATCTTCTTTCCACCAAATCCAAATCCTGTGAGAGAGAATTGAGTGTTGGGGAGACTATAATTTGAAGCACAAGAGCAAGGAGTTCATCATCAACACACCATTTGTTACTTCTTGGAGAGTGGTGTCTCCTAGATTGGCTAGGTGTCACTTGGGAGCCTCCGACAAGATTGTGGAGTTGAACCAAGGAGTTTGTAAGGGCAAGGAGATCGCCTACTTCGTGAAGATCTACCGCTAGTGAGGCAAGTCCTTCATGGGCGATGGCCATGGTGGGATAGACAAGGTTGCTTCTTTGTGGACCCTTTGTGGGTGGAGCCCTACGTGGACTCGCGCAACCATTACCCTTCGTGGGTTGAAGTCTCCATCAACGTGGATGTACGATAGCACCACCTATCGGAACCACGACAAAAACATCCGTGTCTCCAATTGCGTTCGAATCTTCCAAACCCTTCCCTTTATATTCTTGCAAGTTGCATGCTTTACTTTCCACTACTCATATAATCTTTGCATGCTTGCTTTATATATATTGTGTTTATTAAACTTTTGTCAAAAATCCACTTCAACCTAAAGAATTTAAGAACTGCAACTTTTAGCACCTAGTGTCTAATCACCCCCCTCTAGACACCTCTTCTCGATCCTTTCAGTGTGCTTCGGTCGGACGTCCGGTCGGGGTCAGTCGTCCGGGCGCCGGTCGTCTGGGAGGTCTCGGAATTCTGTCGTTTTGGCTCAGGTGAGGAGGTGTCGTACGTCCGGTCTGGGTCGGACGTCCGGAACCTGGAGATCGTCGGTCGTCCGGAGCCTGTAGCTTCTTCTGCATCTCTTCTTCTTCTACGTCTTCATGTCCATCTTCCTCTTCTTCTTCTCCTTGCTCCTTAGCTTCTTCGTGGCCAACTCCTAGATACCTAAGTATGCACAATGTCTCCGTTTGAGGTAGTAGCCATGTCTCATGTGTATCTAAGTGGAAGTGTGAGAGGAGAGATGTCACCTCGGTTTCGACAGCTCTTGCACGTGCTCGTGTCATGGGTCCGCTATGCACTTGGTGAGACGATGGTAGGTCCATGGGGATGACCTTGGGATGCTCCGCATCATCTCCCCTCCTTTGGGGAAGATCCGTCCTCGGATCAAATTCTTCATCACCATGGAAGTGCGAGAGGTCCTTGACATTGAAGATATCGCTCACGTTGTACTTGTCGCGCGGGATGTCGATCTTGTAAGCGTTGTCGTTGTAGCGTGCAAGCACCTTGAAGGGTCCATCCGCTCGTGGTCGAAGTTTGGACTTGCATTCTTGGGGAAAGCGGTCCTTGCGAAGGTGTAGCCACACGAGATCTCCAATGTTGAATACCATAGGTTGCTTGTAGAAGTTGAGCTTGGTCGCAAGGCATTGTACTTGGCGCTCGATGGTTTGCCTTGTATCTTCATGCGCCTTGTGGAGATGATTCACACATGCACTTGTGTCCAAATTGATGCGCTCTTGTAGTGGTAGAGGGAGGATGTACAATGGTGACAATGGGTTGAATCAGTAGATGACCTCGAAGGGGGGCTTGTCGATTGTTGAGTGTCTTGCTCGGTTGTAGGAGAACTCGGCGATAGGTAGGCACTCCTCCCACTCCTTGATGTTCTTCTTGATGAGTACTCGAAGTAGAGCAGAGAGTGTGTGGTTGGTCACCTCCGTTTGGCCGTTGGTTTGTGGATGATACGTCGTGGAGAAGAGTAGCTTGATTCCGAGCTTAGCGCATAGGGTCTTCCAAAAGTAGCTAAGGAACTTGATGTCGCTGTCCGAGACGATCGTCTTTGGCACTCCATGTAGACGCAATATTTCCCTACAAAAGAGATTAACAACATGTGAAGCATCGTCTATCTTGTTGCAAGGAATGAAATGTGCCATCTTAGAGAAACGGTCCACAACGACAAATATCGAATCCTTTACATTTCTAGTCCTAGCCAATCCAAGTACAAAATCCATGCTAAGGTCTTCCCATGGTTGATATGGAATTGGGAGAGGCATGTAAAGGCCATGGGATTGAGCTTTAGACTTAGCTTTGTGACATGTAGAGCATCGGTTGGCGAAGCGGTTGACGTCACGAAACATCTTGGGCCAAAAATAGTTCTTGGAGAGCGTGGCAAATGTCTTGTCGCGTCCAAAATGTCCCATTAAACCTCCTCCATGAGATTCCTGCAAAAGCAACAAACGAAGAGAAGACTCAGGGATGCAAAGCTTATTAGCTCTCATAAGATATCCATCTTTGATGTAATAGCGTTCCCAAGATGTATGCGTCAAACATTTGGCATAAGGAGTAGCAAAAGTAGGATCATGCTCATACAAGTCTTTGATATGCTCAAAGCCAATGACATCCAATTCAAGTTGAGTAACAAGCATGCATATGCGGGAAAGAGCGTCTATCACAATGCTTTCCTTACCTTTAATGTACTTGATGACATAAGGAAAAAAAACTCAATAAATTTACCCCATTTAGCATGACGCTTGTTCAACTTGGTTTGGCCCTTAAGGTACTTGAGCGTTTCGTGATGTATGAATGATGAATTCATGAGGGCGAAGATAGTGTTCCCATTCATGCAAAACGCGCACTAAAGCATAGAGCTCTTTGTCATAGATGGGGTAATTGAGTTGCGCTCCGGAAAGTTTCTCACTAAAGTAAGCTATGGGGCGCTTCTCTTGCGTTAACACACCTCCTATGCCATTACCACTAGCATCACAATGAATCTCAAAGGGCTTGTCAAAGTTGGGTAATGCAAGCACGGGAGCATGAGTAAGCAAATTCTTAAGCTCATTGAAAGCGATATCTTGGGATGGTCCCCAAACAAAAGGCGCACCTTTCTTGCTCAAAGCATGCAAAGGCGAAGCAATGGTGCTAAAATCTTTCACAAAGCAACGATAGAAACCCGCAAGGCCAAGAAAGCTACGCACTTGTTGCAAGTTGGTTGGTTGGGGCCAAGTCTTAATAGCATTGATCTTGGACTCATCTACATGAACACCCTTAGAAGATGCAACAAAACCCAAGAAAACAAGCTTATCAGCGCCAAAAAGGCATTTCTCCATATTAGCATAGAGATGCTCTTTTCGAAGAGTTTGTAAAACGGTTCGGACATGGGTGACAAGCTCTTTGAGAGACTTGCTAAAAACAAGGACATCATTGAAGTAGACCACAACAAACACACCGATGTAAGGGTGAAAGACATGATTCATAAGACGCATAAAA
Source organism: Triticum aestivum (assembly GCF_018294505.1). Classification (NCBI taxonomy): domain Eukaryota; kingdom Viridiplantae; phylum Streptophyta; class Magnoliopsida; order Poales; family Poaceae; genus Triticum; species Triticum aestivum. Next base: position 344,672,630 of record NC_057800.1, on the reverse strand, counting down.
GTACCCAGTGCTTCCGATAGACCCATAGGCATGACTAACCACTCATACAACCCAAACTTGGTTTTGAAAGCGGTTTTCCATTCATCACCCTCTTGTGTGCGGATTTGATAGTAACCACTTTTAAGATCAATTTTTGAAAATATAGTGGCACCACTAAGTTCATCAAGCATATCATCAAGGCATGGAATGGGATACCTATAGAGAATGGTGATAGCATTGATAGGTCTACAATCAGAGCACATGCGAAAGCTACCGTCTCGTTTTGGCACAAGAATGACCGGGACGGCACAAGGGCTCAAACTTTCATGCACATGTCCATGGTCTATGAGATGCTTTACTTGCCTTTGTATTTCTTTGGTTTCTTCGGGGTTGACGCGGTAGGGAGCTTTGTTCAGAAGAGGTGCTCCGGGGATGAGGTCGATGCGGTGCTTGATGCCTCGTAGTGGAGGTAGTCCCGGAGGTAGCTTGTCGGGGAAAACATCTTGAAATTCCTGCAAAAGAGAAGACAACACTAGAGGTAGAGTGTGAGAGGTGTTAGCTTGTGTTTCATTGTCCTTGCACAAAAGGACGCAGTGTAGGACACTAGATGGGTTCTCACACACTCCTCTTATCTCACTTTTTGTGGAAAATAGGACTAAGTTTTTCTTTTCGCTCATCGTGGAGGCGCTCGATTTGGGCTTGTGGTCCTCACTCTCTTTTTGGTGGCTCGCTCTCTCGCTATTCTCTCCATGATGGGTGGCTTGCTTGTCGGCGATCACTTGGCTTGGAGACATGGGACGAAGTACGTACTCCTTTCCCTTCATCTTGAAGATGTAGTGGTTCGTTCGGCCGTTGTGGATGACTCCTCTATCAAATTGCCATGGGCGTCCAAGGAGAAGGTGGCAAACGGTCATTGGAACGATGTCGCACTCCAAAGTGTCTTCGTAGGTGTAACACCCACGATGCGGCTATATCTCCCACGTGTCGAAGCACGACTTAGAGGCATAGACGCATAGTAGGCATGTCGCAAGAGAGGTAATCTTTACACATCCCATGTACTGAATAAGAAAGGGATAAAGAGTTGGCTTACAATCACCACTTCACACAATACATAAATATAGCATTACATCAACCAGAATAAAATCAAGGTCCGACTACGGAACCAAATAAAGAAAGACAACCCCTAATTCTAGAACCCCGATCGCCCCAACTGGGCTCCACTACTGATCAAAAGGAAACAAAACAAAACAACGACCAAGATCTTCATTGAGCTCCTCCTTGATCTCGGTTGCGTCACCTGCACGGTATCGTCGGCACCTGCAACAGTTTGGAAGTATATGTGAGCCACGAGGACTCAGCAATCTCACACCCACGAGATCAAGACTATTTAAGCTTATGGGTAGGAAAGGGTAGTGAGGTGGATCTGTAGCAAGCACTAAGCATATATGGTGGCTAACATACGCAAATAAGAGCGAGAAGAGAAGCAATGCAACGGTCGTGAACTAGAAGTGATCAAGAAGTGATCCTGAAACTACTTACGTTCAATCATAACACAATAACCGTGTTCACTTCCCGGACTCCGCCTGAAAGAGACCATCACGGCTACACACGTGGTTGATGCATTTTAGTTAAATTTAAGTGTCAAGTTCTCTACAACCGGACATTAACAAATTCCCATCTGCCCATAACCGTGGGCATGGCTTTCGAAAGTTCAAACCCTGTAGGGGTGTCCCAACTTAGCCCATCACAAGCTCTCACGGTCAACGAAGGATATTCCTTCTCCCAGGAAGACCCGATCAGACTCGGAATCCCGGTTACAAGACATTTCGACAATGGTAAAACAAGACCAGCAAAGCCGCCCGAATGTGTCGACAAATCCTGATAGGAGCTGCACATATCTCGTTCTCAGGGCACACCGGATGAGCAAGATGTCGGGTTGGCATAGACCCTGGTTGCCCAGGGGGCGCCAGACATCGCTCAGGTTGGACCAACACTTAGAGAAGCACTGGCCCGGGGGGGTTTAAAATAAAGATGACCCTCGGGAGCGTGACTCCCAAGGGAAAAGAAGGCTAGGTGAGGCAAATGTCAAACCAAGGTTGGGCCTTGCTAGAGGAGTTTTATTCAAAGCGAACTGTCAAGGGGTTCCCATAACACCCAACCGTGGAAGGAACACAAAATCAAGGAACATAACACTGGTATGACAGAAACTAGGGTGGAAAGAATGGAACAAAACACCAGGCATAAGGCCGAGCCTTCCACCCTTTACCAAGTATATAGATGCATTAATTAACATAAAAGATATTGTGATATCCCAACATAACCATGTTCCAACATGGAACAAACTTCAATCTTCACCTGCAACTAGCAACGCTATAAGAGGGGTTGTGCAAAGTGGTAACATAGCCAAACATCGGTTTGCTAGGACAAGGTGGGTTAGAGGCTGAACATGGCAATATGGGAGGCATGATAAAGCATGTGGTAGGTATCGCGGCATAGCAATAGAGAGAACAACTAACAAGCAAAGATAGAAGTGATTTCGAGGGTATGGTCATCTTGCCTGAGATCCCGCAAGGAAGAAGAACGAGTCCATGAAGAGATAAACGGACGAAGTCGAACGAATCCTCGCAAACGCGACGTTATCAGAACCAATCCGAAGAAGCAACACCGGAAATAAGCAAACCACATAGTAAACAATCAACACATCAACATGGCATAATGCACAATCGAGTATGATGCATGTAAGGTTTAAATATGCATGGCATGGCAAAGTGCACAAACAATCCTACAAATTAAGTGGAGCTCAATATGCAACTCCATTGCATAGTGATGAAACACCACATGACTTATTTAGTTCTCTCTTGTTTAAGTACGCAACAATATTAAATGTTGATTCACATGGCAAGAGGTGAAGCAAATGAAAACTACCTATCTAGGCAAGTTTAAATGAGGCCGGAACAACAAATAACAAGTCCGGGAACTCCTCATGTGCATATTTTAGGTTTTGGTACTGTTCTGCCCAAAACCATATTTTAGAGTTTTTAAACATGCAAAGTAAATATACCATGTCAAACTAGGCATTTTTCACCCCATTTACATAAAAGTTTCTTAAATTCGGAGTTACGGTTATTTAGTTATGAATTAAAGCATTTTAACATGGCATTTGAACAAATTTAAACAAACATAAATTTAAACATTTCAAACATGCATGAAAGTTGGACATTATGAAACTAGATGAAATTCTAGTCATGTTTCATATATAAAGTTTTTATATATGATGCACGGTTTGTGAGTTTTAAGATGCATGAAGTGCAAGGGGTTTTCTGCAAAACCGGCGTTCTCTAGAAAAATAGCTAAATCACAGAACCTAAAAAAACTACACGGGCCGGATCTGGAACAGGGGCCAAATTAGATGGATCTGGGCTGCTCACATTGGGCCACATGGCCTGAAGCGGAGAAGGCCTGTCGCTGGGCCTTGCGGTTGGGGCTTGGCACTGCGCTGCGCTGCGTTGACCACGCGGGGTCGAAGAGGATGAACCTGCCTCGCTCGATGTAGACGAACAGGCGGCAGAAACCGGCCTTGGCGAGTCGACAGGGTCAGCAGAGCGTAGGGGTCGCGGGTCAACAGAGGAGGCGCTCGGCTGGGTCAACACCGGCGCGGTGCTCGTCGCAGCAGAGAGCGATGCCGGAAGCAGCAGAAGCAGGGAGGCCGGCAGTGTAGAGGTCCAGCGAGGAACTCCGGCGATGGGTGGTTGATCCGGGCGATGGTGCGGGGTTGCGAGCGCGAGGGCGGAGGTCGAGCTGATCCAGCGCTGCGGTAGCCATGGGGCTCGGGCGTCAGGCGCCGGTTTCCTATCCCTGACGAAGACACATAGAGATGAGGGAACTTGGCGGGGGCGACGGAGCCATGCGGACTGGAGGAGCACGAGCGACGGAGACTCGCGGGATCACGTCGAAGAGGAGGTTCCTAGCGACGGCCGGGGCGGCGGCCATCCATGGCATCGAGCGCAGATCGTGTTGTCCCTGAAGAAGAAAGAGAGAGAGAGACCGCGAGGTGAGAGAGAGATACGGGAAGAAGGGCAATGGGAGGAAGGAGAGGAGAGGGACGTGACGGTCCTGCTAGTTCGGTCAGCTGGCGGCAGGGCTGTCGAGGTGGCCGGAGACGAGGCGAGGTGGAGGAGCACGGGGAGACTCGGGCCTTCGAGGATACTGGCGCGGCGAGGATCTCGGGCAGGGAACAGCGGAGGAGCTCGGGGCTCGGGCGACCCGATTGGTCTACCGTGCAAGATGAGGGAGGCTATCGGGGAGGATTTGGATCGGGAGGGATCCCGAGGAAATGGAGTGGCAGCGACGGGTGGATGGGACAAGATCCCTAATTTCTAGGGTTGCCCACTATTTATATTGCAAAGGGATTAAGGTAGGGGCTACCACGTCCCTATGATCATAAACGGACAGCTGAGAAAAGTATAGGTTAGGAAGTCCAATTAACAAAAAGGAGATGTTTTGTAGATGTTTGGGGATGATCCGGATCCAACGGTAACGACAAAGCGGGTCGGGTTCGGGGAAGTTTCGGACACGTGCGAGGGGTCGATGCACTGTGCAAGGAGGGGTTTCGAGGCCTGGCGGTGATAGCGGACTGTGCAGATGGACTAGAGAGGAAAGAGAGGGAAAGCCCGGCAACAGTTTTCGGAGACCGAAAACGTCCGACGTTAGACCGGCTATACTGCTGCTATAGTTATCCATTGGGGCATCAAACGAACTCCTAATGCGATGAAACTTGGCAGGCGGTCTACTGACAACATAACAACACCGCATGCCAACTTTCAACCCATTCCGAGAACAATTTTCAGACACTTATAAAATACTATTTCGGACATGCCGTGGGCGCGTGCGAGTGTGTCTGGGCTCAGAACGGACAGCGGATAAGACGGGGAGACCGGGACGGATGCAAGTTTTAAAAACATGATGATGCAATGCGGATGATGACATGGCAAGATGCAACACGCAAGTGAAAGACAAGGCAACAACAGCGAATAACTGGAAGACACCCGGCGCGTCGGTCTCGGGGCGTCACAGTAGGCACCAATTTTGAAGGAGACTTGTACTCGATGCTCGACTTGGAGAGTGCCAGAGATGCTAAGACATTGAACTTTGTATGGATGTGGGTTCTTCATCTTGGGAAATTGGAGCTTGGAGCAAAGTTCTTCACTTGCGAGGTTATGACAACTCCCTCCATCGATGATGACCTTGATGGATCGTCCACTGATGCCGGCCTTGGTATGAAAGATGTGGCATCGTTGGTCTTCTTCTTGGTGATGTTGGAGAGTCAAGACCTTGGAGACAACGAGAGTGTGACTTGAATCTTCATCGCAAAATACTTGCTATTCTTCATCGTTCACTTGCCGGTGCATTGCGACTTGCTCGAGAGCGTCCATTTCTCCTTCACTCATCAAGTCGTAGGTGTCGTCGTCGTTGAGGATCATGGTCCGCTTGTTGGTGCACTCATAGGACTTGTGGCCTCGGCCTCCGCATGTGAAGAATTTGAAGGAACTCGTCTTGATGGTCTCAATGGTTCGAGTGGATGGTGATGAAGCTCTCAACTTGAAGTTGCTTGTAGTAGGAGGATGACTTGGAGTTGACGAAGCTTTCTTGTGACTCGACTTGTCGATGTTACTTGTAGAAGGCTTGGTAGATGGTGTTGGAGTCATTGAAGCTTGGGTGTTGGAGAAGCCATATGACTTGGATGAGAACTTGGCATACTTTTAATCATCTTGCACTTGACATTCCGCTTTGGTAGTTTGATGCACTAGCTTGATAAGATTCGAGTAGGGTTGGAAGTCGGCGATCTTCTTGATAGGATGGTTGAGTCCATTCAAGAAACGTGCCATTGTTTGCTCATCATCTTCCGTGACGTTGGCTCTTATCATGGCAATCTCCATCTCCTTGTAGTATTCTTCAACGCTCTTGGTTCCTTGCTTGAGTAATTGAAGTTTCTTGAAGAGGTCGCGGTTGTAGTAGGTAGGTACAAAGTGTGCTCTCATGACATCCTTCATTTGCGCCCAAGTAGTGATGGGTGGTTCTCCTCTTGCCTCTTGTCGCTCGATAACTTGTTCCCACCAAATGAGGACATAGTCTTGGAACTCAAGGGATGCCATTGCGATCTTCTTCTCTTCTTCATAGTTGTGCAAACGGAAGATTTTGTCGACCTTCAATGCCCATGATAGGCACTCTTCAGGATCGTTGCTTCCATTGAACTTGGGCTTGGTGAACTTTAGCTTGCCGTAGCGTTGCTCTTCATTGTGTTCGGGTCGAGGATGATGACGTCCATGTTGTTGATGATTGTCAAGCTCGTGTTGCTCTTGGTGAGGAGCGTTTGTCAACCTCATGTTGCTCTTGTCGTGGAGGATTCCCATTGTCTTCATGCTCTTGATGAATTTGATGTCCTTGGGGTTCTTGAGGAGCTTGTGGAGGGGCTTGTCGAGCTCGAGGACGAACTTGTAATGCCTGAATAATCATGCTACAGTAATCCCACGCTAATGGTGCCACGTCACCACGGATACTGTTGTTAACCTCGCGATGATTCAAAATCGATTCAAACTCAAATTTGAAATTAAGTCAAACGATAAAAGTTTACAAACGTTAAAACAAAAATGTTCGGTTTGTGCATAATATTACATAGTTAATTATGGTGAAGAAAACACATGTTTAGAAAATGCATAAATATTTTAAATTGAATTAAAACAGAAAAGGAAAAATGAATAAAAGAAAAGGAATAAAACAGAAAAACAAAAGACCAAAAAAAGGAAAAGAAGAGAAACCCCCTAGGCTTCGGCCTAGCTGGCCACAGGCCCAGCCGGCCCCCACCCTCACCCCTTATCCACTCGCCACCCCACTCCCACTCCACCGACACCCCCACTGCCCCCCTGTAAAATATCTCCTCCCCCCTCTGTCCCGATTGGATCGGGATCGAGAGGAGGAGGCCACCGACGCCGTCGCCCGTCGCCGCCAGGAGACCACACCGCCTCACCGGAGCCCCTCCCCACCGGCCTGCTCCCATGTCGCTCGTCGTCCCCGTCCCCCACCTCGCGCCCCACTGCCCTTGTCCCCGCGCTCCCATGGTGAGGCTCCCTCCTCTTCTTCTCCTCCTTCCCTGCGGTCACCGCCGCGCACCGGCGCCCGCGCCTTCCAGCCGCATGCGCCGCCCGTCCCGCCGTGGCCTCTTCCTCCCTACCTCGCCCCGCACGGCCAGCCGCCTCGCCTCCACCCGCGGCACCCCCTATCGCCGTCCTGTGCCCATGCCGCCCGCACGCTGCGCGCGCCCTATGCGCCCATGCCATGGCCGGCCCACTCCTGAACACGCCCATGGCTGCGCCCCTGCTGACCGTCTCCCTCGCTCACCACGCATACGCGCTCAGCTCCTGCCCGACCGCAATGACCCGCGTCGCCGCCCACGCGCCCCACCCTCGCTGCTCCGCTGCCTGCCTACTGCGGCTCCGACCGGCGCCAGTGGCCCACTTCGTCGCCGCTCCCATCGCTCTGCCATCGTCGGCGAGCACGCACGCGCCCGCCCCTACTGCTATGCGCTGCCGCCGTTGCTCGCCCCTCGCGCGCGCCTCGCCGCCCACGTCCTCCTCCGCCTGGCCCCGCCTGCCTCCAGACGTCGCTCCGGCCGCCTAGCCGGCGCCACGGCCACCGGCCTTCCCCGCTCCGGCGCCCGGCCGGGTACGCCCGCCCCTGGGCGTGCGCCTGCAACGCCCAGCGCCCGCTTCCCTGTGCCCAATTGGCCCCCTGGCCCAATGACAAGGGGGGCCCACCCCAGAACGTTTACAAAAAAACAAAAATAATAATAATAAAATAAATAAATAAATAAATAATATTAATTACTTAATTACTTAATTAAAGAACTAATTAACTTAATTAATTTTGATTAATTAAACTAATCAGATAACTAAACTAATTAATCCTGATTAGGTTAATTAATATGTTTAACTAAAATGTGTCACTGACCAGTGGGACCCACTGGTCAGGTTGACCAGTCAACCCCTGTTGACTGCTGACATCAGCATGACATCATGCTGATGTCATAAATCCAATTTTGAATTAAATTAAATAATTAATTAAATTCCAGAAATTAATAAAATCTTTAGAAAATCATATCTTTTAATCCGTAACTCGGATTAAATTATTTTCAACATGAAAGTTGCTCAGAACGACGAGACAAATCTGGATACGCAGCCCGTTCGTCCGCCACACATCCCTAGCATAGCAAACACGCAAGTTTCCCCCTCCGGTTCATCTGTCCAAAAATGCGAAACACCAGGGATAATTTTCCGGATGTTTTCCCCCTTCACCGGTACCACCTCGTACCGCGTTGGGGCACACCTAGCTTGACGCTTTGTCATGTCATGCATCGTCATGCATTTGTTTGCATTATATTTATTGTTTCTTCCCCCTCTTCTCTCGCTAGACACTGAGACCAACGCCGCTGCTACCCAGTACGACTATGGTGTTGACGACCCCTCTGTCTTGCCAGAGCAACCAGGCAAGCCCCCTGTCGGTGTCAAAACCGGCGGATCTCGGGTAGGGGGTCCCGAACTGTGCGTCTAGGCCGGATGGTAACAGGAGGCAAGGGACATGAAGTTTTACCCAGGTTCGGGCCCTCTTGATGGAGGTAAAACCCTACGTCCTGCTTGATTAATATTGATGATATGGGTAGTACAAGAGTATATCTACCACGATATCGGAGAGGCTAAACCCTATAAGCTAGCCTATGGTATGATTGTTGTTCTGTATGTTGTCCTACGGACTAAAACCCTCCAGTTTATATAGACACCGGAGAGGGTTAGGGTTACACAAAGTCGGTTACAATGGTAGGAGATCTACATATCCGTATCGCCAAGCTTGCCTTCCACGCCAAGGAAAGTCCCTTCCGGACACGGGACGAAGTCTTCAATCTTGTATCTTCATAGTCCAGGAGTCCGGCTGAAGGTATAGTCCGGCCATCCGGACACCCCCTAATCCAGGACTCCCTCAGTAGCCCCTGAACCAGGCTTCAATGACGACGAGTCCGGCGCGCAGATTGTCTTCGGCATTGCAAGGCGGGTTCCTCCTCCAAGTACTTCATAGAAGATTTTGAACACAAAGATAGTGTCCGGCTCTGCAAAATAAGTTTCCACATATTGCCATAGAGAGAATAATATTTACACAAATCTAATCTGCTGACGTATTCCGTAGTGTGACGCACCACGGCCAAGCCTTTATTCGAATCGTTTTATTATCCCACCTCAGCGTGTCATGCGAGGCGGTTTCCTTGGCACGTCTTGTTAAAGCAGAGATCGTGTCCCCTTATTCCGGGATTCTCATCAATACGGGCGTGGGTAACCCAACCGCGCCATTGATTACGGCGCTTGGGAGATAAGCGAGTTTTACCAGGCTGGTGGGGACACGTAGTTGCGTCCACCCATATAAGGGGATAAGGATCCACCTTTTCACCTACGCCTTCTTCCTCCTTTGCCTATCCATTTTCGCGCACTCGAGCTCCAGCGCCCAAGTCCGCACTCCCCACCTCAACCTTCTCCAGCCATGTCCGGAGCGGGAGGCAAGTGGATGGTCTCCTCCGTTACGGAGGGACACATCAAAAGACTAAGGAAGGCCGGATACTTGTCTAACGACATTGCGCACCGGCTTCCTGAAGAGGGGCAGCTCATCCCCACCCCTAGGCCCCATGAGAGGGTGGTGTTCCTCCCCCATTTCCTCCGCGGACTGGGCTTCCCTCTCCACCCATTTGTCCGGGGGCTCATGTTCTACTATGGCCTGGATTTCCACGATCTGGCCCCGAACTTTGTCCTCAACATCTCGGCGTTTATCGTCGTGTGCGAGGCTTTCCTCCGCATCCGCCCCCATTTCGGCCTATGGCTCAAGACTTTCAATGTCAAGCCGAAGGTGGTGCGCGGCAACCAGGCGGAGTGCGGAGGCGCCATGGTGGGCAAGATGCCCAACGTCTTATGGCTCGAGGGCTCCTTTGTGGAGACCCTGAAGGGGTGGCAATCGGGGTGGTTTTACATCACCGAGCCGCGCGACCCTGAATGGGTCGCAGCCCCCGAGTTCCGATCCGGACCCCCTACGCGGCTCACCTCCTGGAAGGAGACGGGCCTGTCGTGGGGTAAAAAAGGAGAGCTGACCGGACTCCAAACATGCGTCCAAACCCTGGTGGACAAGAAGCTCAAACTTGTCAACGTAGTCCAGGTTATGCTCATCCGCCGGATCCTCCCGTGTCAACAACGGGCTTTCAACCTGTGGGAGTTCGACCCGGCGCGGCACCGAACTCTGAGCAGGCTCTTCGACACGACGTACGAAGATGCCTGGAAGGTGCTTTTCAAGGGCGCCGAGGCCCCCGCATCCGCTACCGAGGATCGCGGATTCAGTACGCAGCGTCACGCTCATGCGGTAAGCTGTTTTTACCTTTTACAGGGTATCAGTTTTTCATAGTTTGACTCCATGCGGGATCTAAGCTCCCTTACCTTTGACAGGATTGGCAGGAGACGTCCGGACAGATCAACTGTCCGGCTCCTTTGCCCGAAGGCCCAGCGGACGCTCGTTTGGCGAAGCTGCTGGTTCCGGCACCCTATGTGGTGCCGGAGAAGAAGGCCAAGAAGAAGGCCACGGGGACTCGAAAGAGTGCCCGGCGCCTGGAGGTGTCGGATCCATCATCCGACGACTCCAAGACGCACTCCTCCCATGAAGACGAGGAGGAGGAAGAAGAGACCCCTCCCCCTCCAGCGGGGGAAGGGAAGAAAAGGAAGGCCGCCCCAACTGGGGAGGCCGAAGGGTCCAAGAAGGGGAAAACCCTTCCTCCGGACTACTCCACCGATGCCGACGACGGCGGAGAGGAGTGGCCGCTCAGGGCCAAGCCCCTGGCTAAATCGTAAGTATCCGGATACCAGAGTAATTCATAGTATTCCTTTATTGCACAGCTTTCCCTTATGTCGAATATGATTATGCAGCCCACCCAAAGACCGGCTCGACGCGTCGTCGAGCGGTTCACTGGACTCGTCGGATGTGAATTCGCTTCCGACGGCTTCCTCCCCCCGCCCTACGGACGACGCCGAAGTGTTGTCCCAACAGGTTCCAAGCCGGGAGGAGGTGGTCCTAGAGGCGCCGCAAGGCGACCTCCCGGACTCCAGGAGTAAAGGGGATAAAACCCCCCAGGGCTCCAAGTCCGGCTCTAGGCCGGACACCGCTCCGGAACCTTCAAAGGTTCCAGAGTCCAGCGGGCGACCTCCTTCCAAGAGGAGCAAGCCCATCCGTGCCGGTGACCCCCGTCCAACCGGAGGCGCCGGACAATCTGTTGGAGGTGCTCAAAGGCGCCTCCATCGACGAGGAGCACCGCACCATTATGAGTGCGGTGGTCCAGAAGGTTCAGTCCGCCAAGAGCGGACTGACTGAAGCTTGTACTAGCCTTTTAACAGGCTTTGAGGTAAGTAAAGAATGTGTAAATAATATTACCGCATAGACAGTAGCCCCTGATGCTCTGTTTGGCGTTCGGGAAGAAAAGCCGAATAGAGGATCAAATAAATTCGCAGGAGTCTAACAAAAAGGAGTCAATATGCGTATGCAGGCTTCTCTGCTGGCGTCCGCCGTACTGACTGCGGAAGTGGACACGCTAAAGCAGAACCTCGAGCAGTCCGAGCAAGAGCTCGGGCGTGCCAAGAAGCAGCTCGAGGACAAGGAAGGTAAGAAATACCTTGTTTAAATATATATATAAAAGGTGCAATTGCAAAAAATGACAGGATTATCGTGGCTATTGTAGGGGCCACGTCTGAGGTGGCGACCCTTAAGCAAGCGCTGGTCGAGGCCGAGAAGAGGGCGGCCACGGAGCGCACCGAGCGGGAGAAGTATGAGGCCGAGGTTGGCAAGGTGCGGCAAGAGCTCCAGGCTCTCATGGAAAAACATGAGAGTTTGGAGCTTGACTCAAAGACGCGAGCGTCCGAGCTCGCGGTGGCTATTGAAAATGCCAAGTCTGCCAAGGCCGAATCCCAGAAGACCCTCCAGGAGTTGGATGAGGTGAAAAAGATAGCGGCGGGTAAGGCATTCTTTATGCAAAGCAAACACATAAACGTAAGTTACTTGTTACTTACCCGAATCCGGAGCTCTCCAGGAGCATTCGCAGATCTTCCCCGTAGCGTGTCCGATGCCGCCGCATTCTATCGAGCCGAGGAGGGCAGCTCGACAGAGAAGGTGTTCTGGTCTCAGTATGCTGAGGCCGGACACCCCGTGCCCCTGAGCGACCAGCTGAAGCAACTGGTCGAGCTCCACAAGGCGGCCGAACAGGCCATGAAGGGCCTCATAGTTCGGCTGTGGCCTGGAGAGGCTCTGCCTGGGAGCTATTTCGGGCTGGTGCGGCGGCTGGTGGGGGCCTGTCCAAGGCTCGAAGTCATCAAGCGCTCCGTCTGCATTGAAGGTGCCCGTAGGGCCCTTGCCCGTGCTAAGGTGCACTGGGGCAAGCTGGATGCTGAGAAGCTTGTGAAGGACGGGCCACCGCCGGGGAAGGAGCATCGCAAGCCCGAGAATTATTATAAGGATGTTCTGAAGGGTGCCTGCCTTATGGCGGATGAATGTTCCAGGGATGTAATTTTTGAGTAAAACTCGCTCGTTTTGTCCTGTGCGCTGAAAACTTGTTCATATGCGCTAAGCAATGCTGTTGGAATTTAAAATATTACCTTCTGTGCGGCTGTTTATCAATTCTGAGAGATGGCGAGTCGTCGGCTTCTGCCCCCGTGCCGCTAGTGCTGGGGTGTTCGGGGATAAACCTGAGCGCTCTTTTTCCCATGTTTGGGTCCTTCGAGGGAGGCGCTCAGCACAACGAACAAGGCAATCGGACTATAATGCGTGAACACTCTCACTTAGCCATAGAATTCTATAATTTTAAATTTCGGCGAAGCCCCTGGTATTCGGAAGACCGAGTTCGGGGCGCTATCCACGCCTTGGCCGGACAGAGCCGACTCCTCGCTCTAAGCGGCATAAGTCTTTAAGGACTCGAAAAACCTCTCGAACAGCGACCAGCTCTCGCTTCATCATGACAGTCAGTTTTAGCTTTCTCTACTGAGGTGCTCGACCCAGCTCAACTGGGGCACAATCGCAGTAGTTCTCCTAGTGCTACCTTAGCCGATATAGCGGAACGTAAGGCACCAAAACATAGGAGCCGGGCAAACCCAACTATTGACCCAAGACATGATTCGGAGCCGATGCATATAATGCTATAAGTTCGGGGTGCCGCACTTGTTAAAGTGTTCGGACTTCTCACACCATATTGAGGGGTACTAAAGCCCCTGGCGTATTTTGGCCGTACCAAAGTGTACGGGTGCAACATGTCGTTAAGGAACATATATTTGTAAAAAAAGAGTAATGCAAAAATAGACAAAAGCTATGCATTGTTTATTAAAAAGGGCTGCGATCAAAGCAGAACGATACAAATAATGCGATAAGCAAAAGGTTGGACTATTTAACATGTCCGTTCCAGGGGCAGGCTGCGGAATGGTATGCGAAACAGGTATACTGCTCGTGATAGAGACCACCTGGGAGTTCCGTAATGCGGCATGGCTTGTCTGCTTCCCTGGTTCTTGCATCGTTTGTGCGGCAATTGAACTGCCGAACAGGCCTTCCGAAGAATGGAGTCCTGAAAGTAAGAGAAAATTAAAAAATCGGCAGCCCCTGGTGCGGTTTAAGCCGTGTTTCGGGCGTGCCGTGATGGTGCCCCTCCCCCTGTACCCATGGTATTTCTAGAGCGTAGTTATGTACGCGAAGCACTGGTGTCGCATTTTTGCGAGGGCTGGGGTTGGGGCCGCATTGCTACGCCTGCTCGGAACGTGCCAGGCGGTCTTGTTGTAGGTTACTCCGGGCGCGCTTGACGGTGTCCGGACGTTTAATGGCCGGACTGGAGAACTGCCTGGAGAGGCTGCTTTGTACTTCCGCTGCAAGGGCCGCCGTGTGCTCCTCCGTTCGGAGGGAGCGTTCGGTGTTTCCATTGACCGTAATTACTCCTCGAGGGCCTGGCATCTTGAGCTTAAGGTATGCGTAGTGCGGTACCGCATTGAACTTGGCGAATGCGGTTCGCCCGAGCAGTGCGTGATAGCCACTGCGGAATGGGACTATGTCGAAGATTAACTCCTCGCTTCGGAAATTATCCGGAGATCCGAAGACCACTTCAAGTGTGACTGAGCCTGTACAGTTGGCCTCTACACCTGGTATTACGCCTTTAAAGGTCGTTTTGGTGGGCTTAATCCTCGAGGGATCTATGCCCATTTTCCGCACTGTATCCTGGTAAAGCAGGTTCAGGCTGCTGCCGCCGTCCATAAGGACTCTAGTGAGATGAAATCCGTCAATAATTGGGTCTAGAACCAATGCGGCGAATCCGCCATGACGGGTGCTAGTGGGATGGTCCCTTCGATCAAAGGTGATCGGGCAGGAGGACCATGGGTTGAACTTTGGGGCGACTGGCTCTACCGCGTATACGTCCCTTAACGCGCGCTTCCGCTCCCTCTTGGGGATGTGGGTTGCGTATATCATGTTCACCGTCCGCACTTGTGGGGGAAAACCCTTCTGTCCACTGTTGTTCGGCGGCCGGGGCTCTTCGTCGTCATCGCTATGCAGCCCCTTGTCAGTATTTTCGGCATTTAACTTGCCTGCCTGCTTGAACACCCAACAATCCCTGTTGGTGTGATTGGCCGGCTTTTCGGGGGTGCCGTGTATCTGGCACAAGCGGTCGAGTATTCGGTCCAAACTGGACGGGCCCCTAGGATTTCTTTTGAATGGCTTTTTCCGCTGACCGGATTTATAGCCTCTGAATCCGGCATTAACTGTCGTATCCTCAGCATTGTCGCCGTTAATGCGGCGCTTCTGCTTGTTGCGACGCGACCTGCCACTACTGTCCCTGGTATCCGAATTACCAGGGTTCTTGGTCATATTGTTGCTACGAGCAAGCCAGCTGTCTTCTCCCGCGCAAAAGCGGGTCATGAGTGTCGTGAGTGCTGCCATAGATTTCGGCTTTTCCTGTCCAAGGTGCCGGGCAAGCCACTCGTCATGGATGTTGTGTTTGAAGGCTGCTAGGGCCTCTGCATCCGGACAGTCGACTATTTGATTTTTCTTTGTTAGGAACCGTGTCCAGAATTGCCTGGCCGATTCCTCTAGCTGCTGAATTACGTGGCTTAGGTCATCGGCGTCTGGTGGTCGCACATAAGTGCCCTGGAAATTGTCGAGGAATGCGGCTTTCAGGTCCTCCCAACAACCGATTGATTCTGCTGGCAAGCTGTTAAGCCAATGTCGAGCTGGTCCTTTAAGCTTGAGTGGGAGGTATTTGATGGCATGGAGATCATCACCGCGGGCCATGTGGATATGAAGGAGATAATCCTCGATCCATACCGCAGGATCTGTTGTGCCATCATATGATTCAATGTTTACGGGTTTGAAACCCTCGGGGATTTGATGATCCATTACTTCGTCTGTGAAGCATAGTGGGTGTGCGGCGCCTCTGTACTGGGCTATATCACGATGTCTACTGTGTTCGGCCCTGCCGGATTTGTGTCCGGCGTGACGGTTACCGTCTCGAGTCATGGGACGCCCACGCGATCCGTAGATCAATCTTGTTTGCCTTGCCTTGTCCTCCAACATATCTCGCAGGTCAGGCGCATTTTCCCATGCCTTGGTACGGGGTGCGGCTTGAGTGGAGGGCCGAGAGGCCTCTCTGTCGCGGCCACGAGGTGGCCGGTCGGCCGTATCAAGTGCTGGTGATGTAGGTTTAAGTGCTTCCTCCTCTAATCGGGGTAGCAACCTGCGCTTTGGGTAGCTCTTGGAGGGGCGTTCGAGTTTATGCTCTTCGGCCGCAAGGACTTCCGTCCATCTGTCGACTAGCAAATCTTGATCAGCTCTAAGTTGTTGCTGTTTTTTCTTGAGGCTTCTTGCCGTGGCCATAAGCCTATGTTGAAAACGCTCTTCCTCGATGGGATCCTCTGGCACGACGAATTCATCGTCGTCAAGGCTTGCCTCATCTTCGGAGGGAGGCATATAATTATCGTCCTCGACCTCTCTGTCTGCCGCTCTCTCATGAGGGCTGGCTTCTCTATCCTCCTGTGCTGAATCTTGCTGGAGGGGGTTTTCTTCGGCACTCTCCAGAGTATTATTATCTCCCATGTCGGAATCGCCGTGTTTGCTTTGGCGGGATTTTGAGTGGCGCCGCTGACGCCGGCGCTTAGGCTGTTTCTTGGAGGGGTCATCCTCCGCTGTTCCATCGCCATCTCCTTCTTTTGGGGTGTCCACCATGTATATGTTGAATGACGAGGTGGCTTTCCAGGGCCCAATAGGCACTGGTTCTTCATCGTCTCCTACGTCGGCGTCCATACCGTTGATGTCTTCGAAGTCGAAGTCGAGCATGTCGGTTAAATCGTCGACAGTGGCTACAAAGTGGGTGGTGGGTGGGCTTTGAATTTCTTCATCGTCCGTATCCCAACCTTGTTAACCGTAGTCCGGCCAGGGCTCTCCTGATAAAGAGAGAGACTTTAGTGTCTTCAGAATATTGCCGGGAGGCGAGTGCTGAAAGATGTCCGCGGCAGTAAACTCCATGATCGGCGCCCAATCTGATTCGATCGGCAGGGGCACGGAGGGTTCGGAGTCCGGAGAGGAGTCCGGCTCCTTGGAGTCACGAGTCTCGTGGAGTGCAGGGCTGGTGTTCGGCTCGATTGCCGTTGGGATCGCAGCCCCCGAGGCGGCGTCCAACCACCGATCCTCGATGGGCGCAGTTGGCTTCGAATTAAGGGTCGAAGCCGATGCGGGTGCGGCCTCCAAGGCACCATTCGGCGACAGAGCTAGATCATGCTCGTCGTGACAGTGCGGTGCGCTCGGCAGTGGCTCGAATCCATCGAGGATCAAGTCCCCGCGGATGTCAGCCGTGTAGTTTAAACTTCCAAATCTGACCTGACAACCAGGGGCATAGCTTTCGATCTGCTCCAGATGGCCAAGTGAATTGGCCCGCAGAGCGAAGCCGCCAAAGATGAAGATCTGTCCGGGGAGGAAGGTCTCACCCTGGACTGCATCGCTATTGATGATCGTAGGAGCCATCAAGCCTAACAGCGACGACACAGAGGAACTCTCAATGAAAGCACCAATGTCAGTGTCAAAACTGGCGGATCTCGGGTAGGGGGTCCCAAACTGTGTGTCTAGGCCGGATGGTAACAGGAGGCAAGGGACACGAAGTTTTACCCAGGTTTGGGCCCTCTTGATGGAGGTAAAACCCTATGTCCTGCTTGATTAATATTGATGATATGGGTAGTACAAGAGTAGATCTACCACGAGATCGGAGAGGCTAAACCCTATAAGCTAGCCTATGGTATGATTGTTGTTCTGTATGTTGTCCTACGGACTAAAACCCTCCGGTTTATATAGACACCGGAGAGGGTTAGGGTTACACAAAGTCGGTTACAATGGTAGGAGATCTACATATCCGTATTGCCAAGCTTGCCTTCCACGCCAAGGAAAGTCCCTTCCGGACACAGGATGAAGTCTTCAATTTTGTATCTTCATGGTCCAGGAGTCCGGCTGAAGGTATAGTCCGGCCATCCGGACACCCCCTAATCCAGGACTCCCTCACCCCCCCTGATCACCAGATATCGCCTACTCTTCTCTATACTGCTTGCACTAGAGTAGTGTAGCATGCTACTGCTTTCCATTAATCCTATCCTGATGCATAGCCTGTCCTTGCTACTATTGTTGTTACCTTTACCTGCAATCCTAATGCTTAGTATAGGATGCTAGTTTATCACCAGTGGCCCTACATTCTTGTCTGTCTGCCATGCTATACTATCGGGCCGTGATCACTCGGGAGGTGGTCACGGGTATATACTTATACATAATATATGATACTTGTGGTGACAAAAGACGGGTCGGCTCGAGGAGTACCCGCGGTTGATTCACAAATTGTGGGCTGGAAGGACATACTTTCCCAACAGCCCTCTGTGTGAATCTTTGTGGTGAAGCGACAAGGCAGGTTGAGACCACCTAGGAGAGAGGTGGGTTTGGCCCTGGTCGGCGTTCGCGGTTATTTCAAGATAACACGTTTAACGAGATCTTGGTATTTGATCTGAGTCTGACCACTGGCCTATACGCACTAACCATCTACGCGGGGACAGTTATGGGCACTCGACGTCATGGTATCAGCCAAAGCCTTCGTGACGTCAGCGACTGAGCGGCGCGCGCTGGATTGGACCATAAGCCTGCTCTTGTATTAAGGGGCTAGTTCTGCTTCCGGCCACGTACGCAACATGCAGGTGTGCAATGGGCGATGGGCCCAGACCCCTGCGCCATAGGATTTAGACCGGTGTGCTGACCTCTTTGTTGTGCCTAGGTAGGGCTGCGACGTGTTGATCTTTCGAGGCCGGGCATGACCCAGAAGAGTGTGTCCGGATAAAGGGGATCGAGCGTGTTGGGAAATGTGGTGCACCCCTGCAGGGAAGTTAATCTATTCGAATAGTCGTGATCTTCGGTAACAGGACGACTTGGAGTTGTACCTTGACCTTATGACAACTAGAACCAGATACATAATAAAACACACCCGTCCAAGTGCCAGATACAACCCGGTGGTCGCTCTTTAACAGGGCGACGAGGAGAGGACCGCCGGGTAGGATTATGCTACGCAATGCTACTTGGTGAACTTACCTTCTACTTTCTGTTCTACATGCTGCAAGATGGAGGTGGCCAGAAGTGTAGTCTTTGATAGTACTAGCTATCCCCCTCTTATTCTGGCATTCTGCAGTTCAGTCCACATATGATACCCCCTTTTCCATTTGATACCAATGCATACATATGTAGTGTAGCTCCTTGCTTGCGAGTACTTTGGATGAGTACTCATGGTTTCTTTGCTCCCTCTTTTCCCCCTTTTCTATACCCAGCTTCGACCAGACGTTGGAGCCCAGGTGCCAGACACCACCCTCGATGATGACTACTACTACTCGGGAGGTGCCTACTACTACGTGCAGCCCGCTGACGACGGCCAGGAGTAGTTTAGGAGGATCCCAGGCAGGAGGCATGCGCCTCTTTCGATCTGTATCCCAGTTTGTGCTAGCCTTCTTAAGGAAAACTTGTTTAACTTATGTCTGTACTCAGATATTGTTGCTTCCGCTGACTCGTCTATGATCGAGCTCTTGTATTCGAGCCTTCGAGGCCCCTGGCTTGTAATATGATGCTTGTATGACTTATTTTATTTGTAGAGTTGTGTTGTGATATCTTCCCGTGAGTCCCTGATCTTGATCGTACACATTTGCGTGTATGATTAGTGTACAATTGAATCGGGGGCGTCACAAGTTGGTATCAGAGCCGACTGCCTGTTGGAATCCCCCTTCCACACTCCTTGGCCGAAGTCGAGTCTAGACATTACAAAAACTTTTACTAACATGGCTGTGTGCCTTACGGGCCCACGTCGCTATCTGGGTGGTATTAGGATCTTTTACTCCTCGATCCTTACTCTAGGACTCTGAACTCTCTTCTACTCGGGTTAAACGATTTTACTAACTCTAACATTAGGATCCCGTGACCATGTTCACCCCAAAGTTGGATAAGCCCTAGTTATTCTTGAGAGTAGTATTTGAACATTATCCACATTGTCATTTGACTCCTTTGAAAACATCTTTGTTTTCTGATGGAACCCACGAGACAGGTCGTGCGCCACACGACAACCATTGGTGCCTCAGGATCATCTGCCTTGTTGGTTGAGATGATGACCTATCTGGGTTATCGCTGGCACCCTGAGTACACCGTCTACAAGGAGTACCAGGACTTCAACCAGGAGCAGTACCGTGACATCGTCCACCTCTACTCTCGGGAGTATGACTCCACTATCGTGCTGCACACTGCTCATGGTGTTGGAGTGACTATCGACATGGCGGTCCATGATGCTACTTATGCTGCTCTGACACGTCTTCGTGGAGAGTATCAGGAGTTGGACACCTCCCCCTTCAGGCACATTGCTATCGCATCCGATGTTGGTGCGGAGGGATACTACACTGCTGCCTACTCCATCGTCGCCCGAGAGCCCTTCTAGCATCAGAACCTGGTTCTGCATGCTGATGGGATGGATAGAGCTAACCGAGATCTTCGCCACGAGTTGTACACCACCCGTCAGCACCTGTACCATGCTCTGACGCTGTTGCACCCCTCTGTCCAATCTGGTGATCTGTCGCGTTCTGCGATCTACCCTTCCAGGACCGTGATGCCCCAGGGCGTTGGCTGGCCAGATGTGGGAGGCTACTCTCCCGCACTTGGTCCTCTCTTGCCACCTGCACATCAGGTTCCGCACCAGAGTATCCGCGGACCCCAGGCTACTCGCGTGGAGGTCTTCCCTTCGCGTCACTAACAGCTGTCAGGCTACACCTACCTCCACAATTCCTCCTGGGACTGATGTAGGATTGCTTGTTAGTGTTAGATGCATTCGCCGCGAGCCTGCGTGCCGCCTATGATGTTCTTAGTCTGTGTACTGAACTCTGTGTATCAAACTCTATGCATGATCACTTTTGTAAGATATGCCTACTACTATGCAGTGTCTATTGTGTTCCTTTCATTATGCATGTTTCATCATGAATGATTCCTGTCCTTGCAAATTCTCAATGATGAACTACCCCTGTTATATATTAGCGGGATGGTTAGACCAGGTCGTCGTGGTCGTGGTGACCCTCCCCCCACCCCCTCCTGAGTACATGGCTGGGATGATGCAACAGTTTGAGCTGAATCACTAGTTCATGGAGAATATTATGGCTCAGTTTCCTCGCCACAATATGAACCAGTAGCCAACCCAAGTGACTGCAGGATTTCATGCGCCTCAACCCAACCATGTACCGCAGCTCAACTCAGCCTCTGGATGCTGATGACTGGCTCCATGACATCACCTACGAGATGGAGTCGGCTGATGTAGCCCCTGCAAGCTATGTCACCTTTGCTTCCTTCTTGAAGGGACCCGCTACTCAATGGTGGGACAGCCACAGGCGTACTCTGCCAGTTGGAGCAATCATCACCTGGCCAGACTTCCAAGCTGCCTTCTGTGCTCGCTTCATTCCTTAGGGAGTCATGGACCGGAAGAAGCGCGAGTTCCGCAGCCTCACCCAAGGCAATAAAACTATGGAATCTTATCACCGGGAGTTTCTGGACTTGTCCTGCTATGCTGAAGAAGACATTGCAACTGATGCACACAGACAGGAGAAGTTCCGTGATGGTCTTCAAGCTGACATCAAGCTCGCACTTCTAGTGCATGATTTTGCTGATTTCGCCACCTTGGTGAACAAGGCCATCAATGTCGAAACTGGTCTACAGGAATACCAGAGCTCTCACAGGCGCAACCGTGAAACGGGCTCATCTTCGGGCCCGTCCTCGCAGAAGCATGGGATATGGATTCCCAACAGCATGTATCAGCCAACTAGACCTGCTCCAAGGCAGTCCTATGATGCACCGCGTCTACCTCCCCCACCAACTAGGCAGCCAAGACTTCCAGCTCCACCACCCCAAGCTCTTGTTCCCACTCCCAATAATGGTCTCTGCTACAAGTGTGGTCAGCCAGGTCACCGTGCCAGAGACTGCAATTAGAATCAGAATCAACTGGCCCTTCCCGCAGCTGGCTGTGGAAACAACCAGCCTTGCAACAAGAATGCCAGGTCTTATGGTCGTGTTCATGCCAACCACGTTGATCTTAATGAAGCTCAAGACTAGCCTGCTACTGTGATGGGTAGACTCCTCGTAAATTCAGTACCTGCATCTGTTTTATTCGATTCAGGAGCATCACATTCATTCATGTCAGAAGATTTTGCATACAAGCATGACGTTAAATGTGAGGAGATGAACACTTCGGTATTGGTAAAAAAACCGTGGGACAATGTCAAACCTCACTGGTTGGCATCGACGTCCCCGTGGAAATCGAAGGGCTGGAATTCTATGCCTCTCCCATTATCCTGAAGTCGTCTAACATCGACCTCATTCTGGGGATGGATTGGTTGAAAGCGCATACTGCTTCTATAGTTTGCGCCACTAAGACCGTCCATCTGCTACATCCTTCCGACGAAATAGTTACTTACCAGACTCATCTAGTTCATAATGCCGAGGCACGACTTTATGCCTTGAATGCGTTGAACGCTGCACCACTCGAGGGCATTGAAAACATTCCCGTTGTTCGTGAATTCCAAGACGTCTTTCCGGAAGAACTTCCAGGGATTCCCCCTGCTACAGCTATCGAATTCATTATCGACTTGAAACCAGGCACCACCCCTATAGCCAAACGACCCTACAAGATGCCGCCACATGAACTCATTGAGCTTAAGGAGGAAATCGACAAATCTCTTGTCAAAGGTTTCATTCGCCCAAGTTGCTCTCCTTGGGGAGCACCTTCTCTCTTTGTTAAGAAGAAGGATGGGACAAACCGATTAGTCCAAGACTACCGTCCTATAAACCAAGCTACCATTCAGAATAAATATCCTCTTCCTCAGATCAATGATCTTTATGATCAACTGGCTGGTTCATCAGTGTTCTCCAAACTCGACTTGAGGTTGGGTTACCACCAGATCCATGTTCGTGACGAGGACATCCCAAAAACCGCCTTCGTGACTCGGTATGGATCATACGAGTACACCGTCATGTCATTCGGCTTAACGAATGCTCCAGCCACCTTCTCTCGTCTGATGAACTATATATTCATGGATTACCTCGACAAGTTTGTCGTGGTTTATTTGGATGATATCCTTGTATTTTCCAAGAACAAGGAAGAACATGTTGAACATCTTCGTCTTGTGCTGGAAAAGCTTCGAGAGCATCAACTGTATGCTAAGTATTCCAAGTGTGAATTCTGGCTCCCCGAAGTAACCTATCTTGGACGTGTCATCTCCAAGGATGGTATTGCCGTCAACCCTGAATGAGTTCAAGCTATTCTCGATTGGACTCCTCCGAAGAATGTCAAGCAAGTCCGAAGTTTTCTCGGTCTTGCCAGCTATTGCCGTCGATTCGTCAAGAACTTCTCCAAGATTGCCAGGCCTCTGACTAATCTGTTGCATAAGGGTGTCAAGTTCGAATGGACAGACAAATGTCAGGAAAGTTTATAGGCACTCAAAGACAAGTTGACTTCTGCCCCAGTGCTTGCTCCACCTAATACTATGACGGAGTTTGTCATTTACTGCGACGCTTCCCGTCAAGGATTAGGTTGTGTCCTAATGCAAGAGCGTAGAGTGATTGCTTATGCCTCTCGTCAACCGCGCCCTCATGAAGAAAACTACCCAGTCCACGACCTCGAGCTTGCTATTGTCATTCATGCACTGAAGCATTGGCGACATTACCTTCTCGGTAATCGTTGCGAGATCTTCACCGACCACCAAAGTCTGAAGTATATGTTTACTCAGCCAGATCTGAACCTCCCAGCAGAGATGGATGGAGACTGTTGCGGACTTTGACGTGGGTATATCCTATACCCCCGGCAAGGCTAATGTAATGGTTGATGCCTTGAGCAACAAGTCTTACTGCAACCACCTCTAGGTTCACAAAGTTCAGCCCTCGCTTGTCGAAGAATTTAGAAAGCTGAACCTTCATATTGTTCCTCCAGGAGCACTCGCCCCCCTCCCCCAGAGTTTCAGAAGATGAATCTTCGTGTTGTTACTAAGGGTTCTCTAAATACCCTAGCTGTCGTACCAGATCTCGTAGATGGTATAAAGACTTTTCAAGGTAATGACTCTGAGGTCCATAAGATTAAACGCCATCTAGCAGAAGGAAAGCCCTCATTCTTCACGCCGATGATGGCGCCTTGTACTTCAAAGGCCGCCTAGTGGTACCACGTTCGAGGAAAAACCTGGATCATACTAAAAAGGTTATGAAAGAAGCTCATGATACGCATTTGTCTATTCATCCCGGTAGTACAAAGATGTATCAGGATATTCGTCAGAGATTCTGGTGGTCTAATATGAAGCAGGACATTGCTCGTTATGTTGCTGAGTGTGATGTTTGCCGCCGTATCAAAGCAGAGCATCAAAGGCCTACTGGAACTCTGCAACCTATATCTATTCCTGAATGGAAATGGGACCATGTTGAAATGGACTTCGTCACTGGATTTCCCAAATCGCAGAAAGGTAACGATGCTATTCTTGTCGTCATTGACCAGCTTTCTAAAGTTGCACATTTTCTGGCGGTCAAAGAGACAATCACTGCTAGTCATCTTGCTACTCTCTACATGTCCAGAATTGTTTCACTTCACGGTATTCCACTGTTTATCAGTTCAGACCGTGGCAGCTTAGATTCTGGGCAAGTTTCCAAGAAGCTATGGGGACTCATCTGTCGTTCAGTATTGTGTTTCATCCTTAGTCGCAAGGTCAAGTTGAACGTGTCAACCAAGTTCTCGAAGACATGCTTCGAGCTTGTGTAGTTTCCTTTGGCAAGAAATGGGAGGAATCTCTTCCATATGCCGAGTTCTCTAATAATAATAGCTATCAAGCTAGTCTGAAGATGCCCCCCTTCGAAGTGTTATATGGACGTAAGTGTCGGACCCCTCTGAACTGGTCAGAAACTGGGGAATGTCCACTCTTCGGTCCGGATATTATCCAATAGGCCGAAGAACAAGTTCACATTATTCGCGAGAATCTCAAGACTGCTCAGTCACGTCAGAAAAGTCAGTATGACCATCATCACCAAGACATGGTGATAGAGGCAAAGGTGTCCTGTCTTTCGATGAGATGATGGATATCGCTTTGGTGGCAGTCGACTTTGACGATCCGACTACGAACGTGCGAGGACGTCGCGCCTTAGCAATCGCTAAACCAACTCCGAGAGGTTATTGACCACGCCGGAGCACGATCAACCTGACCACGAGGGTCTGTTTCCTGCGAGCAAACGAAGAACAAGCAAGAAACTGAGATTGCAATCTGGATATTGCGAATATAAGATGAAAGCTTTATTGATCAAGGTGGGGTTCTGTGACGCCTTTGTCTGGTCGTTGAACACAAACGAAGTACGCGAAGTTGCAGCTATGGCGAACTTTTAATCTAAACAAAACCCAAAGTCTAAACGATGCCCTAAGGGATGTATATATGGAGGAAGAGGGGGGAATTTCGTGGCCCTTGGTGGAGGGGTCCGAAATCAACCCTATCTCTTGTTTCCCCACACATACGGACTCTAAAAATAGCCTATACTTATGTATTTCGAAATTACATGGGCCTGGCCCAATAATAAGGTGATGCAGCACCTAAAATAGCCTCGGGATGAAATTTATGAAGTGGCATCTTGTATATTTCGTCCAAGGCTTCATGCACCCATTATGGTGGCTTCAAAGTCCTGAAATCTTCACTTGTAACTCTGTTCTTGTTCCCCTTGCGCATGCCATCATCTCCATGCTTGTTCTTGCTCCAATGTTCATCCTTCTCCAAGCTAGGCCCTTCATTTGTAAGCAAAACAAATGTATCCAATTTAGGCAGCATCATATTCTCATGAACATTAGAATCATTACCAAGAAACGAAAGTACCTGGTAATTTAGTTGGCGTGCACGAGCTCTAGTAATTGGTCCAGTATGTATAGCAGCAGGGGCTGTGGGTGTAACAATTGTATTGATGTCCTCATCATCCTCCCCTTCTTGAAATGAAGTCGTCCTCGACGGAAGTTCATCTTCCTCACCCAAATAAGGCTTCAAATCTGCAATGTTAAAAGTGGGACTAACCCCAAAATCTGCAGGCAGCTCAAGTTTATATGCATTATCATTTATTTTCTCTAACACCTTAAAGGGACCATCAGCACGTGGCATTAACTTTGATTTGCGCAAATCAGGAAATCTATCCTTACGCAAATGTAACCAAACAAGATCTCCAGGTGCAAACACAACATGTTTTCTACCCTTATCTCCAGCAAGTTTATATTTAGCATTCATACGCTCAATGTTTTCCTTAGTTAACTCATGCATTTTTAAAATCAATTCAGCACGTTGTTTAGCATCAAAATTAACCTTCTCCGAAGATGGAAGAGGCAACAAATCAATAGGTGCACGAGGTAGGAAACCATACACAACTTCAAAAGGGCACATCTTAGTAGTAGAATGCAATGAACGATTATAAGCAAATTCAATATGAGGCAAGCATTCCTCCCACATTTTCTTATTATTCTTCAAAACAGCCCTAAGCATAGTAGACAATGTTCTATTGACTACTTCAGTTTGTCCATCAGTTTGGGGGTGACAAGTAGTACTAAAAAGCAGTTTAGTCCCCAACTTAGCCCATAAACATCTCCAAAAGTGGCTAAGAAATTTAGTATCACGATCTGAAACAATAGTATTTGGCACACCATGCAAGCGAATAATTTCACGAAAGAACAAATCAGCAACATTAACAGCATCATCGCTTTTATGACATGGTATAAAGTGTGCCATTTTCGAGAATCTATCCACGACAACAAATATGCTATCCCTCCCCTTCTTTGTTCGAGGTAAACCTAAAACAAAGTCCATAGATATATCCTCCCAAGGAACACTAGGTACAGGCAAAGGCATATATAAACCATGAGGATTGAGTCGTGACTTAGCTTTTTGACATGTAGTGCAGCGAGCAATAAAACGCTCAACATCCCGTCTCATCTTTGGCCAAAAGAAATGTGTAGCAAGTACGTCCTCCGTCTTCTTCACGCCAAAGTGTCCCATTAATCCTCCTCCATGCGCCTCCTGCAACAACAAAAGACGAACGGAGCTAGCTGGAATGCATAGCTTGTTAGCACGAAACACAAATCCATCGTTAACAACAAACTTGTTCCACATTCTTCCTTCTTTACAATTCTGCATTACATCTTTAAAATCAGCATCATGCACATATTGATCTTTGATGGTCTCCAAACCAAATATTTTGAAGTCAAGTTGTGAAAGCATAGTATAGCGACGAGACAATGCATCAGCAATAACATTTTCTTTTCCCTTCTTGTGTTTAATGACATAAGGGAAAGTCTCAATGAATTCAACCCATTTAGCATGTCTACGATTCAGTTTAGCTTGACTTTTAATATGTTTCAAAGATTCATGATCAGAATGTATAACAAATTCTTTGGGCCATAAATAATGTTGCCATGTTTCTAAAGTCCGAACAAGAGCATATAATTCTTTATCATAAGTAGAATAATTCAGACTAGGCCCACTCAATTTTTCAGAAAAGTATGCAACAGGTTTGCCATCTTGTAATAACACACCTCCTAATCCAATTCCACTAGCATCACATTCAAGCTCAAAAGTCTTATTAAAATCAGGAAGTTGGAGTAAAGGAGCATGTGTCAACTTATCTTTCAATACCGTGAAGGCTTCTTCCTGTGCGGTACCCCAAAGAAAAGGCACATCTTTCTTTGTAAGCTCATTGAGAGGTGCAGCAATGGTGCTGAAATCTCTCACAAAATGCCTATAGAATCCAGCGAGGCCAAGAAAACTCCTCACTTGTGTGACCGTTTTGGGCTGCGGCCAACTCTCAATAGCTTCAATCTTGGCTTTATCAACTTCAATTCCCTGTGGAATAACAAGATAGCCAAGAAAAGATACTCGGTCGGTGCAAAAGGTGCACTTCCCAAGGTTACCAAACAAACGTGCATCACGTAGAGCAATAAAAACAGCACGTAAATGTTCCAATGATCTGCTATAAATCAATATGTCATCAAAGTAAACTACCACAAATCGTCCAATCAAAGCACGTAAAACTTCGTTCATTAATCTCATGAAAGTACTAGGTGCATTAGTTAACCCAAAAGGCATGACTAACCACTCATATAATCCAAAGTTAGTTTTAAATGTTGTTTTCCATTCATCTCCCAATTTCATACGAATTTGATGGTAGCCACTACGCAAATCAGCTTTGGAGAATATTGTAGAGCCACTCAATTCATCAAGCATATCATCTAGCCTAGGAATAGGATGACGATAACGAATAGTAATATTATTAATGCCTCTACAATCAACACACATACGTGATGTACCATCCTTTTTCGGCACTAGAATAATAGGAACAGCACAAGGACTAAGGGATTCGCGTATATAACCTTTGTTGAGAAGCTCTTGTACTTGACGCATAATCTCCTTCGTCTCCTCTGGATTGGTACGGTATGGTGCACGGTTTGGCAGTGAAGCACCGGGAATTAAGTCAATCTGATGCTCAATCCCTCGAATAGGCGGTAATCCCGGTGGCACGTCTTGTGGAAAAACGTCAGCGAACTCCTGCAAAATGTTAGTGACAGCAGGAGGCAAAGAGGAAGGCACGTCCTCGAATGAAAATAATGCCTCTTTGCACACAAAAGCATAGCAAACAGATTTGCTGAAATCTAGCTCATCAATATCAGATTTGGTGGCAAATAAACATGCACTTTTCAATTTAATTTCAGAAGCAACACTAGATGGTTTATTATTAGGCTTCATTTGTTGCTCAAATTCTTTTGCCACAATCTGATTTTCACTCTTATTCTTCTCCTGTTTTGCTTTATTAGCTCTATTAATATCATCTTTCAAAATGGAATCAGGAGTCATAGGAAGCAAAGTAATATTTTTATCCTTATGAACAAGAGTATAGTGATTGTTTCTACCATGGTGTACAGAATTTTTATCAAATTGCCATGGTCTACCAAGTAATAAGGAACATGCTTGCATAGGTACCACATCACAATCAACATAATCAGCATATGTAGAGATACTAAAATGCACACGAACAGTACGTGTTACCTTAACCTTGCCGCTGTTGTTGAACCATTGGATGTAGTAAGGATGTGGATGTGGTCTTGTGGTGAGAGAAAGCTTCTCCACCATCTCCATGCTAGCCAAGTTGTTGCAGCTCCCTCCGTCTATTATGACGCGCACAGAACGTTCCTTCACAACTCCCTTGGTATGGAACAAATTGTGCCTCTGATTTTGCTCAGCTTGTGTGACCTGCACACTCAAAACACGTTGAGCAACTAAACATTCATACCTGTCAGCGTCTTCAGGAGCCATGTATTGCGTCTCATGATCAGAATCATCTCCACCATGTTCTTCACGTGTAATAAGAGCCAATGTCTCCTCATCATAGTCACTAGCGGACTCATATCCACCACCCTCGGTAGCAATCATCACACGCGGAGATTTGCATTCTCTCGCATAATGACCTCCTCCCTTACAACGACGACAAATAATATCACTTGTGTGCCCTGTTGATGCCCTGGAAGAAGAAGAACTCTGTGCAGGCCCGGCAGGTGCGCTCTTGGCAGATAATGGTGGTTGTTCCTGTTTTCTTGTATCACGGCTGTAGGAGGCACCTGATTGAGGTGCTGGTGCAGTTGAAGTAGAAGATGCACGCGGTGTCCATGATGAAGGTCGGCCTGCAGAAAAGTTAGTTCGCGCCAATGCTTGTCGATCCTGCACTTCACGTTCAGCTTTACAAGCAAGATGGAATAAACGAGTGATATTAGTATACTCCTTATAGTCTAGAATGGTCTGAATCTCTCTATTTAATCCACCCAGAAAACGTGCAAGCATAGCTTCATTCTCCTCAACAATACCACATCGAATCATGCCAGTTTGTAATTCCTGATAATATTCTTCTACAGAATTTTTTCCTTGTCTTAAACGCTGCAATTTTTGAAGCAATTCACGTTGATAATATGGTGGAACCCAACGCGTACGCATAGCAGTTTTCAAAGCAGCCCAAGTAGTTGGAATAGGATATAATCTACAATGTTCAGACCACCAGACACATGCAAAACTAGTGAAAGCACAAACAGCAGCAGCAACCCGTCTCTCCTCGGGATATTGTAAACATGTAAAACGTTGTTCAGTTTCTAACTCCCAAGTAAGATATATATCAGGAACATATCTACCCTCAAATGGTGGAATATTCAATTTCAGTTTAGGAATATGGACATCATCTCGTACCTGAGGTGGTGGTGCAGGCCTACCATTACGAATATATACCTGAGGTCGACCTGCTGGTGGTGGTGCTGGTGGTTGCACGTAGTTCTGATTTTGAGCAACCTCATCCTCGTAATCTCCCACATAATCATCCTCCTCCGCATCAGCAGCAGGAGCCACAGAAGTATCAACAGCAGCACCAACAGTTTGGCCAAACGCAAGAGGAACACGGCTCGCTCGGCGGAGGTCTATTTCGCGATGTGGAGGTAGTCGTTGTTGTTGTTGTTGGAGAGGTGCGTTAGGTGCAGCGGTGGTGGTGGTGGAAGACGCGCGAGCAATTCATTAAACTTGTTATCGAGCTTTGTTTCGAACGTCTTCTCCATGCCATCTATCTTCTCCATGGCCTCTTCAAATCTGTTTAGCACGTCTTGCACCTGTCCACTCATCATTTGCTGAAATTTATCATGCAAATCCTTATTCGTCATGTTCTCCCAGTCAGTCTCGTCGGCTTGTGATCCTGGCATGGTTAGCAGCAATAGAAACACACAAGAATATGATCCTACAGACTACTAACAAGAGGTGGTGGTGGGTGTCACAAATCCGTCAAGCAAATCTCAAATTCTTACCAGTTCTTACCCAGCAGCAGGCGGTGATCGGCAACCGTTGTAGTCAAAAACTCTCAAAGCTTGGATAGAGCGATTACCAGGGAGAGTCAAACGCACGACGTAGATGTATGTGGAGCTGGGAAGGCTTATAATATGGTAGCAAAAAGGGTCAGCAATAATCAATTCAGAGATGCAAAGTTGAATAAATGCTCAACGACGGTACTGTGCTGGTCCTAGGCTAGACTGTGCTAGAGACGCGCGCCTAGAACACCAACAAAATCACGGCGCGGCACGTAAACAAGGGAAAAGCACACTCTGGAATTTTTTTTTTGCTCTTTTTTTTGCGCTCTTTTTTTTGCGAAAAATCACTATAATGGCGAGTGTCTCAAAACTCTTCCTAGCTCAAACTAACAGGATGGGCACGAAATTTTTTCGACCATTTTTTTTTCGACTGCCCGGACCCAAAAACTGGAAACGGGTCAAAAAAACTTTCTATAATGGCACCTGTCTCAAAACACTCAGAAACACCTAAAAATAGGATAGCCATAAATTTTTTCGAAAAATGTGTTTTCAAAAAATTTTGGGCCTAAACGGAGCGTGGTTTCCGGATTCTTTTTTTTTCGAAACCTACTCCGGCAAGGAAACACAAATCGGAATCTAGATGGATCTCGAAAACAAACCTAATATGACAAGAACTCGGATTGGTGGTGGATATATGGTGGTAGATGGCAGCGGTGGTGGTATATGACAGCTGTGGTGGTATATGGATACGGATTCGAAGCGGTGGCGGATAAGCGGTGGTGCTAGATGGCAGGGGTGATGATGATGGTGCGGCGGTGGCGTGACAACTTATGACCAGAACTCGAAACTCTAAAAGACTAGACTCTAAGACCAGCAACTAGACACGACGATGCAACCGCAAATTCAACAAAGCAAAACCCTAAAAAGATTATGCAAAGGCTCAGATTGGTTCGGATATGATGAACTAACCCTAATTTTTTTGTGGCTTTTTCGTGGACTATAGGTATGAAGAACAGACTCGATCTAAACTACGAAAAACTGTAAAATCTCACCGAGCAACCTGGAAATCTGATACCACTTGATAGAGGCAAAGGTGTCCCGTCTTTCGATGAGATGATGGATATCGCTTTGGTGGCAGTCGACTTTGACGATCCGACTACGAACGTGCGAGGACGTCGCGCCTTAGCAATCGCTAAACCAACTCCGAGAGGTTATTGACCACGCCGGAGCACGATCAACCTGACCACGAGGGTCTGTTTCCTGCGAGCAAACGAAGAACAAGCAAGAAACTGAGATTGCAATCTGGATATTGCGAATATAAGATGAAAGCTTTATTGATCAAGGTGGGGTTCTGTGACGCCTTTGTCTGGTCGTTGAACACAAACGAAGTACGCGAAGTTGCAGCTATGGCGAACTTTTAATCTAAACAAAACCCAAAGTCTAAACGATGCCCTAAGGGCTGTATATATGGAGGAAGAGGGGGGAATTTCGTGGCCCTTGGTGGAGGGGTCCGAAATCAACCCTATCTCTTGTTTCCCCACACATACGGACTCTAAAAATAGCCTATACTTATGTATTTCGAAATTACATGGGCCTGGCCCAATAATAAGGTGACGCAGCACCTAAAATAGCCTCGGGACGAAATTTATGAAGTGGCATCTTGTATATTTCGTCCAAGGCTTCATGCACCCATTATGGTGGCTTCAAAGTCCTGAAATCATCACTTGTAACTCCGTTCTTGTTCCCCTTGCGCATGCCATCATCTTCATGCTTGTTCTTGCTCCAATGTTCATCCTTCTCCAAGCTAGGCCCTTCATTTGTAAGCAAAACAAATGTATCCAATTTAGGCAGCATCATATTCTCATGAACATTAGAATCATTACCAAGAAACGAAAGTACCTGGTAATTTAGTTGGCATGCACGAGCTCTAGTAATTGGTCCAGTATGTATAGCAGCAGGGGCTGTGGGTGTAACAATTGTATTGATGTCCTCATCACATGGTCTATCAACCTGTCGAAAAGGCTTATCTTCTAGTTACACCAAGGGTGCTCACTGCTTCAGGATCAAGGGCAAGCTAGCCCCTCGCTATATCGGTACCTTCACTATTATCGAAAGGTGTGGAAAAGTGGCATATCAACTGGAGCTTCCGCCGAACCTTTCCTAGGTTCACGATATGTTCCACATGTCACAACTCCGTCGTTGCTTCAAGGATCCAATCCGAGCAGTGGATCATGAAGTGCTCGAATTGCAACAAGACCTCTCCTATAAAGAGCATCCGGCCCGCATTCTCGACCAAGCTAAACGCCACACACGTTAGAAGGCAATCAAGTTCCTCAAAGTCCAGTGGTCGAATCACTCTGAAGACGAAGCCACTTGGGAACGCGAGGACCGCCTGCGTGATGAATACCCTGCACTGTTTCCTTCTACCTCCTAAATCTCGGGACAAGATTTCTTGTAGTAGAGGAGTTTTTTAACGCCCGGATAATCATGCTACAGTAAGCCCGCGCTAATGGTGCCACGTCACCATGGATACTGTTGCTAACCTCGCGATGATTCAAAACCGATTCAAACTCAAATTTGAAATTAAGTCAAACAATAAAAGTTTACAAAAGTTAAAACAAAAATGTTTGGTTTGTGCATAATATTACATAGTTAATTATGGTGAAGAAAACACATGTTTAGAAAATTCATAAATATTTTAAATTGAATTAAAACAGAAAAGGAAAAATGAATAAAAGAAAAGGAATAAAACAGAAAAACAAAAGACCAAAAAAAAGGAAAAGAAGAGAAACCCCCCTGGGCTTTGGCCCAGCCGGCCCCCACCCTCACCCCTTATCCACTCGCCACCCCACTCCCACTCCACCGACACCCCCACTCCCCCCCCCCCCCCCCCCCCCCCCGTAAAATATCTCCTCCCCCCTCTCTCCAGATTGGATTGGGATCGAGAGGAGGAGGCCACCGACGTCGTCGCCCGTCGCTGCCAGGAGACCACGCCGCCTCACCGGAGCCCCTCCCCACCGGCCTGCTCCCACGTTGCTCGTCATCCCTGTCCCCCACCTCGCACCCCACTGCCCTTGCCCCCGCGCTCCCGTGGTGAGGCTCCCTCCTCTTCTTCTCCTCCTTCCCTGCGGTCATCGCCGCGCACCGGCGCCCGCGCCTTCCTACCGCACGTGCCACCCATCCCGCCGTGGCCTCTTCCTCCCCGCCTCGCCCCGCACGGCCAGCCGCCTCGCCTCCACCCGCGGCACCCCCTGTCGCTGCCCTGTGCCCGTGCCGCCCGCACGCTGCGCACGCCCTGTGCACCCACGCCGTGGCCGGCCCCCTCCTGAACACACCCATGGTTGCGCCCCTGTTGACCGTCTCCCTCGCTCACCATGCACGCGCGCTCGGCTCCTGCCCGACTGCAGTGACCCGCGTCGCCGCCCGCGCGCCCCACCCTCGCTGCTCCGCTGCCTGCCTGCTGCAGCTCCGACCGGCGCCAGTGGCCCACTTCGTCGCCGCCCCCATCGCTCTGCCATCACCGGCGAGCACACACGCGCCCGCTCGCCCCTACTGCTACGCGCCGCCGCCGTTGCTCGCCCCTCGCGTTCGCCTCGCCGCCTGCGTCCGCCTGGCCCCGCCTGCCTCTATACGTCGCTACAGCCGCCTAGCCAGCGCCATGGCCACCGGCCTCCCCCGCTCCGGCGCCCGGCCCGGTACGCCCGCCCCTAGGCGTGCGCCCGCAATGCCCAGCGCCCGCTTCCATGTGCCCGATTAGCCCCCTGGCCCAATGACAAGGGGGGCCCACCCCAGAACGTTTACAAAAAAAGAAACAAAAATAAAATAAAATAAAATAAAATAATATCAATTAATTAATTACTTAATTAAAGAATTAATTAACTAAATTAATTTTGATTATTTAAACTAATCAAATAACTAAACCAATTAATCCTGATTAGGTTAAATAATATGTTTAACTAAAACGTGTCACTGACCAGTGGGACCCACTGGTCAGGTTGACCAGTCAACCAATGTTGACTGCTAACATCAGCATGACATCATGCTAATGTCACAAATCCAATTTCGAATTGAATTAAATAATTAATTAAATTCTAGAAATTAATAAAATCTTTAGAAAATCATATCTTTTAATCTGTAACTCGGATTAAATTATTTTCAACATGAAAGTTGCTCAGAACGACGAGACGAATCCGGATAGCCCGTTCGTCCGCCACGCATACCTAGCATAGCAAACATGCAACTTTCCCCCTCCGGTTCATCTGTCCGAAAACGCGAAACACCAGGGATAATTTCCCGGATGTTTCCCCCCTTCACCGGTACTACCTCGTACCGCGTTAGGGCACACCTAGCATCACGCTTTGTCATGTCATGCATCCTCATGCATTTGTTTGCATTATATTTATTGTTTCTTCCCCCTCTTCTCTCGCTAGACACCGAGACCGACGCCGCTTCTACCCAGTACGACTACGGTGTTGACGACCCCTCTCTTTTGCCAGAGCAACCAGGCAAGCCCCCCCTTGATCACCAGATATCGCCTACTCTTCTCTATACTGCTTGCACTAGAGTAGTGTAGCATGTTACTGCTTTCTGTTAATCCTATATTGATGCATAGCCTGTCCTTGCTACTACTGTTGTTACCTTTACCTGCAATCCTAATGCTTAGTATAGGATGCTAGTTTATCATCAGTGGCCCTACATTCTTATCCGTCTGCCATGCTATACTATCGGGCCGTGATCACTCCAGAGGTGATCACGGGTATATACTTATACATAATATATGATACTTGTGGTGACAAAAGACGGGTCGGCTCGAGGAGTACCCGCGGTTGATTCATGAATTGGGGGCTGGAAGGACATACTTTCCCGACAGCCCTCTGTGTGGATCTTGGTGGTGAAGCGAGAGGGCAGGTTGAGACCACCTAGGAGAGAGGTGGGCCTGGCCCTGGTCGGCATTCGCAGTTATTTCAAGATAACATGTTTAACGAGATCTTGGTATTTGATCTGAGTCTAGCCACTGGCCTATACGCACTAACCATCTATGTGGGGACAGTTATGGGCACTTGACGTCGTGGTATTAGCCGAAGCCTTCGTGACGTCAGCGACTGAGCGGCGCGTGCCGGATTGGACCGTAAGCCTGCTCTTGTATTCAGGGGGCTAGTTCTGCTTCCGGCCGCGTACGCAACGGGCAGGTGTGCAATGGGCGATGGGCGATGGGCCCAGACCCCTGCGCCATAGGATTTAGACCAGCGTGCTGACCTCTTTGTTGTGCCTAGGTAGGGCTGCGACATGTTGATCTTTCGAGGCCGGGCATGACCTAGAAAAGTGTGTCCAGACAAAGGGGATCGAGCTGATTGGGAAATGTGGTGCACCCCTGTAGGGAAGTTAATCTATTCGAATAGCCGTGATCTTCGATAACAGGACGACTTGGAGTTGTACCTTGACCTTATAACAACTAGAACTGGATACTTAATAAAACACACCCTTCCAAGTGCCAGATACAACCTGGTGGTCGCTCTCTAACAGGGCGACAAGGAGAGGACCGCCGGGTAGGATTATGCTACGCGATGCTACTTGGTGAACTTACCTTCTATTTTCTCTTCTACATGCTGCAAGATGGAGGTGGCCAGAAGCGTAGTCTTCGATAGTACTAGCTATCCCCCTCTTATTCTGGCATTCTGCAGTTCAGTCCACATATGATACCCCCTTTTCCATTTGATACCAATGCATACATATGTAGTGTAGCTCCTTGCTTGCGAGTACTTTGGATGAGTACTCACGGTTGCTTTGCTCCCTCTTTTCCCCCTTTTCTATACCCGATTGCTACGACCAGATGTTGGAGCCCAGGAGCCAGACGCCACAGTCGACGATGACTACTACTACTCGGGAGGTGCCTACTACTACGTGCAGCCCGCTGACGACGACCACGAGTAGTTTAGGAGGATCCCAGGCAGGAGGCATGCTCCTCTTTCAATCTGTAACCTAGTTTGTGCTAGCCTTCTTAAGGCAAACTTGTTTAACTTATGTCTGTACTCAGATATTGTTGCTTCCGCTGACTCGTCTATGATCGAGCTCTTGTATTCGAGCCTTCGAGGCCCCTGGCTTGTAATATGATGCTTGTATGACTTATTTTATTTGTAGAGTTGTGTTGTGATATCTTCCCGTGAGTCCCTGATCTTGATCGTACACATTTGCGTGTATGATTAGTGTATGATTGAATCGGGGCGTCACAGAACTTTAGGAACTTGATGATGCACACATGATTGGTAAATCCTCTCTTGAACCTCTTCGCGAAGTGCTTCCTCTTGTTCACGCCGATGTCGATTACGTGTGGCGACGGCGTGACTTGAATCTTGAAGGGCACGTTGTGCCGCAAGTGCTTGAGCTTCACAGAGTTGTTGTTCTTGGCGTTGTGCCTCGGTATCTTGTGCATCTTGGTGTAGGCATGCGCGCTCTTCCTTTTCATGTTGGCGTTGTCGTTACCGTTCTCGTGCTAGCGCAAAAGCCTCTTGGGTTTGACATTGTCGGTGCTCTTGAGAGTTTGTGTCGCATAGAGGAATGAGGCTTGCTTGAGGATCGTTGCGCACGGCACGTCGAAGAGTGTTCGATGTCAGTGTACTTGAGCCGGAGAGGGTGAAGTCGGAGTGTCGGCTTGAGCGAGTCCGTCTTGATGAGGACGAAGTGGAAGAAGAGCGGTTGAGCAACAAAGCGTGAATCTTGTCCATTCTTGTGTCGTTCTCTTCCTTGTGATCGTCGAGCTTGTGGTCGAAGTAGTCCCTTGTATGTTGCTCAAAGAATCGCAAGTCGGCGGCGAGGTTGTCGATGTGTTCACTCATTGCTTGTTGCTCTTGATGCAAAGCACGTTGTGCACCAAAGAGGTGGCTCTTGGTGACGTAGGAGTTCATATCGTCGTCGTGCTCAATGAGGAGTGGGTTGGTAGAAGTACTTGGCCTATCCATCATTCCAAAAGAAAAATGTGAGTGGTAGAAAGAGAAGAACGAATACCAAATGTACCTTGACCGAAGTTGAAAGTGGATCAATGATCACTCCGATGTGGACAAGGAAATAACACAGTTGGTACCAATTCTTGTCGTTTTCTCACACCTACACAAGTAAAAGCTTATGGTGGAGCTTGGTTAGGATGGTGGCACAAAATTTGATGCAATTGTAAGTGATCTTCAATAATGTTGGAAAAGATTCGCAAGATTGCAATGCAACAAGTAGACCAAGAAATGTAATGTACATGGAAACACACACGCAAAGAGATGCGTGGGGTTGGGCAACCAAGGATGAGCCAAAATGTGGAATCCACAAAAATGCTCTTGTTGCACAACACTAGAGAGACGCTAGCACGATTGCACAATAGGCGGAAACAAGACTTGTGCACAACCTACTAAGAAAAAATGCAACGACTTCTATCCCTAGTATGTTCTATGCAAGGTGTGTCTATGATATGATCCAAGATGATCTAATATGACAACCTTAATGTTGTATGATGCTATGGTGCTTGCTTAAAAGCTCTTTGCTTATCTTTCCCTTTTGCTTAAAAGCTTGTTTGGCTCTTTGTTGTTTGAGATCTTTTCTCATGCAATGCTTCACGAACCAAGATAGCAATTGTGTATGCGATGACAACCTTGCGACACAAGAGATGATACCAAGATATGTAATAATGATGTATGTATGCTATGGGAAGGATGTTCACTAATGTGCACAAGTCTCGTTGCTGGCAATACTCAAAGGCTAGTCTCTATGGGTAAGCGACGCAAAGGAGTAAGGCTATGATGGCTATCAATGTAATGGCAAGAGTGATATGTCCAAAACTAAGATGAGGTTACCGTTCTTGCTTATGGTATGGTGTCAAAATGGTGGCACGAATACCAAGATGTAGTCGAGGTGGTCGTTGTTGATGACGCGTCTGTGGCGAATATGAGTGGCGGTGATGTTGATGTCGAACCGTACCTAGATAGTCGAAACACAAAAGGATATGGAGCCGCAACTCAAATTCTCAAAGCTCGAAGTGGCAACACGTATCAAAGTGCAAAGCGGGTAAGCAATGGTGTTGGTATGCGGAAGTGGTGATGGTGTATAGGTGGTGGGAGTGCGTATGCGGAAATGTGGGCGGTGGTGGTGACTAAACTGGAAAAAATCAGTTTCGTCAGTGATCATCGGACGTCCAGGCTGGGCCGGTAGTCCGGTCGTCAGACGTCCGGTGAGGGTCGGACGTCCGGTGCCTGGGAGATTTTCGGGCACGGGATGAACTTCACGTGGTCGAGGTGAATGGGAAGAAATTCGTCGAATCCGGGCGATTTCGTGGATGGAAAGGGTGGGAAAAGGGGGAAAAGCTAGATCCACTCAAAACAAAGCAAATCCATGGATCAAATCCAACAAAATTTCAACACACCAACAAATCACAAAAAAAATTGGGGCTATTTTTGTGGGGAATTTTTTGAATTAGGGACAAAATCAACAAAAACTAGGCTAGCAACACAACGGGAAGGCTCCGAAATCATGATCAACGTGCCTCTAGAAACCAAGATGATGTAGGGTAGAACCCTAGGGGCGATCTTTCACAAAAGGAGCGGATCCCGCGAAGAACACGAAGAACACGAGGAGGGAAACGAGGGAAAACACGAAGGAAACATGAGAGAAACACTAAACCAACAAGGAATAGTCACACATGTGCTAGATCCTCGAGTACATAAGAGAACACACGATCCACAGACATCTAAGGACAATACAAAGGTAGCCATCTTCTCCGTGAGGAGGTCTTGAGGTTCTTTTCATAAAGGGGTCTTGAATTCACTTGGGGGATCTTCTCCGAGGAGGCGCTATCTTCGAGGAGAAGGTAACCAAGTGGATGAGCAAATCTCTCACATGAAATATGAGCTAAACCTTTGCTAACCCTAGCTAGGAGGAATAGGGGATCTATTTATAGTCTTAGTGCAAAAGGGGGCGAAGTGGGGGTACATGGGTTGTGGCCCAACTCATGGCAGCGCACCGGCGTCGGACGTCCGGGAGTCACCGGTCGTCCAGAGGCTCGCGAGGGTCCAGACGTCTGGTGCCTGTCGGACGTCCGTAGATTCGGCTCAGGTGTGCTTCAGTCAGACGTCTGGTCGGGGTCGGTCGTCCGAGCGCCGGTCGTCCGGGAGGCCTCGGAATTCCGTCATTTTGGCTCAGGTGAGGAGGTGTCGGACGTCTGGTCTGGGTCGGACGTCCGGAGCCTGGAGATCGTCGGACGTCCGGAGCCTGGAGATCGTCGGATGTCCGGAGCCTGGAGATCGTCGGACGTCCAGTCCTTGTCGGTCGTCTGGAGCCTGTAGCTTCTTC
Organism: Triticum aestivum; assembly: GCF_018294505.1. Lineage (NCBI taxonomy): Eukaryota > Viridiplantae > Streptophyta > Magnoliopsida > Poales > Poaceae > Triticum > Triticum aestivum. The sequence continues at coordinate 344,632,822 of NC_057800.1, read as the reverse complement.
CGCATCTCTTCTTCTTCTCCGTCTTCACGTCCACCTTCCTCTTCTTCTTCTTCTTGCTCCTTAGCTTCTTCGTGGCCAACTCCTAGACACCTGGGTATGCACAATGTCTCCGTTTGAGGTAGTAGCCATGTCTCATGTGTATCGAAGTGGAAGTGTGAGAGGAGAGATGTCACCTCGGTTTCGAGAGCTCTTGCACGTGCTCGTGTCATGGGTCCGCTAGGCACTTGGTGAGACGATGGTAGGTCCATGGGATGACATTGGGATGCTCTGCATCATAAAATGACTATAAAATGATTATAAAACATCCAAGATTGATAATATAATAGCATGGAACAATCAAAAATTATAGATACATTGGAGACGTATCAGCATCCCCAAGCTTAACTCTTAATCGTCCTTGAGTAGGGAAGTGATAAAACAGAATTTTTTATGTGGAATGATGCCTAACATGTCATGTCATATTCTTTTCTTTATAGCATGGACATTTGTACTTTTATGTTGTTCAAAGCAATAGTCTGATTTTGATGTAGGGTGGAACCCTAGATGGCCGATCTTCCACGAAAGGAGCGGATCCCAATGAGGAACACGAAGAACACGAGGGGAGACACGAGGGAAAACACGAGAGAAACATTCAAACCAACGACATTAGGTCACACATATGCTAGATCTTCGAAACACAAATAGATACATGATCCAAATCCAACAAAGGACGATACATAGGTAACCGGTTCTTCTCCTAGAGGAGGTCTTGAGGTCTTCCCGTTAGGGGTCTTGAATCCAAGTGGATCTTCTCCGAAGAGGTGAAGGTCCCTCAAGATGGAGTAGATCTGGATGGATGAGCAAAGCTCTATCTCATATATGAGCTAACACAACGCTCACCCTAGAAAGAGGGAGGAGGAGGTCTATTTATAGTCTTAGTGGTCGAAGGGGTACATGGGCTTAGGCCCAACATGAAATCAACACACCGACGTCAGACGTCCGGCGATTACCGGTCTTCCAGTGGCTCGCGAGGGTCTGGACATCCGGTACTTGTCGGAAGTCCGTTGTTTTGGTTTGGACGTGCTTCGGTCAGACATCCGGTCGGGGTCGGATGTCTGAGGCGTCGGTCGTCCAGTGGTCTTCAGAAATCCGCTAATTCGGCTCGGATGAGGTGGTGCTGGTCGTCCGGAGGCGCACGGTCGTCCGGGCGCTGGGAGGTGTCGGTTGTCTGGTCCTGGGCGGACATCCGCTTGCTGTAGCCCGCGTTGGCTGGGACTTGGGTCGGTTGGGTCTTCAGGCAATGGACGTCCGATCCCGACCTATTGTTCGGTGGCTGGAGCTTCTTCGGTAGCTCTTTCTCTTGTCCCTCATCCTTGGTGTTCTCGCCGTCTTGTCCGTTGGGTGTAGCTGATCCGTGGCTTTCCTCCAAGTACCTGATCACACATAGGGTCTCTGCATGAGGTAGTAGCCATGTCTCATATGTGGAAAGTGGAAGTTCGGAGAGGAGCGAGTTCACCTTATCTTCGATAGACATTGCTCGAGGTCCAAGTGGTGTCGTAGGAGACATAGGTAGGTCCATGGGGATGACCTTGGGATTCTCCGCATCATCTCACCACCCTTGGGAAAGATCCGACCTCGGATCGAAATCTTCATCACCAAGGTAGGGCGAGAGATCCTTGACATTGAAAACGTCGCTCACGTTGTACTTGTCGCACGGGAGGTCGATCTTGTAAGCGTTATTGTTGTAGCATGCTAACACCTTGAAGGGTCCATCGGCTCGTGGTAGATGTTTGGACTTGCGTTCGTTGGGGAAGTGGTCCTTGAGAAGGTGTAGCCACACACGATCTCCAATGTTGAATATCATGGGTTGTTTGTTGACGTTGTGCTTGGTCGCAGGTCATTGTTCTTGGCGCCCGATGGTGTGCCTTGTAACTTCATGCATCTTCTTGAGATAGTTCACTCCTGCACTCGCGTCCATATTGATGCGCTCTTCTAGTGGTAGAGGAAGAATGTCCAATGGGGACAACGGGTTGAATCCGTAGACAACCTCGAAGGGGGACTTGCCGGTAGTCGAATGTCTTGCGCGATTGTAGGCGTACTCGGCGATCGGTATGCACTCTTCCCACTCCTTGATGTTCCTCTTGATTAACATGCGTAGTGGGGTGGAGAGTGTTCGGTTCGTCACTTCCGTTTGGCCGTCGGTTTGTGGATGGTATGTCGTGGAGAATAGTAGCTTGATTCCGAGCTTGGCGCATAGGGTCTTCCAAAAGTAACTCAAGAACATGACATTGCGGTCCGAGACAATCGTCTTTGGCACTCCATGTAGGTGTAAGATTTCCCTACAAGAGAGATTTGAAACATGTGAAGCATCGTCTATCTTGTTGCATGGTATAAAATGAGCCATTTTAGAGAATCCGTCCACAACAACAAACACGAAATCTTTGCCATTTCTAGTTCTAGGCAAGCCAAGCACAAAATCCACGCTAATATCTTCCCATGGGTGATATGGAATAGGAAGGGGTGTATATAGACCATGAGATTGAGCTTTGGACTTAGCTTTGCGACATGTCAAACATCGGGTGGTGAAGCGTGAGACATCGCGTGACATCTTGGGCCAATAGTAGTTCTTGGAGAGCGTAGCAAATGTCTTGTCACGTCCAAACTGTCCATTAGTCCTCCTCCATGAGATTCTTGCAAAAGTCACAAACGAATAGAAGACTCGGGGATGCAAAGTTTGTTAGCTCTCATAAGATAATCTTTGATGTAATAGCATTCCCAAGATGTATGCGTCAAACATTTGGCATAAGGAATAGCAAAAGTAGGATCATGCGCATACAAGTCTTTTATGTGCTCAAAGCCTATGACATTCAATTCAAGTTTGGTGACAAGCATGAATATGCGGGAAAGAGCGTCCACCATGAAATTTTCCTTACCTTTAATATACTTGATGACATAAGGAAATGACATAAGGAAATGACTCCATTTAGCATGATGCTTGTTCAACTTAGTTTAACCCTTAAGATACTTAAGCGTTTCATGGTCGGTATGGATGACAAATTCATGAGGGCGAAGGTAATGTTCCCATTCATGCAAAAATCGCACTAAAGCATATAGCTCGTTGTCGTAGATGGGGTAGTTGAGTTGCGCTCCGGGAAGTTTCTCACTAAAGTATGCTATGGAGTGCTTATCTTGCGTTAACACACCTCATATGCCATTACCACTAGCATCGCGATGAGTTTCAAAAGGTTTGTCAAAGTTGGGTAATGCAAGCACGGGAGAATGAGTAAGCAAATTCTCAAGTTCATTTAATGCGGTATCTTGGGATGGTCCCCAAACAAAAGGCGCATTCTTCTTGCTCAAAGCATGCAAAGGTGAAGCAATGGTGCTAAAATCCTTCACAAATCGATGATAGAAACCGGCTAAACCAAGGAAACTACGCACTTGTTGCAAGTTGGTTGGTTGGGGCCAAGTTTTAATAGCATTGATCTTAGATTCATCTACATGAACACCCTTAGAAGACACAACGAAACCCAAGAAAACACAGCAAAAAGGCATTTGTCCATATTAGAATAAAGGTGCTCTTTTCTAAGAGTTTGTAGCACGGTTCTATGGTGGGTGACATGGTCTTTTAGAGATTTTCTAAAGATAAGAATATCGTCAAAGTAGACCACAACAAATAGACCAATATAAGGTCAAAAAACAAATGCATGAGTCGCATGAAAGTACCGGGTGCTTTGGATAAGCCCATTGTCATAACAAGCCATTCATATAAGCCAAACTTGGTCTTAAATGTGGTTTTCCATTCATCACCTTCTTGGATGCGTATTTGATAGTAGCCACTCTTAAGATCAATCTTAGAGAAAATGGTGGCTCTGCTAAGCTCATCAAGCATATCATCTAGGCGTGGAATGGGGTAACGATAACACACGGTAATAGCATTCATAGGACGACAATCGGAACACATGCGATATGTACCATCTTTCTTGGGAACAAGGATTATCGGAAATGCACAAGGGCTCAAACTTTCTCGAACATGGCCATTGTTGATGAGTTGTTGTACTTGTCGTTGGATCTCCCTAGTTTCCTCGGGGTTGACGCGATATGGAGCCTTGTTAAGAAGAGGTGCTCCGGGGATGAGGTCGATCCGGTGCTCGATGCCTCGTAGTGGAGGTAGACCTGGAGGTAGCTCGTCAGGGAAAACATCTTGGAATTCCTGCAATAGAGAAGATAACACTAGGGGTAGATTGTGAGAGGCGTTAGCTTTTGGTGCATCATCCTTGCACAAAAGGACATAGTTCATGACACTTGATGGGTTCTCACACACTTCGCTCATCTCATGTTTGGTGGCAAATAGAAATAAGTTCTTCTTGTCGCTCATCGTGGAGGCACTCTATTTTGGCTTGTGGCGCTCACTCTCTTTTTGGTGGTTTGCTCTCTCACTATTCTCTCCACGATGGGTGGTTAGCTTGCCGGCGATCACTTGGCTTGGAGACATAGGTCGAAGGACGTACTCCTTTCCTTTCATCTTGAAGCTATAGTGATTCGTTCGGCCGTTGTGGATGACACCTTGATCAAATTGCCATGGTCGTCCAAGAAGAAGGTGGCAAACGGACATTGGAACAACATCGCACTCCAAAGTGTCTTCGTATGCTCCGATTTTGAAGGAGATTTGTACCCTATGCTCTACTTGGATAGTGCCGAAGTCACTAAGCCATTGAACTTTGTAGGGATGTGGGTGCTTCGTCTTGGCCGATTGGAGTTTGGAGCAAAGTTCGTCACTTGCCAAGTTATGACAACTCCCTCCATCGATGATGACCTTGACAGACCTTCCATTTATGCCGGCCTTGGTATGGAAGATATGGCATCTTTGGTCTTCTTCTTGTTTATGTTGAAGATTCAAGACCTTGGAGACAATGAGAGCGGGGCTCGAATCTTCGTCGCAAAAGACTTGATTATCTTCATCTTCATTCACTTGTCGGTGCATGGCCACTTGGTCAAGGGCTTCCATTTCTCCTTCGCTCATAGATTCATATGTACCATCGTCGTTGAAGATCATGGTGCGCTTTTTTGTAGATTCGAAGGACTTGTGGCCTTGCCCGCCGCATGTAAAACATTTGAAGGAACTTGTCTTGATGGTCTCATCGGTTGGGGTAGATGATGATGAAGCTCTCGGCTTGAAGTTGCTTGTAGTAGGAGGATGACTTGAGGTTGTCAAAGTTTTCTTGTAACTTGACTTGTCGTCGTTGCTTGTAGATGGCTTGGTTGATGTAGAAGGTGTAGTCGTTGAAGCTTGAGGGTTGGAGAAACCATAGGACTTGGATGAGAACTTGGCATATTTGAATTCATCTTGCACTTGGTGTTCCGCCTTGGTAGCTTGATGCACTAGCTCGATGAGGTTCGAGTATGGTTGGAAGTCGGCGATCTTCTTGATTGGGTGATTGAGTCCATTCAAGAAACGTGCCATAATTTGCTCATCATCTTTCGTGACATTGGCTCGTAATCATGGCAATCTCCATTTCTTTGTATTCTTCAACGCTCTTGGTTCCTTGCTTGAGAATTTGGAGTTTCTTGAAGAGGTCGCGGTTGTAGTATGTTGGCACGAAACATGCTCTCATGACATCCTTCATTTGCGCCCAAGTAGTAATGGGTGGTTCACCTCTTGCCTCACGGCGCTCAATGACTTGTTCCCACCAAATGAGGACATAGTCTTGGAACTCAAGGGATGTCATCGCGATCTTCTTCTCTTCCTCATAGTTGTGCAAGCGGAAGATTTTGTCAACCTTCAATGCCCATGAAAGGTACTCTTCGGGATCATTGCTTACGTTGAACTTGGGCATGGTGAACTTTAGCTTGTCGTATCATTGCTCTTCATAGTGTTGTGGTCGAGGGTGATGACGTCCTTGATGAGGAGGATTGTCTCCCTCAACTTGTTCTTGTCATGGAGGATTTCCATTGTTTTCTTGCTCTTGGTGAACCTGAGGTGCTTGTCGAGCTTGTGGAGGAGCCTGAGGAGCTTGACGATGTACTATTGACTGAAAAATCCTCTCTTGAACCTCTTTGCGAAGCGCTTCTTGTTGCTCACGAGCTTGCCGGTTGCGCGTGGCTATGACTCGACTTGAATCTCGGAGGGCACGTTGCGCCTCAAGTGCTTGAGCTTCACGTAGTTATTGTTCTTGGCGTTGTGCCTCGGCATCTTGTTCATCTTGATGTTGTCTCACTCGTTCTTCCTCTTCTTGATGGCGTTGGCGTTGCCATTCTCGTGCTTGCGTGAAAGTAGCTTGGTTTTGACGATGTCGTTGCTCTTGAGAATCGTTGGCGTGTAGAGGGTTGCGGTTTGCTTGACGATCTTGGCGCGCGACACGTCGAAGAGTATTTGATGTCGGTGTACTTGAGCCGGAGATGGTGTCATCGGAGTGTCAACTTGAGCGGCTCTGTCTTGAGTAGGACGAAGTGAGAGAAGAGCGGTTGAGCAACAAAGCATGAACCTTGTCCATTCTTGTGCCATTCTCTTGTTTGTGGTCGTCGAGCTTGTTGTTGAAATATTCTCTTGTACGTTGCTCAGAGAGTCGCAAATCGGTGGCGAGGTTGTCGATGCGTTCGTTCATTGCTTGTTGCTCTTGATGCAAAGCACGTTGTGCACCAAAGAGGTGGCTCTTTGTGACGTAGGAGGACATGTCGTCGTCTTGCTCGATGAAAAGTGGGTTGGTAGAAGTACTTGGCCTATCCATCATTCCAAGCAAAATATGTGAGTGGGAGAAATAGAAGAACTTATACCAAATGTACCTTGACCGATGTTGAAGACGGATCAATGATCATTTAAATGTGGAACAAGGAAATAGCACAATTGGTACCAATTCTTCTCGGTTTCTCACACCTACACAAGTAAAAGCTTATGGTGGAGCTCGGTTAGGATTGTGGCACAAAATTTGATGCAATTGTTAGTGAGCTTCAATAATGTTGGAAAAGATTCACAAATTTGCAATTTCAACAAGTAGACCAATAGCAAGATATGGTACACGGGAACTCACACACGGAGAGATAAATGGGGTCGTGCAACCAAGGAATGAGCACAAAATGTGGAACCCACGAAAATGATCTTGTTGCACAACACTAGAGAAATGCTAGCGCGATTGCACAATAGGTCGATACGAAGACTTGTGCACAACCTACTAAGCAAAAATGCAATGACTTCTATCCCAAGTATGCTCTATGTATGGTATTCCGATGATATGATCCAAGATGATGTAGTATGACAATCTTAATGTAGTATGATGCTATGGTTCTTGCTTAAAAGCTCTTTTCTTATCTTTCCCTTTTTCTTAGAAGCTTGTTTGGCTCTTTCTCTTTTGAGCTCTTTTCTCATGCAATGCTTCACGAACCAAGATAGAAATTGTGTATGTGATGACAACTTTGTGACACAAAAGATGATACCAAGATATGCACCAAGATGATATGGTATGTATGCTATGGGAAGTATGATCACTAAGGTGCACAAGTCACGTTGCCAGTAATACTCAAAGGCTAGTCTCGATGGGTAAGTTACGCAAAATTGGGCTATGATGGCTATCGATACAATGGCAAGATTGTATAATGATGGTGTATCGTGATACCAAGAATAAGTTACCGATTCTTGCTTATGGTATGGTGTCAAAATGGTGAAGTGGTTGTTGTCGATGACGAATCCATGGCGAAGATGAGCGGCGGTGATGTTGATGTCGAACCATCCCTAAGTAGCCTAAACACATTAGGAAATGGGAACCGCAACTCAAGTTCTCAAAGCAAAATGTGGCAAAATTGTGTCGGAGTGTGAAGCAAGTAAGAAATGATGGTTTCGGAAAGTGATTGTGGTATTGGGGTGCGTATGCGGGAGAAGAATGGGTATAGGAGTGCGTATGCGGAAGTGGAAGTGGAGTGGTGGTAGTGGCCGGACTGAAATTTTTCAGTTTCGTTAGGAAACATCGGATGTCCGATGGAGGAGTAGACGACCGGTGGTCGGACGTCCGGTGACTTGCGGACTTCCGGTGCCTGGGCGGTTTCGGGCACGGGATGAACAGCTAGGGTTCGTGGTGGATGTAACAAGATCGGTCAAATCCGGGCGATTTTGTGGATGGAAAAGGTGGGGATGATGGGGGAAAGCTAGATCCACTTGTGGCAAAGCAAATCTATGGATCAAATCCAACAAAACTTCAACACACCAACAAATCACAAAAAAAATTGGGGCTCTTTTTGGTGGGGATTTTTGAAATTGGGGAAGGACACGACAAAATCAAGCTAGAAAATGAAGAGGGGAGGCTCCGAAATCGTGATCAATGTGGCTCGTGGTACCAAGATGATGTAGGGTGGAACCCTAGATGGCTGATCTTTCACGAAAGGAGCGGATCCCAACGAGGAACACGAAGAACACGAGGGAAAACACGAGAGAAACACTCAAACCAATGAGATTAGGCCACACACATGCTAGATCTTCAAAACACAAAGAGATACACGATCCGAATCCAACAAAGGACAATACATAGGTAACCGGTTCTTCTCCTAGAGTAGGTCTTGAGGTCTTCCCATTAGGGGTCTTGAATCCAAGTGGATCTTCTCCGAAGAGGTGACGGTCCCTCGCGATGGAGTAGATCCAGATGGATGAGTGAGGCTCTATCTCACATATGGGCTAACACAACACTCACCCTAGAAATAGGGAGGAGGAGGTCTATTTATAGTCTTAGTGGTCGAAGGGGTACATGGGCTTTGGCCCAACACGAAATCAACACACAGACGTCGGACGTCAGACGGTTACCGCTTGTACGGTGGCTCGCGAGGGTCCGGACGTCCGGTACTTGTCGGAAGTCCACTGTTTTGGTTCGGACGTGCTTCGGTCGGACGTCCGGTCGAGGTCAGATGTCCGGGGCGTCGGCTGTCCGGTGGTCTTCGGAAATCCGCTAATTCAGCTCGGATGAGGTGGTGCCAGTCGTCCGGAGGCGCACGACCGTCCGGGCGCTGGGAGGTGTCGGTCGTCTGGTCCTAGGCAGACGTTTGCTTGTTGTAGCCCATGTTGGCTGGGACTTGGGTCTGCTGGGTCTTCAGGCGCCGGGCGTCCGGTCCCGACCGGTCGTCTGGTGGCTGGAGCTTCTTCGACATCTCTTTCTCTTGTCCCTCATCCTTGGTGTTCTCGCCATCTTGTCCGTTGGGTGTAGCTAATATGTGGCTTTCCTCCAAGTACCTGATCACACATAGGGTCTTCGCATGAGGTAGTAGCCATGTCTCATATGTGGGAAGTGGAAGTTCGGAGAGGAGCGAGTTCTCCTTATCTTCGATGGCCTTTGCTCGAGCTCTTGTCATTGGTCCAAGTGGTGTCATAGGAGACGTAGGTGGGTCCATGGGGATGACCTTGGGATGCTCCTCATCAGTTTTGATATGATAATTTAAATACTCAAGCATATCAACAAGCAACCATGTCTTTCAAAATATCAACGCTAAAATAAGTTATCCTTAGCCCATCATGCTCAACCATTGATCCATTCATGAAACACACTCGCATATTAGCTACACCCAATACTCAAGTATGATCATATTGCCTCCTAGTTGGTGCTTTTATAAGAGAAGATGGAGACTCAAATTCAAAATAAAAATTGCATAAAGTAAAAGAAAGGCTCTTCGTAGAGGGAAGTAGGGATTTGTAGAGGTGCCAGAGCTCAAAGCGAAAAACTTAGAGATAAAAACATTTTGGGAGGTGTATACATCCCACCAACGAAAACGACTTAGAGTTCCTAACACTTTACATGCTAGATATATCATAGGCGGTTCCCAAACAGAAAATAAAGTTTATTCCTTTTTCAACCATACTTTCACTTTCCATGGCTAGGCTTATCCACGGTTGCCCTCCATACCAACACTTTCCAAGGAATTTATTATTTGACAACATAAAGTAAATTCATTTTTCATTTCGGGACTGGGCATCCCTACCTTTTCCTTACTCTCGTGCAATGAAAAGTGAATAAACACTCATCATGAGAATAACACGTCTAGCATGGAAAATATTAGCCACCCCTCACCGCTACGCGAGCGAAACGAACACACAAAAGAGAAGTTTATTTTGAAAATTAGAGATGGCACATGCAAATTTTCTTAGACCGGCAAAAGAATACCGCATATAGGTAGATATAGTGGACTCATGTGGCAAAAACTAGTTTAAAGGATTTTGGATGCACAAGTAGTGATCATACTTAGTGCAAAATGAAGGCTAGCAAAAGATTGAGAAGTGACCAACCAAGAAACGGATAATCCCATAAGCAAGCATTAAGCATAACTAACACCGAATAATGCACCATAAGTAGGATATAATTTCATTGCATGACTATTGACTTTCGTGCTTGCATAGGGAATCACAAATCTTAACACCAATATTCTTACTAAAGCATAATTACTCATCAAGATGAATCACATATCACATCATCATATCTCAAAACTATTACTAAGAATCAAGTTTATTTTGTCAAATAATCTTCATGAAAGTTATTATTATATCCTTGTTGGATATCTATCACTTTGGGACTAATTTTCATGTGTTGCTTTTCATAAGCTCAAGCAAATATAAGTGAAGATCATGAGCATAATTTTTCTTTCTCTCAAAATAATTTAAGTGAAGCAAGAGAGAATTTTTTGAAAATTTTACTAACTCTCAAATAAATCTAAGTGAAGCAAGAGAGCATTTCTTCAAAAATACTAAGCACATCGTGCTCAAAAAGATATAAGTGAAGCACTAGAGCAAGTCCATAGCTCATAAAAATTCAAGTGAAGCAAAGAGAGCAATTCTAACAAGTCATGACATAATTTTGGCTCTCCCAAATAGGTGTGTACAGCAGGGAATCAAGACTTAAACACAAAATAAAACAAGCAAAGACTCATATCATACAAGACGCTCCAAGAAAAACACATAGTATGTGACGGATAAAAATATAGCTTCAAGTAAAATACCGATGGTCGTTAGAAGAAAGAGGGGATGCCACTCGGGGGGCATCCCCAAGCTTAGTTGGTTGCTCATTTTTGGATAATAGCTTGGGATGTCGGGGCATCCCCAAGCTTAGGCTCTTCTACTCCTTATTCCTTCATCCATCATAAGATAACCCAAAACTTGAAAACTTCGATCACACAAAACTCAACAAAACCTTCATGAGATCCGTTAGTATAAGAAAATAAATCACTACTATAAGTGTTGTATCAAACCAATTCATATTTTGTTCTTGCATTATATCTACTGTATTCCAACTTTTCTATGGCAAAAACTCATAAAAAAACCATAGAGCCATCAAAATAAGCACACAACACAAAGAAAACAGAATCTGTCAAAAACAGAACAGTCTGTAGTAAAATGGGTGTTTTGAATACATCTGTAACTCCAAAAAAATTGAAAAATTAGGATGGCCTGAGCAATTTGTATGTTGATCTACTGTAAGAGGAATTGGTATTTTATCTCTCTCTAGTTAAAAATGAGAATTACTTTCTCGAGCGCAAAAGTTTATGATTTTTCAGCAAGATCAAACAACTATCACCCAAGAAGATCCTAAAGGCTTTACTTGGCACAAACATTAATTGAAACATAAAAAATACAATCACAACAGTAGCATAATTATGCTAAAACTTAGGAACAGGAAGCAAAAAGCAAAAATAAATTTATTCATTGGGTTGTCTCCCAACAAGCGTTATAGTTTTACGCCCTTAGCTAGGCATAAAGTAAGGATCTTAGTTTTGCCATCTGTCTTCTTAATTTTCTTAGAGGTACTTTCATCATGGGGTTTTGTAAACACAGCATAAAACATATTATCCATACAAACCTAAGCATTCCTAAGTTTGTGTTCATCATAACCTTTTTGATTTCCCGCAACAATCCAAGAGTAATGTTGATTAACATTATTGAAAACCTGTTGGATTATATCTAAAATGGGGACTTCCTTTTTAATATTCTCATCAACGATTTTATTATCCCCAAGAAAATGTCTTAATGCATAGTCATTGTTGTAAAGAATTTCATCTATCACAGGTTTCTCACGATTCATACCATAAAAATCAAAGAATCTCCTAGCTTCCCATATTATGTAGTCAAACTCATTCATAAGGACGAGAGTGCCAACTTTTTAGCCCTAGGATTCTTTATAATTGGAAGCTCAAAAAACAATCTTTGCAAAGTAGGATAGGTACGAACAAATTTACTTTCAAGTTTCGGAACTAGTGCTGAGATAGCATCCGCATAAGATCTAGTAGTTTTAAGTATAGGAGCATCATCAACACTCAAATTTCGCACACAATTGAAAAAATCTTGGATACATTCTTTTCCTATAACATTCCCTTGACCCAAGATAAAAGTTTTAGCATCCAGATTGCCCGTACGTCCAATCTTAGGAGTTAGGCCATCATTTGTTGGTGCCATACCAAAATCACTCATGATTGCAAGCAAAGGATAGATCTGACAAGAAAATGGCAAATTTTTGTGAAGTGGGGGAGAGGAAAACAAGAGGCAAATGGAAAATAATGTAAATTGTGAGGAGATGAGATTTGTGATTAGGAACCTGATATATGTTGAAGGTCCTCCCCGGCAACGGCGCCAGAAATTCCTTTTGATGTCGCTTGAAGCTACGTCGGTTTTTCCCCAAAGAGGAAGGGATGATGCAGCACATCGGTAGTAGGCCCTTAGATGTGAAACCAAGGTTATCGAACCAGTAGGAGAACCAAGCAACACAACATAAACAGCACCTGCACACAAATAACAACTTCCCACAACCCCACGTGTTAAAGGGGTTGCCAGTCCCTTCCGGGGTACAGCGCCTCAAGATAGGCAAAACGAACGCGAGGTAAATATGTAGTAGATTGATAGATCGAACGCCAAATAAAATAAATAAGAATAAATTGCAGCAAGGTATTTTTGTATCTTTGGTTTAGTAGATCTGAAAATAAAAGCAAAGGAAAAATAGACCGCAATGGCAAATAATATGAGAAAGAGACCCGGGGGCCGTAGGTTTCACTAGTGGCTTCTCTCGAGAAAAATAGCAAACTGTGGGTAAACAAATTACTGTTGGGCAATTGATAGAACTTCAAATACTCATGACGATATCCAGGCAATGATCATTACATAGGCATCACGTCCAAGATTAGTAGACCGACTCCTGCCTCCATCTACTAATATTACTCCACACATACACCGCTATCCAGCATTCATCTAGTGTATTAAGTTCATGGATTAACGGAGTAATGCAATAAGAACGATGACATGATGTAGACAAGATTTAACTATGTAGACATAGACCCCATCATTTTATCCTTAGTAGAAACGATGCATATGTGTTGGTTCCCCTTCTGTCACTGGGATCAAGCACCGTAAGATTGAACCCACTACAAAGCACCTCTTCCCATTGCAAGATAAATATATCAAGTTGGCCAAACAAAACCCAAATATCGGAGAAGAAATATGAGATTATATGAGATCATGCATAAAAGAGATCAAAAAGAAACTCAAATACTTTCATGGATATAAAAATATAGATCTAATCATAAACTCAAAGTTCATCGATCCCAACAAACACACCGCGAAAGAGTTACATCATATGGATCTCCAAGAGACCATTGTATTGAGAATTTAGAGAGAGAGAGAGATGAGGCCATCTAGCTACTAACTACGGACCCGAAGGTCTACAAAGAACTACTCACGCATCATCAAAGAGGAACTGACGGAGGTGGTGAACCCCATCCGACATGGTGTCTAGATTGGATCTGGTGGTTCTTGACTCTACGGCGGCTGGATCAATATTTCATCGACTCCCCTAGAGTTTTGGGAATATTGGGGAATTTATAGAGCAAAGAGGCGGTCCGGGGGGCACGTGAGGTGGGCACAACCCACCAGGGCGCGCCTGGGCCTCCTGGCGCGCCTTGTTGGGTTGTGCTCTCCTCGGAACACCCCCCCCCCCCAGGCATAGCCAGGGCCCATTATGTTCCTTCTGGTCCAAAAAAATCTCCGCAAAGTTTTGTTGCGTTTGGACTCCATTTGGTATTGATTTTCTGCGATGTAAAAAAACATGGAAAAAACAGCAACTAGCACTTGGCACTATGTCAATAGGTTAGTACCAAAAATGATATAAAATGATTATAAAACATCCAAGATTGATAGTATAACAGCATGGAACAATCAAAAATTATAGATATGTTGGAGACATATCAGGTAGCACAATCCTTTTGAGGCAAATGACAGGCCAAAATAGTCTCTTATAGTAAGCAAAGCGTTCTTGAGGGTACACGGGAATTTCATCTAGTCACTTTCATCATGTTGATTTAATTCGTGTTTGCTACTTTGATAATTTGATATGTGGGTGGACCGGTGCTTAGGTGTTGTTCTTACTTGAACAAACCTCCTACTTATGATTAACCCCCTCGCAAGCATCCGCAACTACGAGAAAAGTATTAAGGATAAATCCTAACCATAGCATTAAACTTTTGGATCCAATCGGTCCCTTACACTACAAAAAAAGACACATCTGTGACATTTTGGGCCGAACGAAAAAAAATTTATGTCATACATATGACACTTCTATGACGATAATTGTGACAAAACCCGGTATCATCATAGATGTGGTGGGCTCCTACTTCTATGACAAAAAATCATGACAGAAAATGGGCTTTTCGTCCTGGGTGGGCCGGAGACGCAGCTGCATGACATTCTTTGGGCCATCCATGACGGAAAAAACCATGGTAGAAGCGAGGGCGAGGAAAATTTCGGGGAGTTCCTGGTTACGGTGGGAGGTCGGGGGCCGAGCGATGCGTGTTTCTCTCGTACACGTACGCGCGTGTGTGTGAGGCGTTAGCTCTAACTGAACCCGGGCGAGGCGTTGGGCTCTAACTGAACCCAGGCGATCGCACTGCAGGCTACGCGTTACTGAACCCGAGCGATTGATCGATGGCTGTTAACTGAACCCAATCGAGCGATTCCTTCGCTACTGCTGCTAACTGAAGCTGATCGATGCTGCCTATGGATGAACAGTGAGCATTGCAGGGGGGTTTGGATGAACAGTTCCCGGTGGGGCTGGATGAACAGGACCCCGTGGTGTTGCCTCTGGATGAACAGGACCCCGATCGATCGAGCCAGTTGGGGCTGGATGAACAGGACCCCATGGAGGGCTGGATGAACAGGACCACCCCGTGGAGGGCAGGATGAACAGTAGACGGTGGAGGGCAGGATGAATAGTAGCCCATGGAGGGGTGGTTGAACAGGAGCCCATGGAGAGGGCTGGTTGAACAGTAGCCGGTGGAGTAGCGCACGGTGGAGGCTGGATGAACAGGAGCCCATGGATGAACAGTCACAGGTGGAGGCTGGAGGAGGTCAACAGTGGATGAACAATAGCACGTGGAGACTGGAGGGGGTCGACGGTGGAGATGAACATTATCCCGTGGAGTCCCGTTTTGCGGTATGCCACACCCCTCCCGATGAACATGACCCCCGTTTCGACCGTAGCGCTCCAACACAAGTCTGTTTCCTCCATTTTGCGGTACGCCACACCCCTCCAGATCAACAGGACCCCCGTTTCGACCATAGGAGGTCCGTTTCCTCCGTTTTGCGGTATGCCACACCCCTCCCGATGAACAGGATCCCGTTTCGAACGTGGCCGGTCGAACATAAGGCCGTTTCCTCCGTTCTGCGGTACGCCAGGCCTCTTTTCCATCGCCTGTTCCGTCCAAGCCCTCCCGATGAACACGACGCATTCCGTTGCCTCCCCATGAACACGACACATTCCGTTGCCTCCCCATGAACACGATGCATTCCATTGCCTCCCCATGAACACGACGACGATGCTGTTTCTCCGTTCCAACCCAGCCATGTACACGAGCCCTGGCCGTACGTATGCGCGAGTAGGCGTTCGAGACCCCACCCGTATGTACACATACATGGCCGTATTTTCTTTCTTGCACCCTGGCCGCCTCTACTACAACACGTGCGCGCCTCTACATCGACCAGTATATATGTACGTACACGTTCGCGACTAGAATGACAACGCTACATACGCTTCGACCAGGTGGATCCCAACTGTCATGCACTTCCTTGCCTGCGAAGATGTAGCTGGTGGGTCCCAGCAGTTAGGGGGCGAAATACGGTGGCCCGTCCGGTGGGTCCCGCTGTCAGGTGGAGGAATAATTATTTTGCACATAATAAGGAGGCACTTCCTTGCTGTGGCCATGGACCCAGCTGTCAGCCTCTCCACGTACAGTCCACGTCCGATGGAAGCCGTTCCTTGACCACGTTGACCACGCCGCACCGAGAGCACCAGGGCGGTGGACGACGGCGAGGCCTAGGAAGGGGACGACGCAGAGCCGGGGAAGACGCGGCAGTGGATGCCCACGCGTAGAGGAGTACGAGGGTTCACTGGTTCGCTGCGGTGTGAGGCTGCCATTGTCGCAGAATAACAGGGGGTTTGGGTGAGTAGAGGGATGGCCTGGCCAGCGGTGGGAGCAGTAGGGGCGGTGAGGCCTCCGCCGCATCGCAGCCGGCCATGGGAGGCAGGAGCACGAGGCACGACCGGCGCTGGTTTGGGCGGCTGGAGCAAGAAGACCAGAGGTTGAAGAAGCACTACGGTCGTCCGTCCCCGTCAACTTAGTAGGCCCACAAGTCAGCCTGCCACTATACTAGGTCCCAGCTAACAGGGGGAGTATTCATTTTTTTGTGCGTAATAAGGAGGCACTTCCTTGCGTGTGAAGATATAGCTGGTGGGTCCGAGCTGTCAGCGGCGGTAATGTTTTTTTCGCGAAATACAGAGGCCCTTTCGGTGGGTCCCTGATGTCAGGTGGAGGAATCATTATTTTGCGTGTAATAAGGAGGCATTTCCTTGCGTGCGGCCGTGGACCCAGCTGTCGGCCTCTCCATGTAAAGTCCACTTCAGATGCATGTCGGTCGTTGACCACGTTGACCAGGCCGCGCCGAGAGCACCAGGGCGGTGGACGACGGCGAGGCCTAGGAAGGGAACGACACGGAGGCAGGGAAGACTCGGCAGTTGTTTCCCACATGGAGGGGAGTACGACTGTACGAGGGTTTACTGGTTCGTCTGCCGTCGCCGGAGAATAACATCAGGTGTGGGTGAGTAGAGGGATGGCTAGGCCAGCGATGGGAGTACGGTGGGGCGGTGAGGCCTGCGCGGCAGCAGAGCCGGCCGCAGGGAGGAGGGAGCAGGCAGTCCTGCTGGCGCCTGTTTGAGCAGCTGGAGCAGAAAGAGCAGAGATTGAAGAAGCACGACGGCCGTTGGATGGCCATCCAAGAGTCACTACTTGTGCGTCAACCTTTTTTAGGAAAGCCTCAAATCTGTGGAAAACAGCATACAGCCCATCTGCCATTATTTCTAATAATTTACAGCCCATTTGCTAATTATTAAGGTTTTTTTGGAGCCCATATTCTTTTTGTTAGCATTACAGCCCATATTGTGGCCACGGTTAAAAAATTATACGAAATTTTGCATATTTCGGTGCGGTCCGAACTGTTTTTAATCCCGAAATTTCGACTCACATTCAAACTGATTTTAAAAATAAATGTATATCAATATAAAATCCAACAAATTCTCCACGCATAAAAATTAATGTAATTTCAAATCTCGAAATGAAAAAAAGATATTTGAAACTAATTGTCGTTTTGATGTGTTTTAAAAATGTACAGCCCATTTCTCATTACTGATGGGCCATTTTCTCGGCCAGCCGAATGAAAGCTCTCCTCGTCTTGAAAGATTTGCAGCCCAATAGGCCTGACAAAGCGACTTACTTGGCAAATCACAAAAAAAACTGGGCTCTGGCCGTGGACCCAGCTGTCAGCCTCTCCACATATAGTACTCTTCCGATGGAATGTCGTTGACCATGTTGACCACGCCGCGCTGAGAGCACTAAGGCGGTGGACGACGGTGAGGCCTAGGAAGGGGACGATGTGGAGCCGGGGAAGATGCGACAGTGGATGCCCACGCGGAGAGGAGTACGAGGGTTCACTGGTTCGGCTGCGGTACGTGCAAATGATCATCAATCTTTCGATGTCGTCTGATCGAGCCAGGAACCACCTGCAACTGCCATGCTGCTTTTCTTTGAAAGGTTCTGGGATTAGGAAGGGTAGGGACACCAGGCGGCCTACAACATCATATCAAGTTGGAGTCAAATAAAAAAAGGGCTCTTGGTTTAGTCAATCTTAAGAACAGCATGTTATGAGCATGAATATTTTTTCAGCAAATGTTGACAGCAATATAAGCAAGCCATCATGATATCATAGGAAAGTAACATACTGATGTAACAGCCGTTTGTAGCGATGACTGGAGTAGGCCAGCACTACATCCAGCCATAGAAGGAGTCGACAGCGTAAATGAAGCCCTTGTGTTCAATGGCATCAGAGAACCATGGAGGATGTATGATCCTGTGATGGACGTGCAGATTTATCCACTTACCGCAGTGACCTGTGAGATAGGCGAGACTGCGGTTGAAGAACGCAATTAGCCTGAAGTCTTTATAATTCGCAGATCTTGTGGGCACTTGGCAGATTATAACCTTGAGCAAATCAAACTTGGTATCATGTTGGCTACTGTAAGATTCCAAGTATTCTGGGCCGCGGTGCCAAAGCAGTGCAGTGTTAATCGAAGGAAGGGGGATCAATCGCCGGGTGTAGACCTCCACGAGCATCCAGCTGCCGCGACCGTCGACGAGCACCATCCAAGACGTGTTCATGCCGACCCAGTACATACCGTTAATGTAGTTGAGGCTGATGGGGATCGGATCGCAGTCAAGGGGGTTGATGCTCACCACCCTACGATCGTTATGCTGCGTGACACACCGTTTCTGAAGATCAGGCGGCATCAGCAAGCAAGGAGCTGGCTTAAAAAGCTCCGGCCTGAGGGCTTTGAGTAAACGGTACAACCCCGACGAGCACACCACGAGCGGCATGGTACTGAGATTGTCTACACGCGAAACAATGAGCTTGATTACCTCTGTGGGGAGCGAATTCCAGCCACTCTTTTGGCGGACGTTGCTCGGTTCTACCATTGTTAGTGCTTGGGTTTCGGACGAGGGGGGAGGCGCCTTAGCGGGGATGGAAGATTGGACGAGATTATGTGCGGACAAAGATGGAGAAGTGAATATGTGCTGCGGGAAGTGGACAGGTGATGATGACTACAGCATGCCGCTTGACTTACGAGACACATACCAGCAGCGTAGGGTCATGTCGATGCCAGACAACTTGCTTGAGTGATCACAGTACTGGTACTGTAGCGACCAGACCTCAAAACGGTCCAATCTCTGTGCTCAGGTGTCATCCCTGGATCAGTAATGCTGACACCACACAGTACTTGAAGGATTTATAACAAAGTAGCAATCA
The DNA here is from genome assembly GCF_018294505.1 of Triticum aestivum. Taxonomy (NCBI): domain Eukaryota; kingdom Viridiplantae; phylum Streptophyta; class Magnoliopsida; order Poales; family Poaceae; genus Triticum; species Triticum aestivum. Next base: position 344,613,489 of record NC_057800.1, on the reverse strand, counting down.
CACACTTATTACATCGAGTGTCTCAAAAGAGAACTTATTACAATGAATATGGCTTAAGGGCATCTAATAACGATAACAACGGAAGGCTTGGAAGATAAGTGAGTCCGTCAACTCCAACGGCATCATTGAGTATAGAACCACGACCTAAAAGCACCTTAATCATCGTCTGAAAAGTCTGCAACATTAACGTTGTAGCCCGAAATGGGTCAGCACATGGAATATGCTGGCAAAGTAACACATAGAGAGTAACGGAATGAAATAGGCTAATCTATATGCATATTTGGCTGGTGGAGAGCTCTATGGTTACAGTTTTGCGTAAAGCCAATTTTTCCCTACTGCAAAGGAATAAATTTTATTTAACTATCATGGTAGTTGTTAAACATTGAGAATGGTTGACAGCATTCTCAATCCCAATTAAGCATCATCGTTAAACAAAACCCAACAAAATTAATTTTAGAGTAACATGTTGAGATTCACATGATAATCCAGGTACTAGATACTCAAGATGTCCATAACCGGGGACACGGCTAATCATGATTAGTTTATACACTCTGCAGAGGTTTGCGCACTTTTCCCCACAAGACTCGATCGCCTCCGTTTGGTTTCTCGCACTACATGGTGTTTGAGAAATGGATGACCGAGACATAGTCTTTCAGAAGCGCTAGCACCTTACGATCGGGTAGACAGTTACACCTACTTTCCCCTACATCTACTAGTCTACCACTGTAAGAGTTCGCACAACTTAATCAACTATGCTAGAGCCCACAATAGCTTGTGGCTACACACGGAAGTTTCTAGCATGAATAATCTCATGATCCCTTTGAGCCTGGGTGGCGGTCTAAAGAAAAACAGGCAATCGCTGGAATACCCAGGTGCCTCAATCCACCCAGATGTGTATTTAAGTTGCCACCTTAAATAAACCATTAATTAACAATCTCACATCTTCCATGGATACACTCACCCAATTCACGTCTACTAGCATAGCATGGCATAATAAGCAAATGTAGAAGTAACTCCCAAAGGTTTGACAAAGAAACAGGTAATAGGTACTACCTCAACTACTTCCCAAACCCATAATTTAATTAGATCCTAATCATGCAATGTGTGAGGATTGATCTAATGCAATAAAACTGGGTAGAGGGAAAGCATGATCAAAGTGTTACTTGCCTTGCTGATGATCCGGGAAACCTAGCGATTCGAAGTAGCAAGCGGCGCACTCCGGGTACTCTATCGCAAACAAACAAGCATACAATAAGTACTCAACTAATGCACAGGTAAAACTCAAATAAGAGATCTAACCAGAAAGTTCAACTTAAGAACTCTGGTTGGCAAAAGAATCAAATCGAACGAAGCAACGAAAGACAAACGGCAAAAGACACAGGCTTCATTTACTATTCTGGATCTAGGGCAATTTTTACAGTGGCAAAAACTTGTTTGATTTGGTTAAACGGAAAGAGGGTTTCGAGACGAAACTCCAGGCGCTTGAATCGCCTGATTTCGATAAACAAGCGAAAAGTTAGACTAAAACAAAAATCAGATCAGGAATCACGATCAGAAAAATCGCGGATTTAATCCGAGAAAAAGAAAAACGACGAACGTTCGTTAAAACGAACGAACGGGCGAACGCTCGCTAATTAAATAAATCGGAAAAACCAATCTATTTAAAAAACGAAACTAAAAAAACCGACGGAAAACTGATCGGTTTTCTAAAAAGAGCGGCGGCGGAAAACTACCTCCGGCGGCGGTCCAGCGAGGCGGCGGGCGGCGGCGGCGCGGCGTGGGCGGCCTAGGGTTTTCGGGGGCGGGGCGGCTTGGGCTGGCCTCGGGGCCTCGGGCGCTATTTGAAGGCCGGCCAGGCCAAGTGTCCTAGTCGGACACGGACCGGTTTTTTAAATTACGCTCGAAAAAAACAAAAGGAATACTAAACAGACTCCAAAAACCCCAAAATAAATTTTCCCTGGCTTCTAAAATTGAGCCGCACAGGATGAACATTTATTTGGGGCCTAAATGCAATTTTGAAAAACGCGCATTTTCCCTAATACAAATAAAATAGCAAATAAAACCAAAAAAATCTTATTTGATTTTTTATTAAATCCTCAATATTTCTTTATTTTGGGAAAGTCATTTTATTCCCTCTCTCCTATTTTTTGTAATAGAAATAACTGAAGATAAAATAAATAAAATCAAATGATCCTATTTTCAGATTTTGAGAAAACTCAAATATGAAAATAACGAAATCCCCAACTCTCTCCAAGGGTCCTTGAGTTGCGTAGAATTTCTAGGATCAACCAGAATGCAACAAAATATGATATGCAATGATGATCTAGTGTATAACATTCCAAATTGAAAATTTGCGATGTTACAAACCTACCCCCTTAAGATGAATCTCGCCCTCGAGATTCGTGTTGGCTAGAAAATAGATGAGGGTGGTCCTTCAGCAAATCTTCTTCTCGTTCCCAGGTGGCTTCATCCTCCGTGTGGTGGCTCCACTGAACCTTGCAAAACTTGATAACCTTGCTGCGGGTGACTCGACTGGCATACTCTAGAATCTTAACTAGTTTCTCCTCATAGGTCAAATCACTGTCCAATTGAATTGCTTCCAGTGGTACTGTATCTCTCAGCGATATATCAGTCATCTCTGCGTGGCACTTCTTCAACTAGGATACGTGGAACACGTCGTGAACTCCTGACAATCCTTCGGGCAATTCCAACTTATAGGCTACTTCTCCCATACGCTCCAAAACTTTGTACGGTCCTACAAAATGTGGTGCTAACTTGCCCTTAACTCCAAAGCGCTTAACTCCTCGAAGTGGTGAAACTCGAAGATAAACTCGGTCTCCGACTTTGTAAACTGTCTCCTTGTGTTAAGAATCTGCATAACTCTTCTGCTTGGATTGAGCTACCTTGAGCCTATCGCGAATCAATTTCACTTTCTGTTCAGACTCCTTTATCAGATCCAGTCCAAACAACTGGCGGTCTCCAACTTAATCCCACGACAATGGGGTCCTGCACCTCCTTCCGTACAAGGCTTCAAAAGGGGCCATCTTCAAACTGGATTGATAACTGTTGTTGTAAGAGAACTCTGCATATGGCAAATTCTCGTCCCAACTAGATCCATAATCTAGCGCACAAGCTCTCAGCATATCCTCCAAAATCTGATTGACTCTCTCGGTCTGTCCATCTGTCTGCGGGTGGAAAACTATGCTAAACTCCAGTCTGGTACCCAAAGTTTCATGCAACTGATTCCAGAACTTTGAGGTAAATTGGGTTCCTCTATCTGATACAATGCTCCTTGGAACTCCATGCAGACATACGATTTTGGTCATGTATATCTTTGCCAACTTTGCACTGGTATAGGTAGTCTTCACAGGAATGAAATGAGCTACCTTTGTCAAACGATCGACTACAACCCATATCGAGTCATAGCCTGAACGTGTTCTGGGCAATCCTGTAATAAAATCCATGCCTAGCTTATCCCACTTCCATTCGGGTATTGGCAATGGTTGTAGCAATCCGGCTGGCTTCTGATGCTCTGCCTTTACTCTCTGACATACATCACAAACTGCTACATATTCCGCAATATCCTTCTTCATTCCGCTCCACCAGAAAATATCCTTCAAATCTAAATACATCTTGGTATTTCCTGGGTGAATCGAATACGGTGAATCATGGGCCTCTTGTAGAATTAACTTCCTGATCTCTGAATCATTAGGCACATAAACACGATCTTCAAACCATAGGGTATCGTGCTCATCCTCACGAAATCCCTTAGCTTTTCCTTTGCTCATTTTCTCCTTAATAGAAGCAATCTCCTTGTCGGTCTTCTGGGCTTCTCTGATCTTATTCATTAAAGTAGAATGAATCTCCAATGATGATACATAGCCTCTTGGAACTATTTCCAAACATAGCTCTCAAAGATTTTCGGCTAACTCCCTTGGTAAATCTCCCGTCATTAAGGTGTTGACATGGCTTTTACGGCTCAACGCATCGGCTACTACGTTAGCCTTACCGGGGTGATAATGCAATCTCATATCATAATCCTTGATGAGTTCAAACTCTTGTGATCCGTGTACACCTCACAATGGTTTCCAATCAGAAAATGTCTCCAAGTCTTCAATGCATGCACTACGGCTGCTAACTCCAAATCATGCGTAGCATAATTCAACTCATGGGGCTTAAGCTGTCGTGAGGCATATGAAACAACTCTTCCTTCCTGCATAAGGACTGCTCCAAGTCCTCGACGTGAAGCGTCACAATACACCTCATAATCCTTGGTCTACTCCGGTAAAATCAACACTGGTGAGGTAACCAAACGTTTCTTCAACTCCTGGAAACTAGCCTCACATTCCTCAGTCCATATGAACTTGGTATCCTTATTCAACAACTCTGTCATAGGCTTAGCAATCTTTGAGAAATTCTCAATAATTCTCCGGTAGTATCCTGCGAGTCCAAGAAAACTCTCGATCTCTCCAACTGTTGTTGGCGCTTCCCACTTGGTCACGATATCAACTTTAGTGGGATCTACTGCTATACCTTCTCCCGATATAACATGTCTGAGAAATCCAACTTCCTTCAACCAAAACTCACATTTGCTAAACTTGGCACATAGTTGATGTTCTCTAAGCTTTCCAAGAACCAAACGCAAATGCTCCTTATGCTCCTCTTCATTCTTCGAATAAACCAGGATATCATCAATGAACACTACGACGAACTTATCCAGGAACTCCATAAACACTTTGTTCATCATGTTCATAAAATATGCAGGTGCGTTAGTCAGACCAAATGACATAACGGTATACTCGTACAGCCCATACCTGGTGGTAAAAGCCGTCTTAGGTATATCATGTTCTCGAATCTTCAACTGGTGGTATCCTGACCGCAGATCGATTTTGGAAAATACCTTAGCTCCTTGCAATCGATCAAACAGATCATTGATCATTGGTAGAGGGTACTTGTTCTTGATGGTTACTTCATTCAAACCTCGATAATCAACAACCATCCTTAACGATCCATCCTGCTTCTCCAGTAGAAGTACTGACGATCCCCAAGGCGAAGAACTTGGGCGAATATATCCTTTATCCAGTAACTCCTTAATCTGCTTCTTAATCTCCACCAAATCCTTTGCGGGCATCCTATATGGTCTCTTTGATATTGGCCCTATGCCTGGCAAAAGCTTAATCAAAAATTCAATATCTCTATCCGGTGGCATGCCTGGCAACTCCTCAGGAAATACATCAGGGAAATCCTTCACTACTGGTACTTCCTCCTGCACAACTCCTGTTAAACAATTTACTTGAGTCCTCTTCGGCACATGCCGGGATACATACTTGATCCTTCTCCCTTCTGGGGTGGTAAGCAAGACCGACTTACTGGTGCAATTGATGTTTCCTCCATACATCGACAACTAATCCATACCCAGAATTACATCCAAACCTTGTGATTCCAATATTATCAAATCTGAGGGAAACACATGCCTACCTATACTTAGCGGCACTTGAAAACATCCTTGGCTAGCCATATACTCCGCTCCTGGTGAGCTTACTAACATAGGTGTTCTAAGAACTTTGGTGGGCAGGTTATACTTATCCACAAATCCCCTTGATATGTATGAATGCGATGCACCAGTATCAAAAAAGAATGAGTGCAGTAAATGACTTAACCAAAAACTTACCGATTACTGCATCCGGCTGCTCTTCAACCTCCTCCATGTTAACGTGGTTCACCTGTCCCCTGTTGAAAGGGTCCGGCTTCTTCCCAGAGCTTCCACTGCCATTACCATTCTGTGATTCAGGACATTCATTGGCATAATGTCCGGTCTTCTGGCACTTAAAACAAGTGACTTGGCTCAGGTCTCTCTTGGCTGGGGTCGATGGGTTGGTCCGGTTCTGGCCGTTGCTTCCTCCATTCCCATTACCATTCTTGGTGCCATTATGATTGTGCGAGCTACCTCCTCCATGGGTATGCTGAAAATGTCCTCCCGGTCTAGGGGTAAAACGTGGCTTCTGCTGAGCTCCTGAAATGTGCTTCCCTTGTCCATACTTCCTCTTGCGATTCTCAATCTGCCGCTGCTTCCCTTCAATCATGAGAGCACGATCTACCAACTCCTGGTAGTTGTTGAAGGTTGCTACCATCAACTCAACTGCATGCTCAACTCATCATTCAGTCCTTCCAGCAACTTCTCCTGCTTAGCTGCATCCGTAGCAACGTCATCTGGGGCATAACATGCTAATTTACTAAAGTCCTCCACATACTGGCCAACTGTCCGTCCTCCTTGGCGCAAGTTGCAAAACTCTCGCTTCTTCATGGCCATAGCTCCTACTGAAACATGGGCAGTTCGAAAAGCCTGCTGAAACTGGTCCCATGTGAGAGTGTCGATAGGGAAAGTGGTTGTGAAATTCTCCCACCATGATGCTGCAGGTCCTTCAAGCTGATGTGCGGCAAACTTCACCTTTTCCACATCCGTGCATCCTACTGTGGTCAACTCTCTAGCTATCTTGCGGAGCCAATCATCTGCTACTATCGGCTTGGTGCTACTGGAAAACACCGGCGGATTCAGCCTAAGAAAACGAGCTAAGTGATCAACAGGTGGTGGTGGTGGTGGTGGGTTGTTGTTGTTGTTCCCCTGATTCTGATTCTGGACTAGCAACTGCATCAATGTGTTCTACTGCTGGATCAACTGGGTGAGCTCCGGTGGGAAGGTAAATCCGGGTCATGTCTCGGAGGCATCTGAGGGTTTAGAAAAGATGAGATTTAAGAATAGAAGGGGTCTAAAGGGAAAATACTACCATGTGCACATGAGGCAAAAGCAAACAATTCACTTCATTCAATCAATCAAACAAGGGCATACAATCGATCTAACTATCGCAAAAGTGCTCGGACTACTATATTTACATGGTGGACTACTACTACTGATTAGGTGGTCTACTAGAAATATTCTTCGGTTCAGACTCTATGATATCTGCTCGAGCTTCATCAACATAGTCATCATCACTATCATCTGGATCCGAGTCGTTGTCGTCGATGATGATGTAGTCTTCTGGGCGAATCTCCTTGGGTTCTTCGTCTTCTTCTACTAGTGTAGGGCCTCCCATAAATATTCCAATCTTCTTGATCAGATCATCATTCTTCTCCACTAATACTTTGATTTCCTCTTCAAAATCTTCACATGTAGCCTTGAGTTATTCCTCCAGTTCCTTGATTCTTGTCCTTGCCTTCTTCAGATCTATCATGTCGGCGCACATCTGGTTCTCCTAACGTCGAATGTGCTAGTTTAACTCCTGGATAAAAGCTGTAAATGATCTATCCTTTCTATTGCTGATCATCTCCCAGTGCTCATCTCGGCGCCCACAAATCTGGTAGATAGTATCCTTGAGATCATTGAGGTAGACTTCTCCAATGCGTCCCATGGCGATGTGAGCTGCCATGCTCTTTCCTAGACTCCAAGTTGGTGCATCAAAAGAAAACTCTATGGGCTCAGTGACTGGCATGAACGTCCTTCCTGGAACTTGAACTTGAATCATCCAGCGCTCTTCTTCAGGTAAAGTGGCATTGTAGGTTCCGTTGAAGCTTGGTACTCCTATGTTCAGGTATCTAGTGACTTCCTTCAGGTGGAGTCCAAAGGGTGTATCTTCATCCAGTTGCGTGAACTTGTTCCTTGCATCCGCCATCCTAAAAGAGTAGAAAAGATGAGAGGTCAGAAAGAGAAGAGAGAGTAGTGATCTAGGTCTTTAGCTTAGTGGTCGTGCCCTATAGTCAGCGTGTGCTTTGATACCATCTTGTAGCGACCAGACCTCAAACGGTCCAATCTCTGTGCTCAGGTGTCATCCCTGGATCAGTAATGCTGACACCACACAGTACTTGAAGGATTTATAACAGAGTAGCAATCACACACTTATTACATCGAGTGTCTCAAAAGAGAACTTATTACAATGAATATGGCTTAAGGGCATCTAATAACTATAACAGCGGAAGGCTCGGAAGATAAGTGAGTCCATCAACTCCAACGGCATCACTGAGTATAGAACCACGACCTAAAAGCACCTTAATCGTCGTCTGAAAAGTCTACAACATTAACGTTGCAGCCCCAAACGGGTCAGCACATGGAATATGCTGGCAAAGTAACACATAGAGAGTAATGGAATGAAATAGGCTAATCTATATGCATATTTGGCTGGTGGAAAGCTCTATGGTTACAGTTTTGCGTAAAGCCAATTTTTCCCTACTGCAAAGGAATAAATTTTACTTAACTATCATGGTAGTTGTTAAACATTGAGAATGGTTGACAGCATTCTCAATACCAATTAAGCATCATCGTTAAACAAAACCCAACAAAATTAATTTTAGAGTAACATGTTGAGATTCACATGATAATCCAGGTACTAGATACTCAAGATGTCCATAACCGGGGACACGGCTAATCATGATTAGTTTATACACTCTGCAAAGGTTTGCGCACTTTTCCCCACAAGACTCGATCGCCTCCATTTAGTTTCTCGCACTACATGGTGTTTGAGAAACGGATGACCGAGACATAGTCTTTCAGAAGTGCTAGCACCTTACGATTGGGTAGACCGTTACACCTACTTTCCCGTACATCTGCTAGTCTACCACTGTAAGAGTTCACACAACTTAATCAACTATGCTAGAGCCCATAATAACTTGTGGATGCACACGGAAGTTTCTAGCATCAATAATCTCATGATCCCTTTGAGTCTGGGTGGCGGTCCGTAAAGAAAAACAGGCAATCGCTGGAATACCCAGGTGCCTCAATCCACCCAGATGTGTATTTAAGTTGCCACATTAAATAAACCATTAATCAACAATCTCACATCTGTCATGGATACACTCACCCAATCCACGTCTACTAGCATAGTATGGCATAATAAGCAAATGTAGAAGTAACTCCCAAAGGTTTGATAAAGAAACATGTAATAGGTACTACCTCAACTACTTCCCAAACCCATAATTCAATTAGATCCTAATCATGCAATGTGTGAGGATTGATCTAATGCAATAAAACTGGGTAGAGGGAAAGCATGATCAAAGTGTTACTTGCCTTGCTGATGATCCGGGAAACCTAGCGATTCGAAGTAGCAAGCGGCGCACTCCGGGTACTCTATCACAAACAAACAAGCATACAATAAGTACTCAAGTAATGCACAGGTAAAACTCAAATGAGAGATCTAACCAGAAAGTTCAACTTAAGAACTCCGGTTGGCAAAAGAATCAAATCGAACGAAGCAACGAAAGACAAACGGCAAAAGAAACAGGCTTTGTTTACTATTCTGGATCTAGGGAAATTTTTACAGTGGAAAAAACTTGTTTGAGTTGGTTAAACGGAAAGAGGGTTTCGAGACGAAACTCCAGGCGCTTGAATCGCCTGATTCCGATAAACAAGCGAAAAGTTAGACTAAAACGAAAATCGGATCAGGAATCGTGATCAGAAAAATCATGGATTTAATCCGAGAAAAAGAAAAACGATGAACGTTCATTAAAAGGAACGAACGGGCGAACGCTCGCTAATTAAATAAACCGGAAAAACCAATCTATTAAAAAAACTGAAACTAAAAAAACAAACAAAACCGACGGAAAACCGATCGGTTTTCTAAAAAAAATGGCGGCGGAAAACTACCTCCGGCGGCGGTCCGGCGAGGCGGCAAGGCGGCGGGCGGCGCTTGCGGCGGCGGCCTAGGGTTTTCGAGGGCAGGGCGGCTTGGGCTATCCTCGGGGCCTCGGGCGCTATTTGAAGGTCGGCCGGGCCAAGTGTCCTAGTCGGACACGGGCCGGTTAGGTTGGTTCGTTTTTTTAAAAAAATTACGCTCGGGAAAAAAACAAAAGGAATACTAAACGGACTCCAAAAAGCCCGAAATAAAATTTTCATGTCTTCTAAAATCGAGCCGCACAGGATGAACATTTATTTGGGGCCTAAATGCAATTTTGAAAAACGCGCATTTTTCCCTAATACAAATAAAATAGCAAATAGCAAATAAACGCGCATTTGGGGTGGAGGAACATAGGCGGTGGGGCCAGTGGTTCGGCCGGCGGCCCGTGCGGTGTTCTGTATGGGAATCACAGTATGTTCCTTGTCAGGAAGGGGAGCAGGGACATCTGCAGTCAACAGCTGATAGAGCTGGCCTGTACGTGATCGATAGGCTTTCAATTGCTAGCGGCAATACAACACCGTAATTTCCACCAGTTCCATTTTCCCGATTTATATATCATGGTTATGGTGTACCCCTGTTATGTACACTATGATCTGCCTAGTTGTTGTGTGCTCTTGTTATCATGGTTTGACAATAAACTCTCTATACAGTATATTATGAACCTATCATCTGCCAGCTATCCTTACTTTTGGAGCCTAGTTTTTTGTGTACTTGTGCCAGATTATATAAATGCACGCACCATATTACAGCACACATGAGCTCTCTCATCAGAATCCAGTGATAGCACACAAGTGTTTACAGGGGTGCCCCTATATTAGAATATCATCTGCATTACAAAGATAATCTCACAACTATTTATGTTTTCATGGTTCTCAGATATTATACGCAATTACTGTGAATATCAGAATCCGTGCATCAGAAGAATATTGTGGAACACTGCAATGACTTACAAAATTGGCAGCAAGGCATTGAGTGCCATTCTGGAAGCAATGAAACTCGTACGCTCCCCATCTGTTGATTCTAGTTCAGAATATCATCCTCATGACTATTCTAACCTCGAGGAGTCAAAGGTAGATGGCCTGTCTTGTTCACCCATCAAGGTGCCTGTTCTAATTTGGCAAGGTTTTATTGATTGCGCGTATCTTGCATATGTTGTCTTGCATTTCTTCTACTTTGTTGCACCGCCATCTGCTTAGTTTACTCATCATATATGTCGAGATGACATGCCCATCCATTATCAATACATATTCCATCTGTCATCATACCATGTTTTTCCACTCAAATGATGTTCTTGTGCATCAGACATCAAAAAGGAAGAGGGTGATTGCCGAACCTGAAGGAGCACCAGCAAAGTCTTTGAAAAACGTGGTGGTGCCAGCGAAATCAGACAACACCCCACTTATATTGGTTGTACAACCAGTGACACAAAGCATAGGACCGACTCCAGCAGACTGTACCCATACTTCACTGGCCACACCACTAGCCCCACCACACAGGACCTGCACTCCAGCAAAAGGTATACCGATTTCATTTGCCATAGCACTAGCTGTACCACAAAAAATCCCACTCCAGCAAAAAGTACAACAGGTCCACCGGCCGAAGACCTATCCCAACTGTAGAGACGACCAATTCCTGCAGATTGGAACCCCATTCCATTTATTCCCAGTTTAAAAGACAATGCTTTCAATGTTGTTAGGGACTATGTGCATATATTCCCATCATGGGAAGATTATTGTGAAGACAAACACCATTTTTACATCTTCCTGTCCAACTTACGTGTAAGTGCTATTATTCATGGTTATTATTTTCCTATTTTCTGCTGATTGAACACATCAATGATTTACATTACATTGTTGTAACTAGGCGAGGGTCAATCTGGATAGTCATGACGAGCAAAGCTTGCTTGTGCTTTTCAAGGAAGCATTGTAGCAGTATCGGTGTTACCTGAGGAAATCACACTTTGATGGCAAGTCTATAAACGAATTTCCGGTGAAGTCTCATGTGCTAAATTTAGAAGACATTGAATGGAAAAACCTTGTTATGCACTGGTCTCGTTCCGAGGATGAGGTACTGTCTATGAAATCACATGACAATTTGAACTTCTACTTTTCCGCATGTGCCTTACGGATCTTTTTTGCAGGAAATCTGCTCGAAGAAGAATTCCGATTTGACAAGAACGACAGGATATCGCAAATATGCTGCCCGCTGCTTTGCTCTTGTTAGTACCTGTTGTCCTGTATCATTGTACTTGCATACATACCTGGTTCATTATGTGACAGCAGTATGCATGATAGCTTGCTTATCAATTGTTCGCTCCAATTATCTGATCTGTATGAATGGTTACATTAGTGTGGAATATATCCAATGCCAATGTTTTTTTAGCTCTGCATTGTTCTTGTAAGTACATGTTGTCCTTTATCAGTGTACTTATAATGACAGGTTGTTGTTCATGTACCATCACTCTGCAGCTTATTTTCCTTTGCCCTCCATTTTCTACACATCAGATCTATATCTACTCTTACCATAAGGTTGGCACTGAAGAAGTTTAGTTGTGCATTGCTCTTGGCTATACCTTTTGCATGTATCACTGCACTTACATTTATAGCTACTTGGTTATGTAGCATCACTCTTCATCTTATCTTAAATATTCTCCATTTTTTTGTATATTATCACATCTATATTTACTCTTAACAAAATGTAGAATAAAGGTAATGCTTTTGAAGAAGATTCTGTGGTAAACTTCTTGAATTGCCCCCCCATCAGCATGGACAAGGCATTTATAGAGCCTGTCTTCACCAATAATGTAAGTTTGTCCATCTCAAGCCTTCAAACTTTGTTGTATATATTTGGTTAGGCATGACTGCAACAGCTGTTTATTTTTGGTGTTTGCATCAAATTGCTTGTTTAAAGTTTATTATATGTAGTTCATAAACAAAAGTTCGTCCTTTCTCAATTTAAGTTTTCAGTTGTACAACCAAGTTCCTTCTTCATACCATGTAAATTAAACTATACAGAGCAAGTGATCTTCTTTTGCACTGCATGTATGCTTCTGTTCTTCATCTATAATCCAGTGGTGTGGTGAACCTACCCACTACAGCACAATGTCATATTCTGCAATGTCTTAACTATGAACAATGTCATATCATTCTACTATTATTTAAACCATCTCTTTATATGCCAATCTGAAATGGTATAAATTGATAGCACACTAACCATTGATACTTATGAGTTCTTGATCTGTAATCCAGTGGTGTCGTGAAGCTGCCAACTCCTTCACAATGTCATTTCCTGCCATGTCTTGACCTGAACAATACCATATTGTGTTAATGCAAATTTAAACTGTGTCACTTTATTCGTCGGTAAGAAATGTGATGAATTGTTAGCACTGATACTTTTATGTGCAAAATCTATCATTTGTCTGCTTGTTTATCTTTCAGAGTGAGGAAGATATAAATGTTGAACAAGCACAGTCTCATCATCTTGCTCAGCTGCTTGCGCTGCAGCTCCCCAGCAGGGCTAACCTTTCTTGAACTCTATTGAAGTGCTGTCGGTTTTGTATATTATTTTGTCGGTGTGTTTATTTGCACTGGTGGGGATCTTTGATGCCCAGTGTATGTAATCTGCTGTCTGCTTGTGCTTTATTATCATAGTGGCGAACTTTGATGCCTAGTGGATGTAATATGCCGTAATTTCTTTATTGTATAGTATAGGTTTTTTCTTATTCACGATGCTGCAGTTATTTTACTGTATATATATCCTGTCTTCGCAGTAAACCGGCCAAACCATAAAATTACGGTACATAATCGGGCCGTCATGCAATCACGATGTAGGTTGGGCTTGAAACATGCCGATCAGCTCACGGGTCGGCAGCAGCCCGAAATGAACCCCAGCCCATGATTGTGCGAATCAAATCACGGGCTTTTAACAGGCCGAAAAATTGTCTCGGTCCTTGTTTGGCCCAATCAGATATCGGCTGCGAGCAGGCCGGATGCAAACTGGGCCGTAGTTAGGCCCAACTATATGACGGGCTTTTAACAAGCTGAAATTAATATAGGGCCGAAATGTTAAACGGGCCCTTAACAGGCCAAAACTAATATCAGGCCGAATTACTAAGTGGGCCTTTAGCAAGTGGGCCCAAAAGCATAGTGTCCAGTTGACGGGCCGAATCTGATATGGGCCATAATTAGGCCCAAACCCTCTTAAAGGGCCGGACCTGATCTGGGTTGTAATTTGGCCTAGAACATGGTAGGCTTTTAACGGGCCGAATCTCATATGGGCCACTATTAGGCCCGGAGCGTGGCAGGCCATTAATAGACCGGATCAAATATGGGCCGACATTTGGCCCAAAACATGGCAACCAGTTAACGGGTCGGCCTACTAGGGTCCTCAAAATCTTGTGGGCCTATAGCTGGGCCGGCCCATTAATGTCGGCGAAATATCGTGGGCCTTTAGCTGGGCCGGCCCATTATGATCCGCAAGAATTTTGTGGGCCTTTACCTGGGCCGGCCCATTATGGCCCGCGAAATCTTGTGGGCCTTTAGCTGGGCCAGGCCTTTAGCTAGGTCGGCCCATTATGGTCCGCAAAATCTCGTGGGCCTTTAGCTGGGCCGGCCCATTATGGTCCGCAAAATCTTGTGGGCCTTTAGTTGGGCCGGCCCATTTAAACTTGTTGGGCCGTGCCATGTGTCGAGTATCATAGGCGCCTTCTGTCCAGTGAGCGGATGACATCTGTCCCGACGATGAGCCGACATGTGTTTCCTCTAGCAATGGTGATTTTACACGTGGAAAATCCCCATTGGTCGAGGCTGTTAACGGGTTATCGGATCCAAAACCCGACCCGATAGCTTCACGGTGTTCCGTTACGGTGGATGCCATGTGTCGGTCACCCTTGACGAAAGCACTTCTGTGACACGCGATTTATCGTCATGGATGTGGACACTTCCGTGATGATAATTTTGGTAATGTCATGGAGAACTTCTACGACAGCACAGGTATGACTATCTTGATTTTGTCATAAATTTGTCATGGATGTACATGCATGACAAAAAAAGTGACCTACTGTGACAAACACGTATCATCACGGAAGTGTATTTTTTTGTAGTGTTACGGAATTGCGCATAAACTAGGGTTTAAGCTTCCATCACTCTCGCAACCCATCATATAATAACTACTCCACAATGCATTCCCTTAGACCCAAATATGGTGAAGTGTCATGTAGTCGACATTCACATGACACCACTAAGGGAATCACAACATACATACTATCAAAATATCGAACACATATCAAGTTCACATGATTACTTGCAACATGATTTCTCCCATGACCTCAGGAACAAAAGTAACTACTCACAAATGATAATCATGCTCAAGATCAGAGGGGTATTAAATAGCATAATGGATCTGAACATATGATCTTCCACCAAATAAACCATATAGTAATCAACAGTACTACTAGTCACCCACAAGCACCAATATATAGTTCCGGTAACAAGATTGAACACAAGAGATCAACTAGGTTTTGAGATGAGATGGTGCTGTTGAAGATGTTGATGGAGATTGCCCTCCCCAAGATGAGAGAGTTGTTGATAATGATGATGACGATGATTTCCCCCTCCAGGAGGGAAGTTCCCCCAGCGGAATCGCTCCTTCGGAGGGCAAAAGTGCTCCTGCCCAAGTTCCACCTCGAGACGACGACGCTCCATCCCGAAAGTCCTCCCCATATTTTTTCTAGGTCAAAATGACTTATATACCAGAAGATGGGCACCGGAGGTGGGCCCGTGTGAGCACAACCCACCAGGGCACGCTTGGGCTCCCTGGCGCGCCCAGGTGTGTTGTTCCCACCTGGTGGGCCCCCTCTGGTACTTATTGGATCCAATATTCCTCATATATTCCATAAAAAATCTCCGTAAAGTTTCAGCTTGTTTGGAGTTGTGCAGAATAGGTAGCCTGACGTAGCTTTTTCAGGTCCAGATTTCCAGCTGCCAGAATTCTCCCTCTTTGTGTGTGCCTTGCATATTATGAGAGAAAAGGCATTAGAATTACTCCAAAAAGCATTATTATGCATAAAAAATCATAAATAACAGCAGAAAAACATGATGCAAAATGGACGTATCAGGGACTAGCATACACACTATATGTACGCGTCCGTGAACAAGTACAACTCACTCAGTGTCGGGACTTTTCGGTTTTCGAGGAACATGCCACATCAAAGTTGTGAAATTGGCTATTCAAACATCACACAACACCTCTTTGGGCCACATGCATGCAGGTGGTGGTTATCCTAGCTAGGACACTCACGTGTGACGCTTCCATCTGTGGGCCCACGAGGCCATCGTCGATGCATGCATCACTTTGACCTACATCGAGAGAGGTTAATTAATTTCACCATTGAGGAGGATTCTTTTTGGGTTGTATTACGGTAGGAGCATATAGTATGCGTCGAAGAGGGGGAAGGGGACCATCATATGTAGTACGCTTCATGAACCTCACTTTGTGTGGGGACTTTATGGTTTTTGAGGCATGTGGCACATCAAAGTTGTGCATTTTGGGTATTGAACATATGTTTGGCCCACATGCAAAGCGATGGTGGTTGTCCTCTCACACCCACTTAAGCAGTTATCAGCGATATCAATGCTTTCCATCTGTGGGCCCGCTTGGTCCATCACTACTTTTTGCTTGACAATGAGTGAGGTTAATTTGACTTAGGAGGGGGTTATTTTTTTGTTTGTAATACAGTATATATATATAGTTCATGCTCTGGGATGACATGATACAGTTTGAGCACACACACATGCATCGCATGAATCCCTCCCATCGAGTCGAAGTGGCTAGTACAATGACACGTCATGAACCGATCTTGCTTTGTGTGGGGACTATACGATTTTCGACGCACGCGCCACATCAATGTTGTGAAATGGTATTCAAACATGCATGCACGCATCACCTCCATACATATGCACGTAGTGGTTGTCTTCAAACGACACACTCCCTCGCGTGGTTATTGGCGACAAGCCTATATATTCCTGGGCCCGCATGGACATCCATGATCACCTTGACCGACAACAAGATAGGTTACCTGAAGGAAATGTGCCCTAGAGGCAATAATAAAGTTGTTATTTTATATTTCCTTATATCATGATAAATGTTTATTATTCATGCTAGAATTGTATTAACCGGAAACTTGATACATGTGTGGATACATAGACAAAACACCGTGTCCCTAGTATGCCTCTACTTGACTAGCTCGTTAATCAAAGATGGTTAAGTTTCCTAACCATAGACATGTGTTGTCATTTGATGAACGGGATCACATCATTTGAGAATGATGTGATGGACAAGACTCATCCGTTAGCTTAGCATAATGATCATTCAGTTTTATTGCTATTGCTTTCTTCATGACTTATACATGTTCCTCTGACTATGAGATTATGCAACTCCCGGATACCGGAGGAATACCTTGTGTGCTATCAAACGTCACAACATAACTGGTGATTATAAAGATGCTCTACAGGTATCTCCGATGGTGTTTGTAGGGTTGGCATAGATTGAGATTAGGATTTGTCACTCCGAGTATCAGAGAGGTATCTCTGGGCCCTCTCGGTAATGCACATCATAATAAGACTTGCAAGCAATGTGACTAATGAGTTAGTTGCGGGATGATGCATTACGGAACGAGTAAAGAGACTTGCCAGTAATGAGATTGAACTAGGTATGAGGATACCAACGATCGAATCTCGGGCAAGTAACATACCGATGACAAAGGGAATAACGTGTGTTGTTATAACGGTTCGACCGATAAATATCTTTGTAGAATATGTAGGAGCCAATATGTGCATCCAGGTTCCGCTATTGGTTATTGACCAGAGAGGTGTCTCGGTCATGTCTACATAGTTCTCGAACCCGTAGGGTCCGCACGCTTAACGTTCGTTGACAATATAGTAATATATGAGTTATGTATGTTGGTGACCAAATGTTGTTCGGAGTCCCGGATGAGATCACGGACATAACAAGGAGCTCTGGAATGGTCCGGAGGTACAGATTTATATATCGGATGATATGGTTAGGCCAAGGGGTCAGGCCCACGGGGCTATAAGTCGGTGCAAAATAAAGTTTTGCGGAGGTCAGAGGCCAAACCGGGAGACCCTGGGGCCAGACGCCAATGATTGTGGCATTTGGTCCTGGAGTCCGAGTGGGACTCTTGCCTTTCAGGAAAAAACGACTTTGAGGAGGATTTTGCTCCAAGTTTCGACCCCAGGGCTCAACATATATATAAATAGAGGGGCAGGGCTTGCACCAAAGACACATCAAGAAACACCAAGTCGTGTGCCGGCAACCCCATCCCCTCTAGTTTATCCTCCATCATAGTTTTCTTAGTGCTTAGGTGAAGCCCTGCGGAGATTGTTCTTCACCAACACCATCACCATGCCGTCATGCTGCCAGAACTCATCGACTACTTCACCCCTATTACTGGATCAAGAAGGCAAGGACGTCATCGAGCTGAACATGTGCTGAACACGGAGGTGCCGTACGTTCGGTACTTGATCGGGACGGATCGTGAAGGTGTAGGACTACATCAACTGCGTTGATAAACGCTTCCGCTTTCGGTCTACGAGGGTATGTAGACACACTCTCCTCTCTCGTTGCTATGCATCTCCTAGATAGATCTTGCGTGATCGTAGGAATTTTTTTGAAATACTGCATTCTCCAACATTACCATGGCGGATTCTTCCTTTGGTTCGTGTTATCGTAGTATAGGTCATGGTGGGATTCAAACCTAATTAAGTTTGAGCGCATACAATGCACGCATGCATGCATGAATCCCCGTCATCGGCTTGGAGTGTGGTGTGACATACATATGCATCGTCAACCTAACCCTCACTCAGTGTGGAGATTTCTAGTTCGAAAGCACGGTGCCACATCAAAGTTGTTCCATTGTGTATTCAAAACACACCTTTCCATACATATGTTTGGGCCACATGCATGAGGTGGTTGTTGAGGGAGTCCTGGATTAAGAGGTCCACGAACGTCCGGATTATGTAACATGGGCCGGACTAATGGGCTATGAAGATACAAGACAGAAGACTTCTTCCGGTGTCCAAATGGGACTCTCCCTTGCGTGGATGGCAAGCTTGGCATTCAGATATGTAGATTCCTTCCTTTGTAAACCAACCCTGTTCAACCCTAGGCCCTTCCAGTGTCTATATAAACCGGAGGGTTTAGTCCGTAGAGGCAATCATAATCACATAGGCTAGACATCTAGGGTTTAGCCATTACGATCTCGTGGTAGATCAACTCTTGTAATCCTCATATTCATCAATAGCAATCAAGCAAGAAGTAGGGTATTACCTCCATCAAGAGGGCCCGAACCTGAGTAAACATCGTGTCCCCCGTCTCATGTTACCATCGACCCTAGACGCACAGTTCGGGACCCCCTACCCGAGATCCGCCGGTTTTGACACCGGCATTGGTGCTTTCATTAAAAGTTCTGCTGCGTTGTCACCATAAGGTTCGATGGATCCATCAATCATCTACAACAATGCTGCCCTGGGGGAGGTTTTCCTCTTCGGTCAGATCTTTTTGTTCGGCGGCTTCGCACTGCGGGACAAATCACTTGGCCATCTAGAGCAGATTGACAGCTACGCCCCAGGTCACCAGATTAGTTTTGGAAATCTGGACTATGTCGTTGATATCCGAGGAGACTTGATCTTCCAAGGGTTCACGACCCCTACCTCCGCTCTGGCCTTAGATCCGGAGCGCATCATCAGGTCCGAAGACGGGAATATTGAGCCCGCCAGACTATCTGTGGCCACTAAGCCCAGCACAGGAGAACCGGAGGAAGTAGTGTTGCTGGCAACCATCAGGAAGCCGGACTCTTCTCCGGACACTGGCCCTGAACTCTCAGAGTCAGCATCGTGTGAGCCCGGCCAAGGAGTTTCCCTCCCACCGTACTCCACGGGATTCCTTCTCACTAGTCAAACCTCGCCTTTAAGCGAGGCTCTATACTTGATGCGATCCCTCGCCATTACAGAGGAGCAATGTCCGAACTACGGCCAGCCCGGACTAGGGGCTGAGAGCAGGGAATTTTACATCCCACACACTACCCACTTCATAGCCACTATCGAGGACTTAACTGACATGCTCGACTACGGCTCCGAAGACATCGATGGTATGGATGACGATGCCGGAGAGGAGCAGGCCGAAAACCCGCCGTTTACCGGACGCTGGACGGCCACCTCTTCGTATGACATGTACACGGTGGACACACCCAAAGAGGATAGCAGCGATGATAAAGAAGATCCAGTCGAGGATAAACCTCCTAAGATACAGCCAAAGCGCCGACGCCAGCGGCACCGCTCT
This sequence comes from Triticum aestivum, assembly GCF_018294505.1. NCBI lineage: Eukaryota > Viridiplantae > Streptophyta > Magnoliopsida > Poales > Poaceae > Triticum > Triticum aestivum. The sequence continues at coordinate 344,593,471 of NC_057800.1, read as the reverse complement.
AAATCATGTCATGGAAAAGACAACAATACCGGCACAGGAGGCAACAACACTCTGGAAGATGCCGAAGATAAAGAAGAACCCGTCGATCCGACCTCCGAACAGGATGACCGGGAAGATGGGAAAGTTAGCCCCCATGAACAGGCTGAAAACGAAGACTCGGAGGACAACAATTATCTTCCTCTCTCCAAGGACGAGGTGAGCCTCGGCAACGAGGATTTTTATCATGCTCGAGGAACCTCTCAAGCAGGAGCGCTTTAAGCGCCGGCTAACTGCCACTACAAGGAGCCTGAAAAAGAAGCAGCAGCAGCTTCAAGCTAATCAAGATCTACTCAACGATAGGTGGACTAACACCCTGGCAGCCGAGGAATACGGCCTCGAACGCCCAACCAAAAGTTACCCGAAGCATAAACTGCTACCCCAATTTGAAGACGAGGCCCTCGAGCCCGCACCTTCAGCACATAATGTGGCTGACCGACCACCTCGTGGCCGGGACAAAACGGCAACTCAAGCCGAACAACAACCCATACTACCTCGCCGAAAGGTAGAGATATAACAGCTCGGGAATATACATATGACCTGCGGCAAGACCTGGACAGTAGAGCAGGTCAGACCAGATCGATCTATGGATTGCGGGGGCATGCCCCAACGCGCGACGACGGCTATCCAGCCAGACGTGACAAGCATAATCACGCCCGGGCCGAAAACCGCAGACGGACTCCATCCGAGCTACGTCACGACTTGGCCCGATATATAGGCGCCGCACACCCCCTTTGCTTCACTTATGAAGTAATGGAGCATGAATTCTCAGAAGGGTTTAAACCCGTGAATATCAAATCGTATGATGGAACAACAGATCCCGTCGTATGGATTAAGGATTTTCTTCTCCATATTCATATGGCCCATGGTGATAATCTTCATGCCATCAAATACCTCCCGCTAAAACTCAAGGGACCAGCTCGGCACTGGTTGAACAGCCTGCCTGAAAACTCCATTGGTAGATGGGAGGACTTGGAAGACGCCTTCCGCGACAACTTCCAAGGAACATACATCCGACCTCCGGATGCCGATGACTTAAGTCACATAGTTCAACAACCCAGAGAGTCAGCCAGGATATTCTAGATTAGGTTCCTAACTAAAAAGAACCAGATCGTCGACTGTCCGGACACCGAAGCCCTAGCGGCCTTTAAGCATAGCATCCGCGACGAATGGCTCGCCCGACACCTCAGTCAGGAAAAGTCGAAGTCCATGGTAGCCCTCACGGCACTCATGACCCGATTTTGTGCGGGCAAAGATAGCTAGCTAACCCATAGCAACAATAGTTCAAGCGAACCTGGCACCTCTAAAGCCAGAAATAGCAACGGCAAGCCCCGACGCAACAGACACAAGCGTCGAAACAACGGTGATAATATCGATGACACGACAGTCAATGCTGGATCAGTGGCTCCAAATCCAGCCAACGGAATAAGCCATTTAAAAGGAACAATCCAGGCTCATCTAGCTTCGACCGCATACTCGATCGAACATGTCAGATCCATGACACCCCCGACGAACCAGCCAACCATACCAACAGAACCTATTGGGTTTTTAAACAGGCCGGCAAGTTAAATGCCGAGAACAAGGAGAAGGGGTCGCAGAGTGAGGACGACGATGAGGAGCCCCGTCCACTAAACATAGGGGGACAGAAAAAGTTTCCCCCAGGTTAAAACGGTGAACATGATATACATTACGCATATCCCTAAGAGGGAGCGCAAACGTGCGCTCAGGGACGTCTATGCGATAGAGCCAGTCGCCCCAAAAATTAAACCCATGGGCGTCCTACCCGATCACCTTTGATCACAGGGACCATCCGACCAGTATCCATCATGGTGGTTCAGCCTCACTAGTCCTTGACCCAATTATTGATGGATTCCACCTCACGCGAGTCCTCATGGACGGTGGAAGCAGCCTCAACCTGCTCTATCAGGATACTGTCCGCAAAATGGGCATCGATCCATCAAGGATCAAGCCCACAAAAACCACCTTTAAAGGAGTAATACCATGTGTAGAGGCCCGCTGCACTGGTTCAATCACATTGGAAGTTGTCTTCGGATCCCCAGACAACTTCCGAAGCGAAAGTTGATCTTCAACATCGTCCCCATCCGCAGTGGCTATCACGCACTGCTTGGACGAACTGCATTTGCTCGATTAAATGCGGTGCCACACTATGCTTATCTCAAACTTAAGATGCCCGGACCACGCGGCGTCATAACAGTCAATGGAAACACGGAGTGCTCCCTTCGTACTAAGGAGCACACCACGGCCCTGACAGCAAAAGTACAGAGCGACCTTATCAAGCATAACCTTAATTCAGCGGCCAAGCTCTCGGACACTGTCAAACGAGTCTGACTACTCTACAACAGGACAGTCCAGCTTGTCAGGAGCTCGACTAGCAATTCGGCCTCCATCTCAGTCCCGACCAAATGGCGGCATACGTACCGCGCGTACATAACTACGCACTCAAAATACCATGGGCATAGATGGAGGCATAAATTGATTGTGGTCCATCATACGGCTCCCACACATACTTTTCCTTTTCCTTTTTACCATTTTCAGTCTTTTCTTTCACAGGCCCCTCCCGACGGCCTGATCATCGGTCCTTTCGAAGGATAGATATACCAAGGCGACAAGTAGTACAAACGTGTGGGGAAACCTCTAAATGTTCTTCTTGACGATCATTCTACCTATTTTCGGCACCCGCATGCAGCTCCCCCTTGGTCTTGGCATGTTAAATAGCCAGGTTGCTTATCGCACTATTCGTATAAATATGCTTTGACGTATTAATCAAACTATAATGAAAATAGTTTGCGGCCCAACTTACGTGGCACTAGCTTACTACTCCATTTTATTTCTCTATTCTTATCGACTGCACCCGTACACTTTGGTACGCTTTAATTCGCTAGGGGCTTCATTATGCTCTATACTACGGCAACAAAGTCTGAACACTTTTTACAGTACAGTTCGGCACCCCGAATTTTAGCATTATATGCATCGGCTCAGAATCATGTCTTTGATCAATAGTTGGGTTGCCCGGCTCCTGTGCTTGCTACCTTACGTTCCTTCCTATCGGCTAGGGTAGTAAAGGGAGAACTACTGCGATTGTGTTTCTGGTTTATCCGAGCAAACACCTCAGTAGAGAAAGTCAAAAACTGACTGTCATGATACGGTGAGAGCTGGTCACCTATTCGGAGGTTAAAAATCTTTTGCGATTTTTTCCGCATTATGCGACGAATCGGCCTCTACCCGATCAGGTGTCTACAACCCCCTAGTACGGATTAAATACTAACTAGGGGTTGCGCCTACATTTCTATTGTCAAACTCCTATGGCTAAGTGAGAGTGATAAAGTCACATAGTCCGATTTCCTGGTTTGTTGCGCTAAACACCTCCTTCAAAGACCAAACTCTTGGATTAAGAGTGTTTAGATTCCATCCCGAACACCCCCGTACTACCTACGTGGGGGCTGAAGCCGACAACTGGCTAACTCTCAGATTTAACAAAACGGCCGCACAGGAGGTGAATTTTTTTCAAACAACAAACATTATATTACATAACAGCTTTGTTTCATAATACAAGAAGGGATAACACGAATGAGTTCATTCAAAGATAATGTCTTTTGAACACTGGCCCTCTACAATGCGGGATCCCTTCAGGACATCATCAAAATACCGCTCGGGCGTGCGGTGCCCCTTGCCCACGGGCAGTCCCTCGGTAGCGAGCTTGACGGCGTCCATCTTCGCCCACTACACCTTGACACAGGCGAAGGCCATCCGCGCACCTTCAATGCAGACCGACCGCTTGATGGCATCAAGTCGAGGGCATGCATTGACCAGCCGCTTCACGAGCCCAAAGTAGCTGCTAGGTATGGCATCGGCAGGCCATAGACGGATTATCAAATCCTTCATGGCCAGTTCGGCCACCCTATGCAGTTCGGTCAGTTGTTTCAGCTGATCGCTAAAGGGCACCGAATGCTCTGGCACAAGGTATTGCGACCAGAACAGCTTCTCCATTTAGCTCCCCTCTTCGGCTCGGAAGAATTCCACAGCATCGGCAACACTGCGTGGCAGATCCGCAAATGCCCCTGGAGAACTCCAAATCCGGGTCAGTAAGAGGAACATTTTCTTCACATACTTTCTCTGCATAATAAAGGCCTTACCCTCCGCGATTTTTCTGGCCTCCCGGATTTCCTGGAGGGCGCCCTGGCTTCAACCCAGGCATCATGTGCACTTTGGCGGGCCTTGGCAAGTTCTGACTCTTGATCCGTAATATTGCCCTCCAAGGACTCGCATTTCTTCACGGCGTCCTGGAGCTCCTACTGGACCTCACCAACCCTGGCCTCGTGTTTCTCGCGAGTGTCTTGTTCCTTTGCCGCTCTCTCCTAGGCTTCGGCCAGCGCCTTCTTGAGGGTCTCCACCTCGGTCGCCGCTCCTACAAAATATTATGGCACTATGGTCAACACAAATCATTCATCCTTTCTGAATCTACACAGGGTCAGTGCATACCTTGATGTTCCTCCAGCTGTTTTTTTCACACGGTCGAGCTCTTCCTCGATCCGCTCCAGACTCTGCTTCAGTCCGGAGACCTCAGCAGCATGAGTGGTCGCAGCTAGCAAAGACGCCTGCTTATTCACATAGACACGTATGGTTAGTCTCCTGCGAAAATTATTTGATCCTCTGTCCGGCTTTTCTTTTCTAACACCGGACAGTGTCTCAGGGGCTACTGTCTATACTATGACATTCCTTTTGCATAAATTGCGTTTCATACCTCAAAGCCTGTTAGAAGGCTTGTGCAGGCTTCGGTCAGTCTGCTATTCGCGGACTGAATCCTCTCAACCACCGTACCCATGAGGGTACAGTGTTCCTCAATAATGGAAGCGCTTCGCAGCGCTTCCAGTAGAGTATCCGGTGCCACTGGATGGACAGAGGTCACCGGTGGAATCGGTGCACCTCCTTTTTTCAAAGGAGGCTGCATGCCTGATTCCAGAGCCGTATAGGTCTCTGGAATTGTATTCGGCTGGGGGCCGAATAGGATATGGCCCCCATCGCCAGTCTCCATAGGGATTTGCTCCCCAATGTGTCCGGCGGCCGAGGTTTCACCCTCTGGCGCCACCCTGACGGCCTCCTGCGTCTCTCCTTGGCCTGGGGAGGTCCTTCGAGACAACACCTCAGTGTCATCCATGGCCTTGGGAGAAGAGGCCGTTGGAAGGGACCCGTTGTCCATCACCTTCGGATCTAGCGAATTCCTCGAAGATGAGGATAGTTGGAGGTCAAAACGAGCCGGACTGCAGCGCATGATTCAACATGTTAAAACCATGGAGTAAAGGAGCTAGATATATGTGCGCGTCTTTGAGTACTTACGATTCGACCATGGGCTTATCCCTGGGGCACCACTCGGAGCTGCTGTCGATGTCCCACGCGGAGTTATCCGCGAGGGAGACCTTCCCCTTCTTGGACCCCTCTTCCTCTAGATGCGTGGAGGCTGCCCTTTTCTTCCTTCCCCCATCCGGGGGAGAGTTGCTTTCCTCCTCCTCCTCCTCGTCCTCGGTGGGGTAGGAGTGGGTCTCGGCGTCTTCGGACGTCACGTCCAAAGTGCCCTTACGACGGAGGCCACTTCTGGTCTCCTTGGCCTTCTGCTCCGACGCTTGGTAGGGTGCCAGAACCAGCATCTTCGTCAAAAGTGGGATTGTTGGGTTTTTGGGTAGCGGAGCCGGACACTGAATCCACTCCACCTTCTTTGTCCAGCCCTGAACAAACAAATAGGGAAGCTTAGGCGTCTTCCTTGAGTATGCAAGTAAAGGATACACCTTGAAATACAAAAAACTTACCGGACTGGCGGGATGGGCCAGGTCGTGCCCACGGTCCTCAGTCGTCGCCGACCACATCTCGTTGGCCTTAAAGAGCACCTTCCATATGTCTTCGTGCGTAGTGCCAAAGAACTGTTGCAAGGTCTCGTGCTCAGCCGGATCGAACTCCCACAGATGGCAAGTCCGGCTTTGGCACAGAAGGATCCGGCGAACAAGCATCACCTGGATCACATTGACAAGCTTGATGTTCTTATCCACCATGCTCCTAATGCGCGTCTGAAGCACTGTTAGCTCGTCCGACGAAGACCAGTCCAGGCCCTTCTCTAGCCAGGAGGTGAGCCGCATCAGGGCACCGAACTGGAATTCGGGAGCCGCGGCCCAGGTGGCGTCGCGAGGCTCTGTGACGTAGAACCATTGTTGTTGCCACCCTTTGACGGTCTCCACAAAGGTACCTTTGGTCCATGAGACGTTGGGCATCTTGCTCACCATGGCGCCTCCGCACTCTCGTGTTGACCGCCCACCACCTTCGGCTTCACATTAAAAATCTTTAACCACAATCTGAAGTGGGGTGGGATGCGAAGAAAGGCCTCGCACACGACAATGAACACCGAGATGTTGAGGAAGGAGTTGGGGGGCAGATCGTGGAAATCCAGCCCGTAGTAGAACATGAGTCCACAGACGAATGGGTGGAGAGGGAATCCCAATCCGCGGACGAATTGGCGGATGAATACCACCCTCTCATGGGGCTCCGGGGTAGGGATGATCTGCCCCTTTGCTGGAAGCCGGTGGGCGATATCCTGGGCTAAGTACCCAGCCTCCCGAAGCTTGGTGATGTCCTTCTCCTTGACGGAGGAAACTGTAGCACCCCGGATGTAACCTACCTTATTTGTACTCCAACTCTTGCCGTTTCCGGCACTAAATTATTTTTATTTCCTCGTTGTCGGGTTTTTGTCTCCGTGTGTTTTGTCTTTGTCATGCATCTCATATCATGTCATCATGTGCATTGCATTTGCATATGTATTCATCTCATGCATCCGAGCATTTTCCCCGTCGTCCGTTTTGCATTCCGGCGCTCCTATGTCCTCTGGTGCCCCTTTCTACCTCTTTTCGTGTGTGGATGTTAAACGTTTTTGGATTGGACCGATACTTGCCGAGCGGCCTTGGTTTACTACCGGTAGACCGCCTATCAAGTTTCATGTCATTTGGACTTCGTTTGATACTCCAACGGTTAACCGAGGGACCGAAAAGGCCTCGTGTGTGTTGCAGCCCAACACCCCTCCAAAGTGGTCCAAAACCCACCTAAACCCTCTCCATCATCTAGATCGTTCGATCACGATCGCGTGGCCGCAAACCGCACCTCATTTGGAGCTTCCTAGCTCCTCCTACCTCTATAAATAGATCACCCCTGAAATTTTTGGGCAAACCCTAGACCCCTCCCTCTCCACGCGCCGCCGGACAAATTCTCGTCCGGTCGGACACGTCCGTATCCATTGCTGCCTCCACGTGTAGCCGCCCTATTCACCGCCGCCCAGTTCCCAGATCGCCACGCCTCCAGGGACCGGGAAGCCCATCGCCGGCCCCCGAGGCCCATCCGGGTCGCGCCGCCACCTGCCGTCCTCGCCCCGACGCCGTCTGCGCTCCGCCGCCCTCTGCCGACCGGCCGCCGCCCTCCGCCGTCCGGTGCCGCCGCAGGACGCCGACCGGCCACCGCAGCGCCCCGCGTCCGTCGTCCTCCTCCTCAAGCCGGCGCCGCCCGAGCCCAACTCCGGTGCGCCGTCCCCGGCCTCTCCTCCCTCGGCTCCGGCGGTCCCCAAGTCCGATTCCGGTGAACAGGAGCTCGGATCCGACGAACCTCGGGCCGCGTGCAAGACCGGATCCAGATCTGAGATCCACCTCGGTTGACTTTCCCCTGTAACCCTAATTTTTTTGCAATCTTTGACATGCCATAACTTCCTCATCGTAGCTCCGATGTGCGTGTAGCATATCAAAATGTTCGCCTCGACGAGTACATCATTTCATCTCATTGCATCATTTTCATTTGAGCTCATCTTGATTCCTGAAATGCTATTGGAAGAGGGCTATGTGAGGATTGTTTCAGATCTGTTTCAGCAAATGCTCTTTTGTCTTTTTTGCCATGATTAATGTGTGCGTGCTATGATCCTGAGTTCTACTGTGTTTTGATGTATGCCATGCCATCTTTACAGGGGTGTATGCCATGTATTTTTGTGATCTTAGTGGTGACTAGCACAAGCATGCAAAGTAGCTTACTCAAGGATGCTGGTTTTAGGGACTTAGAATTTCACCAAGTCCTTGTCCTGCTGTAATTTTTATGCCATATGTTCATGTTGTTTCCTAGTGATCCGTGCCTATTTTGAGCATGATCAGTAAGGATGTTTTGTAGCTAATGTTGAGCTATATCCATCCATGTCTTTGTTTGCAATTATGGAGCACCCTAGCTTGAGTCAATCGAGCTCTACTTTTGCTATAAAATGTTCCTGGCAAATTGTTAACATGTTTAGCAATTTTGCCGAGCTTGTTGTTGTTGATCCGTGCATGCTATGTTGTTGTTCTTGCCATGTCTAGATTCTATGCCATGTATATTTGCTGGGTGTATGCTTAGTGTGTCATGAAATGCCTCGTAGTGAGTGCATCGAGCTCGTAAACATGCCTACTTGTTAATTGTTTTGCATGCTCTAGTTTTTCACTAAGTCTGAATCTGTTTATGTTTTTGCTATGTTCACATGCTTGCAATTGTATTCTGTAATCCCTTTTGGATCATGGTCACTAAGGGACTTTTGTTATATGCTTTGAGTAGCTTCATGCCATGCCTTGCTTTGCCATGATATGTTCCTGTAGCATGTAGTTATCGTGCTCTAAATATTGCTTCCTGATGATAAATTCCTGACATGCTGTTAATTTCACTAAGTCTGAAACCTGTTATCTTTTGCACTTTTGCCATGCTTGTTTGAACCTGTTAATGAGTGAATTAGCCGTAACTCAGTGTTCATCTTTTGTCAAGCATAATGAGTGGATCCCTGCTATGTATTTTGTTGTCATGTTGGAGTGCTGTAGCATGTTGTTCTTGATGCATTTAGAAGGCTACTTGCTGTTAATCGCAGACCGGTGCCATATTTGTTTTGCTTGCCATTTCCAAACCGTGCATCCGATTCCAGTGATCTTTATATCATTTTCAACCGAAATCAACTCCTCTTTCCAGTGGCACTCTTGGTTTTCCAAGTTGAGGTCAGGTTCAATCATTCCTTTCCAAATCATGCATATGCATCACATATCACATCCCGCATATCATACCATGTTTGCATCATGTTGCTTGAGCATTCCATGTGGTTGATTGTGTTCCTTTTTGTTTGTTGTTATTGCTTGGGTAGAGCCGGGAGACGAGTACGTGAACGAGGAGCCCGTTGAGTACGCTTACGAGGATCAAGGCAACTCTGAGAACTTTGCAGGCAAGATGACCATACCCTCGAAATCACTTCTATCTTTGCTTGCTAGATGCTCGCTCTTTTGCTATGCCTATGCTACGATACCTACCACTTGCTTATCATGCCTCCCATATTGCCATGTCAAACCCCTAACCCACCATGTCCTAGCAAACCGTTGTTTGGCTATGTTACCGCTTTGCTCAGTCCCTCTTATAGCGTTGCTAGTTGCAGGTGAAGATTGGAGATCGTTCCTTGTTGGAACTTGTTTATTGTTGGGATATCACCATATTATCTTGTTTATCTTAATGCACATATATACTTGGTAAAGGGTGGAAGGCTCGGCCTTATGCCTGGTGTTTTGTTCTACTCTTGCCGCCATAGTTTCCGTCATATCGGTGTTATGTTCCCGGATTTTGCGTTCCTTACACGGTTGGGTTATAATGGGAACCCCTTGATAGTTCGCCTTGGATAAAACTCCTCCAGCAATGCCCAACCTTGGTTTCACCATTCGCCACCTAGCCTCTTTTTCCCTTGGGTTTCCGGAGCCCGAGGGTCATCTTTATTTAACCCCCCGGGCCAGTGCTCCTCTGAGTGTTGGTCCGAAATGGGCAGCCTGCGGGGCCACCTCGAGGAAACTCGAGGGTTGGTTTTACTCGTAGCTTGACCTATCTGACTGTGCCCTGAGAACGAGATATGTGCAGCTCCTATTGGGATTTGTCGGCACATTCGGGCGGTGTTGATGGACTTGTTTTACCATTGTCGAGGATGTCTTGTAACCGGGATGCCAAGTCTGATCGGATTGTCTTGGGAGAAGGAATATCCTCCGTTGACCGTGAGAGCTTGTGATGGGCTAAGTTGGGACACTCCTGCAGGGATTTGAACTTTCGAAAGTCATGCCCGCAGTTATGGGTAGATGGGAATTTGTTAATGTCCGGTTGTAGAAGACTTGAACTTAACTTAATTAAAATGCATCAACCGCGTGTGTAACCATGATGGTCTCTTCTCGGCGGAGTCCGGGAAGTGAACAAGGTGTTGGAGTAATGCTTGACGTACGTTGTTCTAGGATCACTTCTTGATCATAGTTGTTCGACCGTGCTTTTGCCTTCTCTTCTCACTCTCATTTGCGTATGTTAGCCACCATATATGCTAGTCGCTTGCTGCGACTCCACATCATACCTTTCCCTTACCTATAAGCTTAAATAGTCTTGATCGCGAGGGTGTGAGATTGTTGAGTCCCCGTGACTCACAGATTACTTCCAAAACCAGATGTAGGGACCGATGATACCACTTCAGATGATATGACCGAGCTCAAGTGGGAGTTCGATGAAGACTCTCGTCGTTACTACGTGTCTTTCCCAGATGATCAGTAGTGGTGCCCAGTTGGGGCGATCGGGGACTTTGTCGCATTTGGGGGTTGATCTTTATTTTGGTTCCGTAGTCGGACCTTGAGTGTATTGGATGAATGTAATGACTTATTTATGTATTTGTGTGACATGGCGAGTGTAAGCCAACCATGTACCTTTCCCTTTATTTATTTACATGGGTTGTTGTGAAGATTACCTCACTTGCGACATTGCTTTCAATGCGGTCATGCCTCTAAGTCGTGCTTCGACACGTGGGAGATATAGCCGCATCGAGGGCGTTACAGAAACCATCCACTTGCCCTGTGCTCCAGATCCGGACATGGCTGAAGTGCTTTTTTGAGGTGGAAAGGATGGAAGCTTGGGCGTTGGAGCTCGAGAATGGATGGGCAGAGAGAAAGAAGGCGTGGGTGAAAAGGTGAAATCCTTATCCCTTTATAAAGGCTGCGAATATCAAGCACCTCCCCACTCGCCTTAAAACCCGCCTATTCCCTAAGGGCCATGCAGACGGCGCGGTTGGGTTACCCACGCCCGTATTGATGAGAATCCCGCAATAAGGGGACACAATCTCTGCTTCGACAAGACGTGCCAATAAAACCGCATCTTGAAACATGGAGCGGGAGGCTAAAAAACGGTTTGAAATAATGATCAGGCAACGACGTGATGTCACGCTACAAAAGTTGTCAGTAGATTGGACTCGTGAAATATCATATTCTCTGCGTGTGTGTGCGGTACTTGTTTTGCAGAGCCGGATGCATTTTCTGTGTTCGAAGGCTGCTTTGGAGTATTCGGAGGAGGAACCCGCCTTGCAATGCCGAAAAAAAATCTGCGTGCCAGACACATCGTCATTGAAGCCTGGTTCAGAGGCTACTGAGGGAGTCCTGGATTAAGGGGTCCACGGACGTTCGGATTATGTAACATGGGCCGGACTAATGGGATATGAAGATACAAGACAGAAGACTTCTTCCTATATCCGGATGGGACTCTCCCTTGCGTGGATGGCAAGCTTGGCATTCAGATATGTAGATTCCTTCCTTTGTAAACCGACCCTATACAACCCTAGGCCCCTTCGGTGTCTATATAAACCGGAGGGTTTAGTCTGTAGAGGCAATTATAATCATACAGGCTAGACATCTAGGGTTTAGCCATTACGATCTCGTGGTAGATCAACTCTTGTAATCCTCATATTCATCAAGACCAATCAAGCAAGAAGTAGGGTATTACCTCCATCAAGAGGGCCCAAACCTGAGTAAACATCGTGTCCCCCGTCTCCTGTTACCATCGACCCTAGACGCACAGTTCGGGACCCCCTACCCGAGATCCGCCGGTTTTGACACCGACAGTTGTCTTCGGGGACTAGCTACTTGCGTGATTATTGGTGAGCTAGCCCATCTCCGGGGTCGCATGGACGACCATCACTTTGACCAACAACAAGAGAGATGTTGTACGACTAAGGTGGATTATTCTTGGTCCGTTTTACGATCCATCTTGGTGAGATGTGTATCTGGCCCGCCGACTGAAAGTGGGTGGGTGTGTGTGTGTGGGGGGGGGAGGAGGGGCGGGCTGCTACTTCGCACTTTGCTAGGTGAACCTTGGTTGGGGGCATGCATTCATAGCTTAGAATTCCCTTCGTGCCGACACGAGAGGGCAAGCAATACCGTGCGCTTTGCGAGATAAGTGCCACATCGAAGTTGCATTTGGTATTTGAACATCAAACCATCCTTTTCATACATAAATTTGGTCCACATACAAGTGTGTTTGTGTTCTGACCCTCTCTCGCATCATTTTTTGCCAAATTTATGAACATTAGACAAGTTGGATGACACAACAGACACGGTTCACTCACACTAACCGTGTGCCACGCCGGTGCCCTTGTCACGCACATCCACACAATACATTGGGCTCCACGAGGCTTCCCCTCTCAAAAATATCTACCCGTCTGCAACTTTTTTCTGTTTGATAACACACGGTTATTATGTTTCGACCGTGTGTGATGTTTCTTATTCCCAATCCCACCTGCATCCCTCGAAAATATCTGCCCGCATCGAGGGTTTTTCTATTTCATAACACATGGTTGTTATCTCCAGACCATGTGCGATGCACCATCATTCGAATTTTCAATAGCCCCGGCATTTCACTCCCGCGTAGTAAAATTTTCAGTAGCCGCGTCATTTTCTCAAACACACCCCGCCCCCCTCCACACACACACACACACACCAAAATCCTCCTCGGGCACACGCGCGCACACGCACACACACCCTCCCTCGCTCGAAACCCTAGCAAGGTCGCCGCCGCCGCAAGGCCTCCATTGTCAACATCTACCAGTTTGCCCATGCAGCTTACCCACCGATCTTCATACCCAGGCCGCCATGAGTTTCTTAGATGACGCCTGCCAAACGCCCCCTTTCCCATAGATCCCTATCCCCAACCCCCACTCCAGAGCGTCGCAGCCTAAACCCGGCCACGCTTCCCGTGGAGCTCGAGAAGCGACTGACCCAAAAGAAGTGTATCACGATCTCTTTGCCCGACGTCGCCGAGGAAGCTGACGACCATTACTAACCGCAGACACTCAATCAACGGGCTGGAGTATGCGGGCATGTCGCAGACGCCGACTACGACATCAAGGTCATCGATAGCGACGACCTGAGGCGGGCTATGTCACAGGTTAAGTGGCACACCCCCAACCCTTCGGGTTCAACCATCGTCGATCTCATCCATGGCCCCGCTGCTGATCTCCTCTGGCTCGCTATCAAGAATTTGCCATCCTACATTGCCATCGAGCCCCTTTTGTCATTTCTGAAGGACACGTTCTACGACACTGACTTGGGATCCACAGCTTCCAAGTCAAACCTCATCGACGGCGACCACAAGGAGGGAACCCTCTCCGACTCTTCCAAGGGGAAAGAGCCCATCTGCTCTTCCAACGAGAAATAGCCCGCCTGCGACATCAGGGAGGGCACCCTACAGCCATGCTCTTCCAAGGGGAAGGAGCCCATCTGCGACAACATGGAGTGCATCCAGGGTCCATGCTCTTCCCACGGGAACGAGCCCATCCGTGACAAGTGAGGAAAACCATGATTTGTTTTGCCATGCCTCTTCACAGGGGGAACCCATGATTTGTTTTGTCGACTCCCTTTTGTAGTGTAGTAAGAATATGTCTAGTTTTAATTGCTATATTTGGTTGTTTGCAGTATGCCTTGTTTATTTTCAGTTGTTCACAATGTGATGCTCTATATGTGCAATTATTTACTGTGCAGTACATTTTATCAATCCAGTTTTAAACATACCGATATGAATGCATATATTTGCTTGCTGTTAAGCCTGTTATAGCTAGCATATGCCTCTTTTAAAGTTTTTTGACTGTTCAGTTGTTTGTAGTTAGCATATGTCCAGTTTCAAATGCTATCTTTGGTTGTTCGTAGTATGCCTTGTTTATTCCAGTTATTCACAACGTGATGTTTTATATGTGCAAATATGAACTGTGCAGTTCAATTTCATCAATACCAGTTTCAACAATATCATTATGAATGACTACATTTTGGTTCCTGCATCTTGTAGTTAACACGCATTTTCATTTATAGTTAACAATAACAATTGTACTTAGACCGGCACAATACCAATTTGAATGACTATGTTTGCTTGTTGTTAACTGTTAGGCATGTTGCAGTTAACACATCTTTCCATTTGTTTTGCTTTACTAGCGTGCTTAAATCTGCACACTGAACCTATCTTTTGGAGATTATTTTGTCTGCCATGGATAATTTTGGTTGATGTTTAGCCTGTTATGCTTAACATGCCTCTCGATGTATCTACACAGGACAATTTTGTGAACGACTGTTGAATTCCATTGAGACTAGTTTCACCCCATGGCTTATATATACTCATTGTTTAGGATATCGGTAGCTAGTACCATATAGGCCAGGGGCTGATAAGGGACTAATCGGTGAATCAGACTTTTAACTGAATATATATATGTAACCCATTTATCGTTAGGTTAACTAGGGCAATATGTAATATATCCGAGGCTACATAGCAACATGCATTGTATTTAATGTCTAAATATGCAATCCTAGACTACATAGCAACAAGGAAGAATGTTACCTTAATTTTCTGATAATGTCTAGATATACGTAGAAGAACAGTAGCATCAACAACAACAACGCAATCTTGTTTGAATACTCAAGAGGTTAGAGTTAGTTTCTACCTCATGACCAACCCTAAACTAACTCCATCCAAAAAGGTGTCTGTGAGTTTTTTTTTTCAGCCACAATTGCACCTTACATACACATACCTACCCGTCCCATTTAAACCGGGCGGCACACACGGTCGCTTGCTGCGGTGCCGAATCTCATTAAATAATTCATTGAATGGCGCTGTCGAGCTGAGCACTTGAGAGCCCCCGCAGCCGCAGTACGACTCCAAAGCTGCAACTACCTTTTTGAACTCCTCGCGAGTCACCCACCGGCCAATACCGAGACCAACCTGAGAGGGAGAGGAGAGGGAGAGATGGTTGGGGGAGGAGGGGGAGGGGCGCTGCGGCGGGTGGGCAAGTACGAGGTGGGGCGGACCATCGGGGAGGGGACGTTCGCCAAGGTCAAGTTCGCGCAGAACACGGAGACAGGGGAGAGCGTCGCCATGAAGGTGCTCGATCGCTCCTCCATCCTCAAGCACAAGATGGTGGATCAGGTGAGGAGGGTTTCAGTTTTCTGCTTCGATTAGATTCCATCTCTTGGTTGGAGGTAATTAGAAAGTGGGAATCGGAATTTAGGGGTTCTTGGGGGTAATTAGAGCTAGGGAATGACAATTGAAGGGGCAGGAGACTTCAAATCTTTTGTTTGGTTGGGAGGATTGGGAATTCATAAGGGAATAGTCATGAGACTTGAGACTCCAACTCCCATCGTTTTATTAACGGTGGAGGCGTGAGTTTGTATCCTCTATGAACGTTGTTTGTCTTGCGGCGGTTGCTTTAGCAAAACATTTTATATATATACTCCCTCCGTCCGCGAATAAGTGTACATCTAGCTTTTGTCTTAAGTCAAAGTTTTAATACTTTGACCACCTTTCTAGGAAAGAGTAAAAGCATTTATGGCACCAAATTAGTATCACTGGATTCGTTTTGAAATGTACTTTCATAATATATCAATTTGATGTCATATATGTTACTACTATTTTCTATAAAGTTGGTCAAAAATTTAAAACTTTGACTTAGAGCAAAAGCTAGATGTACACTTATTCGCGGACGGAGGGAGTATATATAAAGCGGGGCGAAAGCATATTTCGGTAAGTGGGAAGGGAATTGTTTTAGTAAGTCAATCTTAACCATTCATCATAACTTACATTAACTTCCCTTGTCTGGTCCCTGGTCAATTCAACCAAAAAAGAGAATACAGTTTCTCCTCAAATTCTCGTACATAATTCCTATCACGTGCCAAACAGAGGATTGGGAATAAAATGACTCATCCCATGTCTAGTCTCAGTACAACTCCCTACTCTAAACTCCCATTCCCCTTCCCAAATATTGCCAAACATGCTGTAAGATAAAGGCACCCGTTTGATTGGAGGGAATATGAGTTTAGGAGGGATTGGGTGTTGAAGTTTAGAGTTCAACTCCCTCGATTTTATTAACAGGGGAGGGGGTGAGAATTTATTTACACAGAACATTCCGTCCCTTCATCATAACTTATATTGCCATCTCTCGGCTAAGTCCCCATGAATTCCCCCTAACCAAACGAGGGAATAAACACCTCTCTTAAATTCCCACGTGTAATACTCATCCAATACCAAACAAGGGACTAGGAATAAAATAAAACTTCCCATGTCTAATCTCATCACAACTCCCCCACCCCCCTCTAAATTCCCATTCCCAGTCCCAACCCGAAAGTTACCAAACACGCTAGGGAATGGGAATTTAGGGGTTATGAGATATAAAGTCACCAGTTTGGTTGGAGGGAATGGGAATTCACGAAGAATTGGGCGTGGGAGTTCTGTTTTGTCTGGATTGGGTTTGTTGGCCAACAATTTGGTGCTCTCTGCCTCTGTCGTTCCTTCCAAATGCTCTTGGAGTGAATGACTCGTGGGCACATCTATTTTGACTTTTAATCCGCAATCAGTAGTTTCTACGAATTGGTTGGTGTTTGCCTTGCTAGAAAGCGGTGGACGGAGGAGATGTTCAATCTGACCATAGCCGGTCCTTATATTCTCTGGCTGAGGAGTTCCTTCCCGATTTGTCAAGGGTTTGAGGCATTTCATTTAACTCTTTTCCTGGTAAACTTCGATGCATTTTTGATTTGCTCATCTATTTTCATATTTTGGTGTCCACGTGCATGGAAACATTTCTCCCCACCTTTTTATTGTAATGGTCCTAAGTTTGTGATTATGAGGAGGAAAACAGTATTAGCTGCATAAGTTAATTGAATGAGCACCATTTATTTTATGAGGGTGAGATTTAATCTCACATGATTATTGTATGCAGATCAAGAGAGAGATATCCATAATGAAGCTTGTGAGGCATCCCAATGTGGTCAGATTACATGAGGTACGATATCTGCTTCTTTCTGATAGCTGTTTGAATTGTTGATCTTTTTTTCCGTTGTATTTCTTTGAGTACCAGCAGGGTCATTACGTGCTATTCTGTTATGTGCAGGTTTTGGCGAGCCGAAAGAAGATATTTATAATCTTGGAGTTCATCACTGGTGGTGAACTATTTGACAAAATTGTAAGACCCCACTCTTCTCAGTGATACTTCTCATTGTCACTTTGTCAGTCTTGACTTCAAATCGACCTATGAAAATTGAACTAACTCTTAGGTGTGTTGCTTGGATTTCTCTGGCTCGGTCCTTCTGGGATGTACAAACATGATTTTTGAAACTTCATTCTATTGTTTCTGAGCATTTTGCTTAAGTAAGAAGTATGTGTAGAAAGGGGTGAAATACCTTGAATTATTAAACACTAGCAAGACGACACATTTTCCCCCTAGGTTGTCCACGTTTTGGGTATTTGCTAGAATGCATGTGGTTATATGCTGCTCATGATGATGGTTACTTCTGTTACTTAAATTTGAATCGGGTCACTTAGTGTCTTCACTTCATCTATTTGCTAAGATTGTTGATGTGAATGGGAACCTAACAGCTCTATAAAACAACAATTTTCAGATTCGTCATGGGAGACTCAGTGAAGCGGATGCACGTAAATACTTTCAGCAGCTTATTGATGGTGTTGATTTTTGCCACAGCAAAGGAGTCTACCATCGAGATCTAAAGGTGGTCATTGAAAGTGAAAAATGAGGTGTTCTGTAGTTCAGAATTTGTGGGCCTGTTGGACTTATTCTGCATGTTGTATGCAGCCTGAAAATCTTCTCCTTGATTCCCAAGGAAATCTTAAAATTTCAGACTTTGGACTCAGTGCATGGCCTGCACAGGTGTATACCTTTCTGAAGTTCTGTAGATGCATAATGCATTACTCATTTTAGTTTGATTCTTGACTTGCTTAGTTGGTCACATGCAGGGAGCTGCCCTTCTACGTACTACCTGTGGAACCCCAAACTATGTTGCCCCAGAGGTACTTCATCTGACTAACATGGTTTGAGTTCTCTAGTTAGACATCACTAAACCTGTCCACTGCAAGAAAGCAGTGGATTTAAGATTTACCTTTACTACTACTACCTCTACCGAAATATAAGGCATTTTTAGTAAATTTTGTTGGTTTGGATATCAAATCCTACTAGGTACTTGGTGAAGTCCCTTTATCATGGATTTGCTGTCTTTCTTTCAAGCTTTGAGTCTGAATGCATTGAAAGTTAGAAATATATGTACTCCTGGGAGTATGTACTCCCACATTCAAATATACCTCTTAAACAAATGTATTATACCTCTTTATCATTCTGAATATACCTCAATACAAGTTTCACGAAAAAATATCGTCGAAGCCCTTAATTTATGCAGTATACTGTTTTTATGTATAAAAATGCAGTTTACGTGTAAAAAAATATAAAATATGTGGTCTCAAATGTAACTTTTCATGGAACTCACTCTGGGGTATCTAGTACTCCCTCTGTAAACTAATATAAGAGTGTTTAGATCACTAAAGTAGTGATCTAAACGCTCTTATATTAGTGTACGAAGGGAGTAATTATCAATGAATTACACCCAAAATGACAGAGGTATAACAACTTCATCTATGTGGTATATAAGGAGGGGGAGCACACACACACCCACGCACAATTGCGCGCGTGCACACACTAAGCTCCGCCAGTAGTTAGTCCTGGTCTCCTGGAGGCCGCCCGCCCCTTCTCTAGCCCATGAATCTGCCTCCGCTTGGATGGTGTCGAGCAGCGAAGTGATGTTGGGCCTCTCACCATTGAAGACATCGGCGTTTCTCTGCTTTACCGAAAAAGGCTTTCGCCCCGCTTTATATATAAAGCAACAACCGACCACAATCTGATACAAACACACGCCACCTCAACTCACGCACAACACCCAAGGCTGGATACATAGGCACTAGGCGCAGCAACACCACACCCAGCCACTACAAGAGCTACCAGGGTCCTCCACCGTGAACATGCCACCGCGAGGAGACGAAGCTGCAGACGATGAACCGTGAGCTCCAAGGCGGCGCCTTCAGGAAGGTTACGACACCAGAGTGCCGCCACCGCTCGAACCGAGGGTCAGGGTTTCCCCTGGAGGAACACGACGGGCAATGAGGACCGTGGTGACGCCTTCAAGAAGGGGACGAACTCGCCGCCGCCGGCCTGCCCGAAGACAGCGGGTTTTCACCCCGGCCCACGCTCACTGCCCTCGGCATAGGTACGGAAGCCGCACCACCACCACCGATCGTCATCCCCGGCCACCATGCCGCCCACACGACCATGGCCACCGGGCAACACCTGAGCCACGGCCTCCGCCCACGAGCACCGGGCTTCCACCACCAGAGACGCCGCCCTGGCATCCAAGACCACCCCACCTCCTTCCACACGGACCATCGAAGCTGCCGCCAGAAAGGCGCGCCCTTTGGGCAAGAATGGGACCCAACCGGTCGGAACAGGACAGGGGGAAGCCACCGGCGGCTGTCGGGCACGCCGCAGCCACCTCGCCATTTCTTGAACCGGGGCTAGGCCACCATCGCCACCCCTGGCAACAGCAAGACCTGGAGGCACCTTTGCCAACCCCCCGGAGCGCCCCTGCCACCATGGCCAGCCAAAGACGAAGAGCGTCGAGCCATCGTGCTCCACCCTCCGGGCCCGCCTCCAACCGCAGCTCCAAGCACCCCAAGCATCAGGTAGGGGGGGGGGGCAACCGCCGCTACTGCGCGGGCAGCCCAACCAGCCGACATGGCTCTGGTCGAGGCGGCCGCCCGCAGCCCAAGCCTCCCGAGGCCCACGCCGCTGAGACGCCAGATCTGGCCGAGCCGCCTCCAAAGACGCAACCGCCGTCCCCGACCACCATTACACGCCACCATCTCCCACCTCCACCAGGCAGGAAGGCCCCGGCAAAGGTGGCCGCCCGCAGACAGCTCCGACCGAGGCACCACATCCAAACCCCAGGCACGGCCACCTCGTCGCAGCCCACCGCGCTCGCCGGAGAGCCCCGCACCACCCGCAGAGCTGCCGCTGCCGCGTCCCGCGCTCCGCAGTGCCCTGATCCGACCGCGCTGGCCCGCGCCAGCCCCAGCCGCACAAGGGGGTGAGAATCCCCGCCGCCGCCGGCGCTGGCCGGGCTTCGCTCGGGCACGCCCTCTGGCGGAGAGGGGAGGGGAGGTGGAGAGGCGGCCGACGGCTAGGGTTCCTCCCCTGCCGCCTGTGGGGGCGCTAGAGGAGGGGGAGAGGAGGGGGGGGGGAGTGGGTGGGTGAGAACTTTGTCAGCTAGCTCATTTCTTTGCTCTCAAACCCACCATGCTGTCAACATTGTCAATGAGGATAAGCCCTTCCTTAGCAACGGTGAAATGGGGTCAATGGCCGACTACCCCACCAGTCAATGAAATTGTCTCCAAAACAACCAACATGAGATGATTGTTATATTTTAATTTAGTGTTCCATTGTCCAATTTTGAAGTTTGAACTTGTACCATTGCATAGTTATCTAGTTATACTTAAGTTGACTCACAAATGATTGGGTTGCTAATCTTTTAGAAACATGCAACCAGTACCTATCGTGGCGGCATGCATGTGGCATCCTTTGTGACAAGGTCACACAAAAGCTAAAAGGTAAGTTCTATAGGACGACGATCAGACCTGTGATGCTATTTGGAGCTGAGTGTTGGCCTACTAAGAGACCACACATCCAACAAATGAGTGCCACTAAGATGCGCATGCTAAGGTGGATGTGCGGCCGTACAATAAAGGGCCGAATTAGGAATGAGGGAATATGTAATAAGGTAGGGGTGGCACCGATTGAAGAGAAGCTTGTTCAACACCGACTAAGGTAGTTTGGACATATCCAACGGAGGCTTGCAGAAGCACCAGTGAATAGCTGTATTTCTAAAGAGTAGCGAAAATACTAGAAGGGGGGGAGGGGGGAGACCAAAGTTGACTTTGGACGAGGCGGTGACAAGAGACTTAAAGGTTTGGTGTACCCAGGGATTTGGCTCTTGATAGGACTTTCTCTCTTCTCTTTTGGGTTCTCATAGGTTTCTGTTCGGTTTGTACACCAAATTTCCAAATTTATCCACAGGGGGGGACGGGGGGACGGGACAACTAAACAACTAGGGTGATCAGAGTGGCTGGAAGATTACTAGGAAGTTTCGCCGAGGAGGAGCTTACCTTTGCACATGTTTCACTCGGAAAGGGGGGGCCGGGTGATGTCCCCGCCTACCCCAACTTGCTTGGGACAAAAGGCTTTGTTGTAGCTATTGTTCTTATAGCTATCTGTTATTTTCTTTGTATAAATTAATTGTTCTTATTCTTTGTCAGGTATAGCTACTGATGCATTTACCTGCCAAATATTGTGTTAACTGTGATGCAGAATTCTAATTTATCTTATGAAACAGGTTCTTAGTCATAAAGGATATGATGGAGCACTTGCTGATACATGGTCATGTGGAGTTATTCTATATGTCCTGTTGGCAGGTTATCTTCCCTTCGATGAAGTAGATTTGACTACCCTTTATGGGAAGGTTTGTTTCTTATAAGCTCATGACCACTTTACTAGAAGTCAACCTCCCTCCTCGCGGTATCTGAATATAGGTCGTTCTGAGATCCGTGTGGTCAACCATTTGAAACTTTGTTGTTATCATATGCAAAGTTACACTAGTATTTGACATATAAGAGTAATGTCATTTGGTTTGTCTTGCAAGTTATGTGATCCAGCCACCACAAAATAACCAAACATACTAGGTGTGTATATATTGATTAGTTGATGTAAGTACTATATGTGTTAGTAGTCAAGCATCATAGAATTTGGTAATATAATGACCTAGCGACCATAGCGATTCTTATACTTTGTTAATTTGTTAGCTGCAAGGGAAATATAACATTTGTAGTCTAGTAGAGATTCTATAAACTTGTATTCAGAGCTTTTTCTATCACCTGTGGGGGCCTGTGGCAGAGTTGTATGTAGATATTTATTACTCCCTCCGTCCCAAAATAAGTGTCGTTGATTTGGTACAACTTTGTATCCAATCAGCGACACTTATTTTGGGACGGAGGGAGTACACGATTTGTGCACTAATTGGTCAATGGCATATGTGTTCTTGGTGGCGAGAACAGTTATTTTCTTAGACACGGCGTTTTTATGGAAAGTGTATTTTCTGTATATTAGTCTGTTTTTCCTAATGCAGATTGAGAGCGCAGAATATTCATTCCCAGCTGTGTTTCCAAGTGGTGCTAAGTCACTGATACGCAGAATTCTGGATCCTAGCCCAGATACAGTAAGTGAAGTTCTACAATTATTTAGTCTAACATTGTATTGATTTCTTAAATGGTTTATATTTTGCTTTAAAGTTTTGTTAGCAATTGACAGCATCTCATATTTTTTAGATAATGGAAGCTTTACCCCCATCCTCTGCATGTTCAGATGCATACAACCCAACTTATTACATCCTTTATTGCAAAGTCACCAAACAAAGGTCTTTCCAACAAAAGGGAAAAAACCAAAAACCAACAAAGTACTATAAAAAACATGCCAAAGAAGATCACTCTGAATACCAACAAACCTGTCATCGACAACATCTCATATTTATCTGATCTCTTTTTTTCAAGAAAATGCAAAAGCTTTGTGTTTTGATGCATTGTTATCAAGAATTTGTACAAGCCCAAAGAAGGGCACACCCGGTTTACAACACGGCGCCCCTAGCCGCTAGACACCACCTCATCCGGTAACAAAGCCGCAAGACCCTTCGGGGCCCTCCATCGCCCATTGTCTGGGCTCTGATTTGATCGCGCCGAGGAGGTAAGGCAAGCTGAGTTGATCACTATCAAAGATGATGGCGTTGCGATGCTTCAAGATGCACCATGTCACCAACGTGATGGCCGAAGAAGTGCTCTTACACGTGCAGGTCTGGACAGAATGACATGTTTGATGCTACCAGTCCACGAATCCGCCCAGCTTATCGGAATGGCACACCGTCGAGTGCAGTCAAGCGCCTCGTGCCACACCGTGCGTGCGAAGGAGCATCCGGTGAGGATATGGGCCATCATTTCCTCCAATTGATCACAGAGCACGCAACGTAGCGCGTGTTGCAGGCCTCGACGTGCCTGGTGCTTGGCTGTCCAGCACGTGAGGCACGTGAAGAACTTGACCCTTGGGGAGCCAAGACTTATAGTTCAGCTTCCAGGAGCTCGAACCAACCGTTCCCTGAAACAGGATGTCGTCACAGCTCTTGGACGCATACTAGGAGTCCTGGGTCTAGTGTTATACAGGGCAAACCATAGGGGTGGCCCAATCTTCATGATCTGGAGGTGGATTCAAGGATGAAGATGAAGAACAAGAGGGAAACAAGGGGAAATCACAAGAGGAACACACAAACAGGCAAAGTCAATACGAGAGGTGCCTCTTTGAGCCACCAAGTACTCATCTCATAAGCCAAAGTCAATACTAGAGGTGAACCATCGGCAAGCCAAAAAACTGGCGCAGGATTCAGTCAGCCAGCGCCTCTCCAATATTTTGGCCACGAATACAACGTAGAGAGCTGAAGGGCCTTGGGAGAGCCAAATTTTTGGAGCTTATCCAAACAGAAACGATCGTTCTGGTCAATGCCAATTTTTTGGTCGGGCAGCCCCTGGCTCTGATCCAGACGGGTCCTTAGTTAAATGTACTACCATTTACTGACATAACCCGTCGTTCATTTTGTAAGGTTAGGATTTTACTTGGTGAATGGCATAATCCTGGCTGTGTGACACTGGTCATGGTCAGTTGATCGGTTTAAGGCATCTGTTTGAAAACAAACTGGCTGGGTTCACATGTCACCTTGACTTTGTTAATTCATACCTCCCGTTAGTTTCCTTCTGCAAAAGAAATTATTTATTGTATGTTGAAGACTTGAAGTAGCTGCTATGAGCTGTACAAAGAACAACAAATATAATTCAGTGAATATTAGTTATGATATCCCTAACATGCAAGGACGTTCCATATGTGTGTAGTTACTATCTTTGTTAGTGTATTCTTGACTTACTATGTTTCTGAATTGGAACAGCGAATCAGGATAAAAGAGATCAGAAAGGATGAATGGTTTAAGAAAAATTATGAACCTGCCAGGGAAGTAGAAAATGAAGAAGTAAATCTCGATGATGTTAATGCAGCTTTTGATGATCCTGAGGTATATAATTCTATTCACCATATTCCTAGAATTCATTTGGAAGGAAGGCATCGCATGTATATTTGTATAATACAGTGCTCAGCACTTGGTTTCAGCTATATCCCTCGCAAAATTAGAACACTGACGTGACATTAAGGCTTAAGGAATAAGGACAATTTATGGCCTCCACCCTCCAATCCTTACTCGTAGAAATATGTTGTGGTGTTCTGGATATGTAAACTACATTTTGCTTTCCTCACCAGTGATTTGTACGAGTTCTTTTCTCTCAGTACTTAGTACCCATGTACTAAAAAAAACTTACCCATTGTACTTCCACATATTCACTGTATTCGATACTTTAGTTTCTTTGGTATTTGTTCTTTCGCAATTATCGAGATATAAGCCAAAAACAGACCACAGATTTCCCTCTCTTTGACCTAACAGGCACATATTGACCTTCAGCTTGGGATTGCTTATCGAAAGACTTATTTTAAGCCAAATGGAGCAAGCCGACTTACACACATGTTGCCTTGCTCATTCTTAGATCGGTAAATATAAGCTAGCCTGAAAACCCTTAAAATCTACATGATGCACATACATATTGCCATGCCCATGCTTTTGATAAGTATTAGGTAACCTATTAATTTGTGGATATGTTTTTGTCATGGAAACTGTCAGGGTTTACACCTGTATTTATTTGTCTTGGATTAGTAAGTGTTAGAGATGTATACATTTTCTGTATATTAGCTGTGTAGTATCCCCGTTGTATAAGGGGTTTCATGCATATTTACCACACATGTATGTGTAAGTATACTGGCATATGGCCTCACGGAAGTGCCAGTTGCCTTCATAACATGGTATCAAGGGCTGACATTTATATTTCCATAAAAGAAAATGTTTCCTTGATCTCTTCTCAATCGATCAAATATCCTGTTAGTCATAACACTTGATGATTTATGAAACTATGTTCCATTAATGTTTTGAGCAAATGAATTTAATCCAACATCTAGCAACCATTCATATAGTACATAAAAATTAGCCAATATGTTAAATTAACTCTGGTGTACTTTGTACTTGCAGTTCTTGTAATTTTTCTTGTCTTCATATTTGTCATTTTAGGAGGACAATGAACATACTTTTGACGATGAAGCAGGCCCTTTGACGCTCAATGCATTCGATCTAATTATTCTATCTCAAGGGTTGAACCTTTCGGCCCTATTTGATCGCCGACAGGTATTATGCAAGCCACTTGTGATGCCGAATGTTTTCATGAAGAAATCATCTGAATTGCCAAATGCACTTTATTTTAACAATATTAAAAGTGAGTAATACGTGAAGAGTGAAACTTGGTTTGTTCTTGAGATGTTGAGTGAATATTTGATCTACTGTTGTACTCCCTCTGTCCCAAAATATAAGAACGTTTTTGACACTATACTAGTGTTAAAAACGTTCTTATATTTTGGGACGGAGGGAGTAATTTGTAATAGTTTAAACCTCCCTATATTCTATGCATAGTACAATTTATAACCCATTTGGTTGAAATTACCTTTAACTATAAGGAAAAGTGTTAGTCCATCCATTTGATGAATAACAGGTATGAGTTTAATATTCGCTTGAAGTTATAGGTCTCCCAGACTCTCACTCTAGGACTGGCTGTTATTCCAACGGAATATTGGCTCTATGACACCGACATATCACAGGTTTAAAAAAAACACAACAATATTTGTAGGCTCACTTCTTCCCATTTTGCATCCAAATTCTCCAAAGTTAAGTTTTTACTATCCGCTAATTCATACTAACGGAGGTCCCACCCCGTCATCAGTCCTGTGTTGCCTATGCTTGCGCCCTAAAACGGTTGCACCGCCTCTTCCCATGTCGCCATCTTCTAACCTCTACAGACCTTAGGAACAGTGTATTCTTCTCATAGCTAGACCCCATGCTTTCTTGTCCACTGCACCGCCACAGCCACCACAGTCGGCTCACTGAGCTACCATTGCACACACCTCCTCCTTGTCATCTGCGTAGCCTACAGCTCTCACCCAACTGCGCCGCTGGCGACTGTCGTCACAAGACTATGTGATGCCCCCCCCCCCCCCCCAAATCCTAGCTGCCGTCCCCGATTTTACCAGGAGTCCAATGTATGGCTGCGGTATTGCATGAACAAAAGGTGTTCATTATCATTTTGGTTTTTGCCAGCAGAGAAAAAAGTTTCTCCCAAGACTCAAAATGCACAATCCTCGTCGTTCTCCCAGTCTCTCTATCTTTATGAAAACTTCCCTATCTCAGATTGAAAATAAGATCATGAGAAACGAAACCAAGCCATAGCAGCAGCACAACCATGGATCCAAGCAAACGAGTCAAGCAGCCTGGCGCTGGAGTTCCAAGCATGAAGCAGCAGCTGTCCTCCGTGCCGTGTCTCCCCTCCATGACCATGAGGTGAGCAGTGGACAGAAACTGGCAGCAGGAATGGCATGGATTGAAGGCCTGCTGCTCAGCGATAGGATAGCAGGACTTGATGATTCAATCTAGGATAAATTTCAGTGCAAACCAGTTTAAGAAAATTGGATAAGTTTTTTTTTCATTTCCAGTACTCAATTTTTGGAGAAAGAGAATAACAGGAAAGATGGTAGCAGAATCCGAAGGAATCTAAAAGAACAGAAGTTGCTGTCAGGGCCTCCCCTTAAGTTTTTTCTCTCAAAAAATGTGTTAGAACCGAACATCACAAGTTTTTGATGGTATTAAAGTGTACAAATAAATTTCCAGGTTTTTTCTAAATCTGTTTGTTTTGGTGTGACAGAAATTTCATATTCCCATTCATGAAATTCATGAAAAAATAGAAGAAAAATCTCCAAATTGACATCAAGAAAGAGCAATAGAAACCATAGCATATGATGATATTTTTTCTGTCAGGTTGGTCAAAAATTGTATGCTCCTGCCAGTATAATTCATTATCACAAGTTCCCATAATCTGAATTATGATAATTAATGTGCAATGTAATGTGTAGAACAGGGTGAAAGTGACACAGTCATAATAACTATATGCTGTGAAATTCAAACCTGTTTGTATTTTACAGACCATAGTAGTGTTTGCAATGTTTTACTACAAAAAGAGAAAGGCAAGAAAAAATTGTCCAAATAAAGGAAACTAAGAGTACCAATAGTATTGAGCACACTTGTCCATATCTATTGAAGTTTTGATAGTCGAACTAATGAAGCTGTTGCCGTCCAAGTAGAGATAATTCCTATATGCAGCGAGTCCTGGAAATACATATGGAAGAGTTGGGCACCGCCCCGGGTACGCTTCTTCCACTGGCTCGCTGACCAGGACCGGTGCTGGACCGCCGACCGCTTGGCACGCCGTGGGCTGCAGCACCATGACCCTTGCCTCCTGTGCTGCCAGGACCCCGAGACGATGGACCATCTGCTCCTTCGATGCCCCTTCTCCAGGCAAGTTTGGCATGACATCATCGCTTGGCTAAGCATGCCATGCACGCCACCACTCTATGGACCTTCCCTCCTGGACTGGTGGCACACTGCCAGGCAAGGGACGCCGCAGTCCATGCGCAAAGGCCTGGCCTCCATGGCCTTGCTATCCCCTAGGATGATCTGGAAACACCGCAACAGTTGCGTCTTTGAGGGCGCCCTGCCTTCGGCGCAAGACCTCGTTGTGAAGATCAAGGAAGAGGCGTCGCTCTGGGCCAAGGCGGGAGCTGCTGGCCTTCGCGACATCATCCCCCAGACTTGGGACGTGCACTGATTACCCATCTATCATCATCAGTTCTGTACCTCCTAGGAGGATTGTAACAAGATATCATCAAGATACACCAGGACGAATTCATTTGTGTAAGGGTTGAAGATGAAGTTCATCATGCGAGAGAACGTTGGAGGAGCATTGACAAGGCCGAAAGACATGACAGTATATTCATAAGAACTAAAGCTTGTTCTAAATGCTGTCTTGGGAATATCTTGTTCACGAATGCGAATCTGATGATAACCCATACGGAGATCAAGCTTGGAGAATACTTTAGCACTTTTAAGTTGCTCGAATAACTCATTGATGTCGGGAAGAGGATACTTGTTCTTGATTGTCTTCTTGTTCAATGGCCGGTAGTCGACGCAAAGTCGGTCCGTGCCATCCTTCTTCTGGACAAAAAGAACCCCACAACCCCACGAAGATGAACTCGGTCTGATCAAACCCAGACGCTCTTGTTCATTGAGCTGTTTCTTCAATTCCTTCAGCTCCTTTGGTCCAAGCTTGTATGGACGCTTGCAAATGGGTTCAGTACCAGGCTCAAGATCAATAACGAATTCAACTGGCCGGTGAGGAGACATTCCAGGAAGCTCTTTTGGAAAGACGTCTTGGTACTCACAAACGACTAGAATCTGAGAGATTGCGTCTAGCTCGCCCTTCTCATTGAGAGAAAATAATCGAATAGTTTCATCTCGAGCAGCATAGATAATCACATCATCAAAAGAGTGTGTCAATTGAATCTCCCTGGCAGCACAATCAAGTTGAGCCTTGTGCTTAGAAAGCCAGTCCATCCCGAGAATTAGATCAATATCAGAGTCGCCAAGAACCATTGGAGAAGACAGAAATTTATAGTTGCCCATCTTGATAGAAACATCCGGAGCCATCATTTTGGTATTCATGAACAAACCCGGAGAGGAAACCGCTATCGGCTTAGGCAGATCGACAATATGCAAATTGTGCATGGATGCAAAAGGTCTTGATATAAATGAAATAGATGCACCAGTATTAAATAAGACTTTTGCAGGAATATCATTAACTGGAAGATTACCCATGATCACTTCTGAAGAATCCTCTGATTGAGCTGCATTCATCATGTTCACCCTTGCAGACTTGAGATTATGCTTGACCACCGCACTGCTTGAAGACCTCATAGGAGGAGGAGGCGGAAGGCGCATTTGGTTGAAGCACTTGTTCGCATAGTGACCTTTCTGCTGAGACTTGTTGCAAGTAACTTTTGAGAGCGGACGATGATAAGGAGCACTTGACCTTGGAGCTTGAGTCTGAGACTTGTACTGATAGCCTGGGTTGGGTGGGTGGGAAGATCCATGACCACCTTTGTTCTTCTGCTGGTAGGGCTGACGAAATGGAGGAGGAAGCCAGAACTTCTGTTGCTTAGCTGCCACTTGTGGGGAAGAAGAAGACTGAACTGCATCCCTGATTCTCTTCTTAGAAGTCTCACACTTGAGCTGAGCACCTTTTTGCTTGAGGGTCATGTTATAGAATTGATCAAACTTAGTAGGCTCAAGAAGCACGAGAGCTAACTGCAGATCCTCTCTGATACCAACTTGTAACGCCCACGATGTGGCTATAGCTCCCACGTGTCGAGGCACGACTTAGAGGCATAACCGCATAGTGGTTTTGTCGCAAGAAGGGTCATCTTCACAACATCCCATGTAATGAACAAGAAAGGGATAAATAGAGTTGGCTTACAATCGCCACGTCACACAATATTCAAATAAGTCATACATCATCAGAGTACACTCATAGTCCGACTACGGACAAACAAATGAAAGAAGATAAACCCAACTGCTAGATCCCCGATCGTCCCAACTGGGCACCACTACTGATCATCAGGAAAAGACACGTAGTAACTGTTAGGAAAGCAACTTGTATTCCCATGAGGCCATAGGCCGATATATATACATGTACAGGTGTGGAACATATGCAGAAAACCCCTTATACAACGGGATAAATACAAAGGGGTACATGACTTATATTATAACTCTAACACCCCCCCTCAAACTCTTGGTGGATGAACAACACTGAGTTTGGAGAGATAAAAGCCATGTTGTGCTCTAGTCTGGGCCTTCGTCAGGAAATCCGCCAACTGTAACTCGGAAGGCACATACTGAAGAGCAATAATCTGATCCTGCACACCAGCGCGCACATAGAAAGCATCAACACCAATATGCTTGGTGAGCTCATGCTTCACAGGATCGCGCGCAATGCTGATAGCACCTGTACTGTCAGATAAGAGCAGAGTCGGTGTAGTGACAGAAACACCAAAATCCTGAAGTAACCACCGTAACCAAGTCACCTCTGCCGTCAAAAGAGCCATTGCTCGCAACTCAGCCTCGGCACTCGAACGGGA
Source organism: Triticum aestivum (assembly GCF_018294505.1). NCBI lineage: Eukaryota > Viridiplantae > Streptophyta > Magnoliopsida > Poales > Poaceae > Triticum > Triticum aestivum. The sequence goes on along the minus strand of NC_057800.1, from coordinate 344,562,987 downwards.
AACTGCAAGCTGTTTCTTCGTCTTCCAGGCAATGAGAGAACCACCAAGAAAAACACAGTAAGCAGAAAGTGAACGGCGATCTGAAGGATCACTAGCCCACGTAGCATCCGAATAGGCCTGAAGCTGTAAAGAACTGGAGCGAGGAAAGAATAGACGGTGAGAGATCGTGCCTCGAAGATAGCGGAGAACACGAAGGAGATGACTATAGTGAACCGAGGTGGGAGCAGAGACAAACTGACTCAGAATATGAACCGGATAAGAGATGTCCGGACGAGTGACAGCTAGATAGACAAGACTGCCAACAAGATGACGATAACGCGTCGGGTCAGGGAGAGGATCACCATCAGTAGCACGGAGGTGAACATTGAGCTCCATAGGAGTCTCAACAACGCGCTCGTCAGTAAGAGCAGCACGAGCAAGAAGATCCTGGATATACTTTTCCTGGGATATAAAAAAGCCATCAGAGGTAGAAGAGACTTCAATCCCAAGAAAGTAGCGAAGAGGTCCAAGATCAGACATAAGAAACTGCTCACTAAGACGGGCCTTTACAAAGGCAATATACTCGGGGTCATCCCCCGTGATGATCATGTCATCAACATAGAGAAGAAGAAGAGTCCGACCACGAGGAGAAAGGTGAATAAACAATGCTGGATCATGAGCACTTGCTGAAAAACCAGCAGCAGTGATCACAGAGGCAAAGCGCTCAAACCAGGCGCGGGGGGCTTGCTTAAGGCCATAGAGAGAGCGACGAAGACGACATACCATGCCATCAGGAACAGAATACCCAGGTGGTGGCTGCATGTACACCTCCTCACGCAGCTCACCATTAAGAAAGGCATTCTTAACATCAAGCTGAGATATAGACCAGTGGCGTGCAGAGGCAACGGCAAGAAGTGTACGAACAGTGGTCATATGGGCCACAGGAGCAAAAGTCTCGTCATAATCACGACCGTGCTCCTGCTGAAAACCACGAGCCATAAGACGAGCTTTGTGACGCTCAAGAGAACCATCAGAGCGAGTCTTAACCTTGTAGACCCACTTACAAGTGATCGGAAGGACTCCGGGAGGAAGAGAAACAAGATCCCAGGTACCAGTGCGTTCAAGAGCAGCAATCTCCTCTGCCATCGCAAACTGCCATTCAGGATGAACAACAACCTGACGGTAAGAAGTCGGCTCAAGAACAGCAGCACCAGCGGTGGGAAATCCAAAGCGATCAACAGGCGGACGAGGACGAGAACGCAAGCCATAAGTAGGTTGAGAGGAAGATGACGACTCATCCACAGAGGCATCGACTGGTCGTGGACGACGAGTGTAATGCTGAGGAAAAGATGGAATAATAGAAGGAGGAATCGTCAAGGTAGAATCGGGGGGTGGCGACGAAGAAGTCACCGGAGATGAAGGTGTAGAATCCGGTGACATGCTGGGAGAGGAGATCGGGGAGGAAGTCACCGGAGATGAAGGTGGAGAACCCGGTGACATGCTAGGCGAGGAGACCGGGGAGGATGGTGGCTGCAAATCAACTAGAGGTGGAGAAGGAGAGGAAGTGGAACGGAGAGGTACATGCTCGACGGGGGTGATAGGTGAGTCAGAAAAAGTGAGGAAAGAGATATCCTGCATTGAAAAAGTCGAGGAAGATGGGCGTGGGTAGAAGGGACGAGACTCATCAAAAGTCACGTCTCGAGAGATACGCATCCGACGACCGATAGGATCCCAACAACGATAGCCCTTATGCTCATCACTGTAGCCTAAGAAGACACACTCAACAGACTGAGCGGTCAGTTTGGTGCGTTCGCGAGGGGCAAGAAGAACATAGCAAACAGAACCAAACGAGCGAAGCATCGAATAATCGGGAGAACGATCAAAAAGTCGCTCGAAAGGAACACCACCTTGTAGATCAGCGGAAGGCTGTATATTGATAAGATAGGTGGATGTGGAGACGGCCTCAGCCCAAAAATGAGGCGGGAGAGAGGCAGCAATCATCAATGCACGAGCCGTCTCAAGAAGATGTCGATGCTTTCGCTCAGCCACACCATTCTGAGCATGAGCACCAGGACAAGAGAATTGAGAGAGAGTCCCTTGCTCAGCAAGAACACCACGCAACATCTTAGAGATATACTCGCCAGCTGAGTCAGCACGAAAAACACGAATGGGTGAAGAGAACTGAGTATGAACCATGGCAGCAAAACGCTTATAAATAGACAACACCTCAGAACGAGAAGTCATGAAATAAAGCCATGTGTAACGAGAGAAATCATCTATGAAAATAATATAGTATTTATGACCACCTTTCGAAGCGAAAGGGGCCGGACCCCATACATCAGAATGGACTAAATCGAAAGGACGCTTGGACACTGACTCACTATGTGAATATGGTAACTGAATCTGCTTGCCAAGACGACAACCCTGACACTCTAAAGAGACATCTCCTGAGACAGACCCCAGAAGACCTCGACGAACTAAAGAAGACAACCGAGAACCACACAGATGACCAAGTCGATGATGCCACTGCTGGAAGGAACCAGTAACGGAGGCGACAGAAACGGAAGAACTGGCGATGGTGGTGGCAGCGGAAGGAACATGAAGCCAGTCCAACTCCCAAAGACCCTGAGAATCACGGCGGCGAGGGCCAGCCCCAACCAGAGTGTGCGTGCGACGGTCCTGGACAGAACAAGAGTCAACGTCAAGGATGACGCGACAACCAGAATCAGTAAGTTGACCAGCAGAAAACAGATTCATGGTAAGTCGAGGAACATGAGCAACATCAGGAACAGAATAAGGAGTGGTAAGATTGCCTCTAGTAGCAACAGAAAGTGAAGTACCATCAGCAGTGAAGACATGAACAGGAGAATCCAGTGATCGAAGAGAGGACAAAGTGGAAGAATGAGAAGACATGAAAAGAAGCTCCAGAGTCCAGAACCCTTGGGGATGTACCTGACTGTGTAGAGGGTGATTGCTCAGTGCGGGAAGCATCAGTCACAGAACCAGCAGTACCCGTCGAGGAAGAACCTGAAGCCGCGAGCAGACGCTTAAGTCTCAGAATATCCTGCTCAGTCAAAGCAATGGCTGAAGCTGCCGAGGTAGATGACGAAGTCCCTGAGGATGATGATCGCGCCTTGCGCAGGTGTTTCTTCTTCGTGTAGCACTGAGACTCAAGATGACCATCATTGTTGCAATAGTCGCAATGTGGATGGGGGCGACCTGAGCCTCCAGAAGGAGTGGGCAAGAGCGGCGGAGCACTCGAGCGAGAAGGGGTCGGTGCAGCAGGTGGCGTAGGAGCACGAGTAACGAGCACAGAGGGACCCTCCAGCAAACCAGCACCACGTAAGCGAGTCTCCTCAGCACGAATCTCAGAAAGCGCCTCCATGAGAGAAATACGGCCACGAGCAAACAACTGAGCACGCCGGGGCTCAAACTCCTTACGGAGCCGAGACAGGAACTCATAGACGCGATGAAACTCCAAATTGGCCTGGACAGCCTGGCAACAGGGGCAGGTACGACAACCAGCACTGCGGAGAGAATCAAGCTGGCGCCAGATAGCAGAACTCTGTGCATAGAAGTCATCAACAGTAGAGTCACCCTGCTGAAGAGCATGCTCCTGACAGACCACAGAAAGGTATAAGGCATCACCAGAGGGCTGATAGCGCTGACGAAGACGGGTCCACATCTCAACGACAGTAGGAAGACCCAGAAACTCAGAAGCAAACTGAGGCAACACTAGCAGTGAGAACAGCTGCAGCACGAGCATCATCATCAAGCCACTGGGTGTAAATAGACAGAGCACCATGATACGTCTGAAGAGCCTCCTCATAAGCCAAAACCCTCTCATCATAAGCACGATCAGCAGCCTCATCAGCAAGCTTAGTCGCATCCTTGGCGGTCTGATTAGCATCCGGAGGAAGAACCGGTGGAGTCGGCGGAATAGGAGCCATCGGAGGAACCGGACGTGGCGGACAGCAGACCTTGCCAGAAAGAACACCCCAGAGACGGATGCCACGCATGTGAATGCGCATGAAGCCAGTGAACTCGGTGTAGTTAGTACCATCGAAGATCACCGGACAGCGAGGGACAGCAACATAACCCGATGCAGCAGACATTTTTTTTTGAGATCCCAAATCAGCAGAATCTGGAACAGCAGACCACCAGCAGCGGAATCAGGGCACGAGCAGGGAGTAGCGTCTACGGGCGACTGGATCGCGGGGTGCGCGCGAGCAACTGGGTCGGGGCGGGCGCTGACGACCGGATCGGGCGGGCGCTGGCGACCAGATCGGGGCGGGCACGGTCAACTGGATCGGGGTGGGCGACTGGGATCGAGCGGCGGATGGGCTTGCGTAAGCCGAGATCGAGCAGCCTCGCGTAGGAACAAGAGCAGCCGAGATCAAGCGGTCTCGCGCAAGCCGAGATTGATCGAGCGAGACTGCCTTCAGCAGGGAACAGAGCAGCTACGGGTAGGAGGAACAGCGCCGGCGGCTGTGCAGAATATTGGATCGGGAAGAGCACGAGTTGCGCGTGCGAAAAAGAACCTATGCTCTAATACCATGTTAGGAAAGCAACTTGTATACATGTACATGTGTGGAACATATGCAGGAAACCTCTTATACAACGGGATAAATACAAAGGGGTACATGACTTATATTATAACTCTAATAGTAACGACCAAGGTCCTCGTCGAACTCCCACTTGAGTTCGGTAGCATCACCTGCATTGGTATCATTGGCACCTGCAACTGTTTTGGAAGTATCCGTGAGTCTCTAAACCCTATCTTTTCAATACAAAGAAATGCAAAAATCTTTTTGCGTTTTCTCAAGAAAAAAATTCCTATATGCAGTTCAGATATAAATTTTGCTGTATGTTTGGACAATACTCTTATGATTTCGAGAAATCTGGTCTGGTATAATCATTGTTGACATGCCCATGGTTCTGATATTTGGGTAGTTATAGATTTACGAACATTTGTCAGACCTAATAATTGTTTCTGTTTGCTCTGCAGGACTATGGCAAGCTTCAAAATAGATTTTTATCACGCAAACCAGCAAATGTTATATTGTCAAGTATGGAGGTTGTTGCTCAATCCATGGGGTTGAAGACACATATTCGCAATTATAAGGTAAGGTTTGCTGTCCAGTCTGTTCTGTCATGCATATTAGCAACCTTCTGACTTGAGATCTTAACAGACAACTGGGTTTTCTATTCATTTTATAATGGTTAGCATATACTTTCCCTTGTATCAAATATAAGGCGTATCTTGTGGTGCCCACTTGAAACTTTGACCATAAATTCTGCCTACTTACTGGTTACAAAATCTTAATGACAACATGTGCTTTCGAATACAAATCCAATGGTATCAATTTATATAAACTAGCCCTCACATTTTCTAATACTTACTCCCTCTGTATCAAAATATAAGACGTTTTTTGACAAAAACGCTTATATTTTGATACTGAGGGAGTATTAGTGAAAGCATTAATTTGGACAGTCAAAACATGCCCTATAGTGTGAAATGGGGAGCAACTTATTTTTCTCAATATGAGTAAACAGACTTGCATTGTTCAAAATACCGGCCGATAAATCAGTTAACTAGCCGATTAATCCCCGCTCGGTGGGTCACCGATTAACCGGTTTATCGGCCGATTAACTGGCCGGCTCGTCTATTAATCCCTTGCTCGCCAGCCAACCAAGCAGTTACCGGTTAATGATTTCCTGAACATTGCAGACTTGGATCTTTTTTATTTCATTACGATTATTTATATTTAATCTGATAATATTATGCACTCTATTTGTTCCCAAATAACATACTGAAGGTCTTAATTTTTTTTCTTTCTGGATTTGCATTTAACATGTACTCCTGTATTGCTAATGAGTTTCGATTACTGTTGTGACATGTTTTTATCGCTTATAAGTAGTTTCACTATTAATATGTACAGATGAGGGTGGAAGGTCCAAATGCGAACAAGACTAGCCATCTCACAATTATGCTTCAAGTGAGTCTTGCCCTATGCAGTCATTTATATCTCTTGTTCTAGCTGTATAGTTTTCTCATCCTTTTACTTCATCTGATTTTGCTCTGGTTTTAGATTTTTGAAGTTGCCCCATCAATCTTTATGGTGGAACTAGAGAGATCTGCTGGAGAAACTTCAGAGTATAATAAGGTCAAGACATATTATTCTTTTTTGCATATTCCTGCAACTGGCACACCTTATATTATTACTTTCTGTATGAGGCAACTTTCTAGTCTAGAATAAAAGATGAAGATCCTAATGAGCAGTTGTTAAGAAGGACGTTGACTAAAATATACTTCCTCCGTTCCTAAATATAAGTCTTTGTAGAGATTCTACTATGAACTACATACGGATGTATATAGATGTATTTTAAGTGTGGATTCATTCATTTTGTTCCGTATCTAGTCCACCTAGTGGAATCTCTACAAAGACTTACATTTAGGAACGGAGGGAGTACTTCCTCCGTTCCAAATTACTCGTCGCAGAAATTGATGTATCTAGAACTAAAATACATCTAGATACATCCATACCTGCGACAAGTAATTCGGAACGGAGGGAGTACATAGTGATGTTTGTAGTAGCCAGATGTAGCTGCTTATTTGTCATATTATCTTTCGGAAAATTGTAAATCTGCTAAACGCAATTTGCTGTTGGTTTTGCTGGGCACGCACAACTAACTATGGAATTGTTTTTATTGTTGCAGTTCGTAAACAACTACTGCTCCAAATTAGATGATATCATCTGGAAAGTTTCTGCTGAGAAGGGAAAATCTAGGACATCCCGGCTATCGAAGCGCTAACTTATGCACCTATTACAATTTAACTGTAACCATGTGGGTTTGCTGCAGGTATTGCGTATTGCTGTTTCGTTTGGGTTACGTACATCACGGGCTTGGCTAATGAGTGTACTAGTGCAGTTTATCATAATTGATCTATGATCTTTTAGTTATATACTACCCTGACCTAAAACGTCTTATATTTGTTTACAGAGGGAGGGGGAGATTGTGTTTAGTGCCATGATTGTATACTACGACTAGTCGAGTCTGCTTGTACAAAGAGGTCCATCTAGTAGTTCGGACATGTCAGTTTTCATGTACAGAAATGTGTCAAACAAACTGTACTTCACTTGTCTCCGGGTTTGTTCGGGGAGTTTTTTTTTTTTCAAAAACTCAGGTTTTATTCATTTGTGATAAGTAGTACATCGTTGTGAGGATCGTTGCAATTTCATTTAAAGGCTTCTCAAACTAATCGGAAGTCAAAGAAAATTTAGCTAGTCTAGCAAACTCATGAGCTACTTTGTTTGCTTTCCTATTACATTGCTCAAATTTAGCAATAACGAAATCACAGCATAATGATAACAATCATCGAAGATTGCTGCTGCCGTGCCCGCCGACTGTCCTCCATCATTCATAGTTTTAATCACCTTCATATTATCCAAATTTATAACAAGGCGATTGCATCCCGCCCTTTGCGTTAGTGTTAGACCGAATTTGAGAGCTAAAGCTTCCTCCATCACACATCCGCGCAAAAATTTATTCTCTGATTCCCTCCAGCAATAAACCTACCTTTGTCGTCTCGAAGGATCGTTCCCATGGAACACCTAAGAAGATCGTGATCAAAAGAAGCATCAACATTAAACTTAATGAAACCTCTAGGAGGACAAGATCAGACCACCTTCTTCATCGACGCCTTGGGGGATGATGCATTAACAGTTTTTTTGGTAAGAGCAAGAATCCCCATTAAGATCTGAGTTACATTTTGAGTTTTCTCATGGTGTACCAGTTTCCGTCTTTTCCATCATAGATACCATGCTGAAATAGCAATCATCTCATGTACATTATGGTCACCCAATATCCGCAAATCTTGATCTGGTAGGAGTAGTAAATACTCCAACACCACCTCTCCCGCACGGTCGACTTCACAAGCTTTATCAATAATATCATGCACCCCAAGCCTTTTCCATGCCTCCTTTGCTTTACTACAACGGAAGAGCATATGTTTTGTATCTTCTAAACCATCCGAACAAGTGGGGTAGATGGGTGAAACTTTCATATGTCTGTTAGCTAGCGTAACCCAACATGGGACTGTTTCATGTAGCGTCTAAACCCTCCGAACAAGTGGGGCAGATGAGTGAAACTTTCATATGTCTGTTAGCTAGCGTAACCCGACATGGGATTGTATCATGTAGTGTACGCCATAAGAATTTTTTTACTTTTGCCAGACGGACTAACTTTCATACCTTACTCCAAATGGGGTTAACTGTGGTTCGCCCCATCCCATTAGAGTGTTTTACTTTGCTTCCATACTGGTGGTCCCACTCCATAGAATAGGCTGATTGAATTGAGAAAATACCATTTTTTCAATAGTTCCAGGCAATGAAATCTTGCATAATTGGTGAGACTTGTATACTGCCAACATTTGTTGCTTTCGTTCCATTTCTACTCTTCAATTTGTTAGCTTGCATGACTCATTATCAACTGATTAAACACCATCACCTCATTGGTGTTGTCTGTTCTTATCTTTTCTGTTTTCTGATGTCTATTCCACAATGTGAGCTGGCAATTTATGCGAGCATCATATTTGGCTTAAGACAAGACAAATGAGCCTTGTAAAACAACAATCAGCACAAAGTGAAATTGCCCAGCCATCGTTTCTGGCCACAGAGCAAAGTTTCTCTAAATACTGCAATGATTTGGATTGCCATGACATAACTTACCTGCCTTTTTTTCCGAAACGGAGGCAAAAGATTTGCCTCATCTCATTGATAAAGAAGGGGTTAAAACAGAGTTATGAGGTCCATTACTCCTCAACAAATGGCCGAAACAAAAATGACTACTCTCGTGGCATGATCAAACTCAATTTCTTTGCCCCAGCAATTACCCAATTCCTCGCCCCACACTATCGAGGCTACAACCCTAGTGGGCAAGGTGGACTTGCCCTCGGAAACACTCGCGTTCCTTTCTTTCCAAATCTCCCAGGCGACCAACAACAACAGGGAGGCTGTCGCCTTGTGCCCGTGGCCCGTTTGCAGAACCGTCCTCTCACACCACTCATCGACGGATAGCAAACCAGGCCAAGCATCGATTTCCATCTCGTGCATACCGAGCCGAAGCTTAATCTCGCTCCACTCTCACGGAGAACCTACACTTGAATAGTAGTTGGGCCGCAGTCTTGAGTTCTGTAGGATCGAAAGTATGTCTAGAGGGAGGGGGGGGGGGTGATTAGACTACTTGACCAAATAAAAATCTAGCCTTTTCCCAATTTTAAGTCTTGACAGATTTTAACAACTTAACACAAGTCAAGCAAACAACCTACACATGCAAGTCTAAGAGTATAGCAGCGGAATGTAAAACATTGCACGTGAAGGTAAAGTGTAACGCCCTCAATGCGGCTATATCTCCCACGTGCCGAAGCACGACTTAGAGGCATAACCGCATTGAAAGCAATGTCGCAAGTGAGGTAATCTTCACACAACCCATGTAATACATGAGGGAAAGAGATACATAGTTGGCTTACAATCGCCACTTCACACAATACATGAATAAATCATTACAACATCCAAATACAATCAAGGTCCGACTATGGAACCAAAATAAAAGAAGAATTCCAAATGCGACAAGGTCCCCGATCGACCCCAACTGGGCTCCACTACTGGTCAACTAGAACGAAGCAACACAAAGGACAAGATCTTCATCGAGCTCCTCCTGAGCTTGGTTGCGTCATCTGCACGGTCTCATCGGCACCTGCAAGCTGGTTTGGAAGTATCTGTGAGCCACGGGGACTCAGCAATCTCGCACCCTTGCGATCAAGACTATTTAAGCTTATGGGTAAGGTAAAAGGTATGAGGTGGAGCTGCAGCAAGCGACTAGCATGTATGGTGGCTAACCTACGCAAACGAGAGCGAGAAGAGAAGGCAAAACACGGTCGAGAAAGTATGATCAAGAAGTGATCCTAGAACAACCTACGTCAAGCATAACTCCAACACCGTGTTCACTTCCCGGACTCCGCCGGAAAGAGACCATCACGATTACACACGCGGTTGATTCATTTTAATTAAGGTCAACTTCAGGTTTTCTACAACTGGACGTTAACAAATTCCCGTCTGCCCATAACCGCGGGCACGGCTTTCGAAAGTTCAAATCCCTGCAGGGGTGTCCCGACTTAGCCCATCACAAGCTCTCACGGTCAACGAAGGAATAGACCTCCTCCCGAGACATTCCGATCAGACTCGGTATCCCGGTTCTACAAGACATCCTCGACAATGGTAAAACAAGTCCAGCAAGACCGCCCGATGCACCGACATCCTGATAGCAGCTGCACATATCTCGTTCTTAGGGTAACACCGGATAAGCAATCCGTACAACTAAAACCAGCCCTCGAGTTTCGCCGAGGTGGCGCTGCAAGGGGCTCTAGTTTGGACCAACACTTAGACAAGCACTGGCCGGGGGGGGGGGGGGTTAAAATAAAGATGACCCTTGGGATGCACGACTCCCAAGGGAAAAAGGCTAGGTGGCGAATGGTAAAACCAAGGTTGGGCCTTGCTGGAGGAGTTTTATTCAAAGCGAACTGTCAAGGGGTTCCCATTATAACCCAACCGCATAAGGAACGCAAAATCCGGGAACATAACACCGATATGACGGAAACTAGGGCGGCAAGAGTGGAACAAAAACACCAGGCATAAGGCTGAGCCTTCCACCCTTTACCAAGTATATAGATGCATTAATTAAATAAGATATATAGTGATATCCCAACAAGTAAACATGTTCCAACAAGGAACAACAACTCCATGTTCCAACAAGGAACAAACTTCAATCTTCACCTACAACTAACAACGCTATAAGAGGGGCTGAGCAAAGCGGTAACATAGCCAATCAACGGTTTGCTAGGACAAGGTGGGTTAGAGGCTTGGTTCAACAACATGGGTGGCATGATAAGCAAGTGGTAGGTATCGCAGCATAGACATAGCAAAAGAGCGAGCAACTAAGCAAGCAAAGATAGAAGTGATTTTGAGGGTATGATCATCTTGCCTGAAATCCCGCAAGGAAGAAGAACGAGTCCATGAAGAAGACAAACGGACATAGTCGAACGGATCCTCACAAACGCGACGTTATCGGAACCAACCCGAAGAAGCAAACACCGGAAAAGAAGCACACAACAAAGTAAACAAACAACACATGAATATGGTATGATATGCGGTATGCGGTATGCGATGCATATGCATGATTTCACGAGGAATGATTGAACCTGGCCTCAACTTGGAAATCCAAGTGTGCTACTGGAAAGATGAGATGAAATCGCTTGAAAACAATATAAAGATCACCGGAATCGGAGTTACGGTTTGGAAATGGCAAGCGATTCAAATATGACCACGATCTGCGATATACAACAAGTAGCCATCTAAATGCAACAAAATGAACATGCTACAACACTCAAACATGACAACAAAATACATGGAAGGGATCCATTCATGATGCTTAACAAAAGTCTAGCACTGAGCTACGGCCAATTCATCCATTAACAGGTTCAAACAAGCATGGCAAAAATGCATATGGTAAATAGATTTCAGACTTAGTGAAATTAACACTTGTCTGGAATTTCAGATCAGGTAGCACTCTTTGGAGTATGAAAACTACATGCTACAGGACCTGAACATGGCAAAGTAAAGCATGGTATGGAGCTACTCAAAGATCTTAACAAAAGTCCCTTAGTGACCTTGAGCCAAAAGGGATCATAAAATATAATTGCAAGCATGTGAACATGGCAAAAACATAATCAGTTTTCAGACTTAGTGAAAACTGGAGCATGCTGAAAACAGATATCAAGTAGGCATGTTAACAAGCTCGATGCACTCACTACAGAGCATGTCATGACAATCTAAGCATACACCCATCAAGAATACACATTATACAAGCTAGACATGGCAAGAACAGTAGCATAGCATGCACGGATCAACTACAACATCCTCGGCAAAATTGCTAACAAGTAGACAATCTGCCCAGATTCACGAAATAGCAAAAGTAGAGCTCGATTGACTCAAGCTAGGGTTCTCCCTAATTGCAAACAAAGACATGTATGGATAGAGCACTACAATATTAATAAAACATCCTTAGTGATCATCCTCAAAAGAGGCACGGATCACTAGGAAACAACATGAACATATGGCCATATGAGATAAACAGATCAAGGACTTAGTGGAAATGCTAAGTCCCTGAAAGCAGCATTACCAAGTGCCTCACTTTGCAATCTCGTGCTAGTCACCACACACAACACAAAAATACATGGGTTGCACCTCTGGAAAGATGGCAAAACCCTTAACAAAACACATGTAGAGCTCATGGTCATATCATGCACACAATAATCATGGCAAAAATGACAAATATCTAAATGGAGCAGCAGATCTGATAATTATCTCAAGTAGCACTCTTCTAACAGCATTTCGGGCATCAAGATGAGCTCAAATGAAAATGATGCAAAGAGATGAAATGATGTACTCTCTGAGACGAACATTTTGATATGCTATATGCCCAAAACGGAGTTACGGATGCAGAGTTACGACATGATGAATATGGGTATACGAAACATGGAAATCTCGGGGACTTAGTGAAATTTATACCTCTGGAGAAAGTCAACGGGACCGGACGAAGCGGGATGGCGAGATCCGGATCGGGAGGGGCCGTTTGGTTCGGGGGAGTGGTGGATCTCATCCCACTCCCCGGATCCGGCCGGACTTCAAACTCCGGCGAGGCGAGGGCGAGAAAGGACGGCGGCGGGGCGACGCTTGCACCGGCGATGCGGTGGCGGGAGACGGCGGCGGTCGACGCCGGCGAACGGAGGCGGTGGCCGGGCGGCGTGCCGCGGCGGACGACGTCGGCCGGCGAGCTCGGGTGGCGCGGCGATGACGTGGCGGCCTGGCATTGGCCGGAGCGACGTGGCGGCGGCGGCGGACATGTCCGGCTCCGCCCGGACGTGTCCGGCGGCGCGGTGGAGAAGAGGCCAGGGTTAGGTCTGCGCGAGAATTTCGGAGGGAGACACACACACACACACACACACACACACACACACACATATATATATATATATATAAGTAGAGGGAGCTAGGAGAGTCCAAATAAGGCGCGGTTTTCGGCCACGCGATCGTGATCGAACGACCGAGATGATGGGGGAGGTTTAGGTGGGTTTGGGGCCACTTTGGAAGGGTGTTGGGCTGCAACACACACGAGGCCTTCTCGGTCCCTCGGTTAACCGTTGGAGCATCAAACGAAGTCCAAATGGTACGAAACTTGACAGACGGTCTACCGGTAGTAAACCAAGGCCGCATGGCAAGTCTCGGTCCAATCCGGAAATGTTTAATCACCACACACGAAAGGAAAGTAGAAATGACCACCGGAGGAGAACGGAGCACCGGATTGCAAAATGGACAACGGGGAAAATGCTCGAATGCATGAGACGAACATGTACGCAAATGAAATGCACATGATGACATGATATGCAATGCATGACACGCAAGCAATGACAAGTCAACAAAAGCGAATAACTGGACGACACCTGGCACATCGGTCTCAGGGCGTTACATAAAGGGAGGAGTTTGGAGGGAGCAAATGCAATGTAGACACGGAGATTTTTGGCCGTTCTGATAGGTGGTGCTATCGTACATCCACGTTGATGGAGACTTCAATCCACGAAGGGTAACGGTTGTGCGAGTCCACGAAGGGCTCCACCCACGAAGGATCCACGAAGAAGCAACCTTGTCTATCCCACCATGGCCATCGCCCACGAAGGACTTGCCTCACTAGGGTAGATCTTCACGAAGTAGGCGATCTCCTTGCCCGTACAAACTCCTTAGTTCAACTCCACAATCTTGACGGAGGCTCCCAAGTGACACCTAACCAATCTAGGAGACACCACTCTCCAAAAGGTAATAGACAGTGTGTTGATGATGAACTCCTTGCTCTTGTGCTTCAAATGATAGTCTCCCCAACACTCAACTCTTTCTCACAGATTCGGATTTGGTGGAAATATGATTTGAGTGGAAAGCAACTTGGGGAAGGTTAGAGATCAAGATTCAAATGGTTGGAATGGAATATCTTGGTCTCAACACATGAGTAGGTGGTTCTCTCCCAGAAAATGAATGTTGAAGTGTAGGCACGTTCTGATGGCTCTCCCTCATAATGAAGGAAGGGTGGAGGGGTATATACAGCCTCCACACAAAATCTGACCGTTACACACATTTCACCAAACTCGGTGGGACCGAATCAGAAAACTCGGTGGGACCGATTCAGTTCAAAATGTGAACGTTAGGCTTTTCGGTGGGACCGACATGTCAACTCGGTGGGACCGATTTCATTAGGGTTAGGGCATAACGTAATCTCGGTGAGACCGATTACACAAACTTGGTGTGACCGATTTTGGTAATAAGGTAACCAGAGAGTTTGTCAGGCAAACTCGGTGGGACTGAATCGCTCATTTCGGTGAGACCGAAACGTTACGAAAGGGAAACAGAGAGTTTGCATTGCGAACTCGGTGGGACCGATCGCTCATCTCGGTTGTACCGATACGTTACGAAGGGAAATAGAGAGTTTGCAATCCCATCTCTGTGAGACCGAGATCCCTATCGGTGAGACCGAAGTGACTAGGGTTTGTGGCAGTGGCTATGTCAAGTGAACTCGATGGCGCCGAATAGAACTTTTCGATGGGGCCGAGTTTGACTTTTTGGTTTGGGACATATGTGGATATGAGAAAGTGGTTGAGGGTTTTTGGAGCATATCACTAAGCATTTTGAGCAAGCAAGCCATTAGGCAACACCTCATCCCCTTTTAATAGTATTGGCTTTTCCTATGAACTCAATATGTGTCCACATTCCTAATCCATGCCATGCCAATCATTGAACTTTCTGAAATGATCATCTTGAAATAGTATTAGTTCAATGAGCTATATGTTGTTAATAATTACCAAAACCACCCAATGATAGTTGCACTTCCAATCTCCCCTTTTTGGTAATTGATGACAACAAATAGATCAAAGCTCCCCCTAAATTTGTGCACTATTTATGATTTGCTTTTGAATGCAAATGCACAATCGATTCGGATCATGGGTCACTCTTCCATGTCACATACATCTTGATGGAGCGCTCAAAATGATATGAATTAAAACATGCACTCATCACCAAGCAAAGTGAATGATCATATAAGGATATAAAGGACAATGTCATCCAAGCAAACATTAAAGTAGCATATGATCAAACACATGATCACACAAGTATCTCACACTGACATAGAGTATCAACCAAGCACACAATAAAGTTCAACCAAAAAGCAAGAGAGACAAAGAAGCAAAACACTCTCTCTCGAAGCCTATGATCTATACATTTCTCCCCCTTTGGCAACAAGTTGCCAAAAAGTTCAAAAATGCATAGTGCTATGCGTCTCTCGGGCTTGGTCTTCGGGAGGTGGTGTAGAAAGAACTCCAAGGACGAAGGCATCAATGGATGATGTTGGAGCTGGTGCTGGAGGTGGTACTGAAGATGTCGCTGGTGCAGATGAAGTAGCTCTTGTATTTGATATTGGCACTACAGCTGACCTCTGACTCCTTGGCACACACTGAAAAGCATCCATAGTTGCCTTTGCTCTCCTCTCCTCAGCTTCCTCCTGGAGCTGCTCGACTGCAGTCGGTATCTCAGTCACCTTGAGGTCAAGATCATAGAACTTGGTCTCTACGATCCTCTCCAAGCTCTCCTGATTCTGAGTTAGGGTGGACAAGCCCTTCTCAATCCTCAATGTAGCTTGAATTAGATAACCCAATTGATCTTGTTTGCTCTTCAGGAACACCTGAGATGCTTCCTCGGCAGTTGGCATCCTTGCAGCCTTTTTTGCCTTTGCCTTAGCTCTCTTCTCTTGTGCTTGTGCTGATGAAGGTTCATTCTCATTCATTACAACTTCATTGTCTTCAAAATCTGGGTACAAGGGTAAATGCTCCTTGTCCAACAAGTAAGTACGTATGCCCATCTTTGAGTTGATGAGCACCTTAATGTGTGGAGCATACCCACAAGATCTCTTCTGGTCAGCAGCTATCCTCTTGACTGTCTCCACAATCAGACTCATGACCTTGAATTTTTGTGGTACATCAAAGATTTGCAGCAAGTTGATGGAATGTCCCCTTATCATCTTGTGATCTCCAGATTTGGGAAGCAAAGTATGCCTTAAGATGATGTTGATAGTGGGCAGACTAGACAACAAATAGTGCACAGATCCAAGCTTCTGTGTCTCCAAAGCTTTATCGGGGATCTCCTTGTACATATTTGCCATTGAGTTGTGGTCATTTTTCTTCTTGGCATACACATCCAAATCGTCCTCATGTTTCTCTGGAGCATTGATCAACTTGGCCCATTCATCAATAGTTGATTGGTACCTCGTACCTTCAGACATCCAGACTATCCTCCCATCTGGGTAGAAATGAGCAGTGGAGTAAAATTGCATGATTAGCTCATCATTCCATTTCGTGAGCTTCTGTTCAATAAACTTGTCAACTCCACAAGCTTTGAAGCTTTCATGTACACCTGGGAAGTGATCTTCATTCTCATCAATAAATTCCCAATCGACCCATCTCATATCACTGACAATTGACTTCTTGTCAAGCAAAATGGTCTCATAAAAGTCTTGTTATTTTTTGGTGTGGAACCTATAGTCCACTGCAGTTCTCCTTCTTATAGCATATGGATCAGACTGCCTCCAAAGTCTCAATCCTGCATCCTTTCTGATGTTCATGTCCTCAGCCACTGGATGAGCGTCATTGTGATCTGGAATCTTGGGTTTCAGTTTTCTCAACACTTGGGCTTCATCATCTTCTTCTTCAGCTTCATGAATGTTTCTGGTGCTTCTCTTGGGCTTAGAAGGCTTTTGAGCTTGAGATGTTGCTTTGGGAGCAGTTTTGGGCTTTGATGTTGCAACCCCTGACTTGATTGCATCTCCCATGAGCTTCTGAGACTTGGGAGTTGGAGCAGCATCCTCTTCATCTTCTTCTGGCTCTCTCATTATAGAAGATCTGCCCAACACTCTGGCAGTGGTCTTCTTGACCCTCTCCTTCCTCCTTTTTCCCTCTCCAGCAGCCTCTCCAGTTGGCTTAGAGGTTTCAACAGTTGAGGCTCTGACCTTTAAGGTTGGCACCCTCTTGACAGGGGCCTTCTTGTGCAAACTAGGCTTTGTAGTTGCAGAAGTACCATACTCTTTCTTTAGCCTCTTCTTCTTGGAACTGACTTCCTCTTTAGTGGCCACATAGTCCTCATCTTCAGAATCTGAGGTTTTCTTCTTCCTTGGCCTGGTGGCTGCCTTTGGCAAATTATTGGGAGTGCTCCTGCTGCCATCATCTGAGGTGCTTGAGGGACTAGTGACATCACTCAATTGCACCGGCTCTTCAGATCTGTTTTGACTGTCACTTTGGTCAGACATCTTGGCAATCACACTGACAGCAAACCCTGTGAATAGATGTAGATGAGGTAGAATGGATGAGCATCACAAAGTGCAGAGTTTTTGCAAAACAAATCAGTCAAAAACTTAGTTTTAGTTCTCCACAAAAAGCATTTCGGAGCTACCGATTTGTTAAACTCGGTGATACTGAAGCAACTTTTGGAACCTAAACTAGTGAACTCGGTCAGACCGAGTCACAGTTCGGTGGCACCGAGATTGCTAGGGTTTCACAAAGAGTCCAACTCGGTCACACCGATTTGCAATTTTCGGTCAGACCAAAAACGCATGTGCAATGTCCTAAGCCAAATCGGTGAGACCGATTTCTACAACTCGGTCGGTCCGAGATGAGTTCGGCGAAGACCTAGCCCTAAATTTTCGAATCAAATCTAATCTAAAGGATGTTTTCTCTAGATCGATTGTTTTCATACATGGAAAAGATCATGGCGAAGCAATGTGCTAGGAATCGGAGTAAGGAAATAGCACAAAGTATCGAACCCATACCCTAGTTCGGCGGGAGTTTTCTACGGCGACAACGGCGGAGCAGAATTCCGTTGACGGCGACGGAAACCAGCGGCAGGAGGTCGCTGGCAGCGAGGAGACGATCCGGAGACCCGAGGCGGCAGAGCAGGACATGCGTGGGATGAAGGGTTTTGGAGGAATTTCCCAAATTCAACCCGTCGGTATATATATCCCGACCCTATCGGTGTGACCGCGTGGAACAACTCGGTGGCACCGAGATGCAGAATTGCAAGCGGTTACTGCAACTCGGTGTGACTGAAAAGTTCAAATCGGTTGCTGTGAGATGGAAAACCTAGATCAACTTGGTGAACTCGGTGTGACCGAAGTGGATGGCTCGGTCATACCGAAATACACAAAGAGGTTTTGGAAATTTAAGCCTATGATGGACCGGAAACTCCGAGTGCTCCTCACACAGAGTGGTTCGAATCTGACTTGATCAAACTTTATGATGTATCATGAATAAAGTTTGAGACGAGAAAAGCATAGATAGCTAGAGGAGGTTCTTAGGCATTCTCGTCCATCCATTTGGCAAAAGGCAAAAGCCAAACAATCAAAGCAACAAATGGATGTCCTCGAATGAGTAAAATATGCAATCAACATGCTCACTCAATAAAATGGCAAATCAAATATGTGGCAAAGCATGCACAAACATTCTAGCATCTATCAAACAATTGGCGATGACTAGGTCATCTATATATGAGTATATTGACTTAGGAGTCAAATGAGAACATTTGATCGTAAGTCATACTCATCGTTTAAGCACAAGTGGGGTTACCACTTTTACATAAAGCATTGTAGTGTTCACACCATTAGAGTTGCTTTAGCTCAATTGATTAGAGTGAAGCTCCCCCTAGATGTGATATCCCCCTAAGAGGGATGAACTAACCTTGGGTTTTGTCGATGATGACTTCATGTAGATGTTGAAGATGTGGATGCTCAATGTTGATGTAGATCATTTGGAGCAATCCATTGGAGTGAGTTGCACTTTCAATACCTACACGGGTTAGTCACAAGGAATAAATGAGGATATCCATAGACATAGAGTGATGTACACACAAGATGATGTCCATGAAAGCATTAGGTTACCTTGTCCCTTGTCTTACCAACAAGAGGGTTTGTGACTCCTTGAACTGGTGCAAGATGTGGAAGTTGTTTGCACTTGTTCTCGCCAAAGTGATATGAGTGAAATATGTTGGCAGAGTCACCCTCAAGAACTTTCTAGTTCTTCTTCTTTGGGATCCACATCATCTTGATGGGAATCCTTGGAGTTGTAGTCGTACTTGATGTAGTAGAACTTGATGTAGTCTTGGGAACCCACTTGACCAAGGTCTTAGGAGCTTCTTCAAATGCATCAATCTTCTCTTTGAGCTTGTCCTTGCCTTTTTTGCTTGTGGTCTTATGGTGGAAGATCATCTTGAGCTTGTGTCCCTTGGAAAGAAGTAGGGTCATACTTCTCTTGTTGAGGAACAAACTTTGTCTTGGGGTATGGATCTTCTTCCCACTCAACTCCATTGGCATTGAACTTTCGTTCACAACCAATACCTTGATTCTTCCAGTGCCTTTCTTGCTTGCATAAAACTTCCTCAAATTGCTTACTTCCGGCAAGACTCTTGTAGACACCTTATAATTCCCTTCAATAGGCTATTTTATTGCTCAAGTGTAACTTGGCTAAGAGAATCATTAGTGGAATCAAGAGAACTACTAGAAGCAACAATATTGGATTTAACATGATTGTTGTTACTACTAGAAGAAGAATCTTTCTTACTCTTGTTGCTAGATTTAACTTGTGGCATGTAAGTAGACAAGAGTAAACGCTTGGCAATGTAAGAAGAACTTTTCTTGCGAAGATCATCATTGATTGCCTTTAAGAACCCATGCTCTTTCTCAAGGTTGAGCTTTTCAAAGCGTAACTTCTCGTGAGTCTTTAAAAGTTCTCGATGATCTTCCAAGGTAGTTTTATGAGCTAACTTAAGAGTGTTTAGTTCTTTAGTTAGACACTCAATCTCCTTCTTATCATTGTCATTCATTTTTTCTTGATTAGCATGATTAATAGCAGGTTCATCATAGTTTTCATCACTAGAGTTATCAACAAGTAAATCATCATCACCTAGCAAATCATCTTCATCACTATTGAAATCAACATACTCGGGGTGTGATACCTTTGGTCCTTTAGCCATGAAGCATCTTCCAATTCCTTCATTTGGTGAGTCAAATATGTCATAGGAGTTGGTTGACACAAGTGCTAGACCGGCAACACCTTCATCTTGAGTATATTCGGAGTCGGAGTGATAACTTCTCTCGGAGTGATTGTCGGAGTCAGAGCTGGATACCCATTCACCAACATGAGCTTGATGTCTTCGTTTTGTGTAGCTCCTTGATGATTTGTCCTTCCTTTCTGAATCCTTGCTTCTCCGTGATGTTCTTCATTCATAACGGTCATCTATACTCCTTCTCTCTCTAGGTGGTGATTCTTCTCTTCTACTTCTTTTGGGTGAATCTTCTCTTCTTTTGTAGGGAGCCGTACACTCATTGGAGTAGTGTCCGGGTCTTCCATAATTGTAGCAATTACGTTCATGACTCGAAGATCTTTTGTCATTGTAGGACCTTGACATGGAACTCCTTTCCTTGCTTCTACTCTTGTAGAACTTGTTGAAGTTCTTCACCATTAGGCTCAATTCTTCATTGAAGGCTTGTTTCTCACTTGATGATGTAGGAGCATCACATGAGGCTTTGTAAGCACCACTTGACTTGTTGTGAAGCTCTTCCTTATCCTTGAGTGACATCTCATGAGCAACAATTCTTCCAATGACTTCCGTTGGCTTGAGATCTTTGTAGTTGGGCATCATTTGGATCAATGTGCACACGGTATAATATTTTCCATTCAAGGCTCTTAGGATCTTCTTGATGATGAATCTATTGGTCATCTCTTCACTTCCTAAGCCGGCAATCTCATTCGTGATGAGAGTGAGCCTAGAGTACATTTCAGCGACACCTTCACCATCCTTCATTTTGAACTTGTCAAGCTAACTTTGAAGCACATCCAATTTGGATTCCTTGACGGAGTCGGTACCCTCATGCATATCAATCAAAGTATCCCAAATTTCCTTTCCATTCTCAAGACAGCTGATTTTTTTGAATTCTTCGTGGCACAATCCGTTGAAGAGAATATCACAAGCTTGAGGTATTGCAACATCTTACTAAGTGTTAATGCTTTGGTCCGGTACTCTATTAAAAGGAGGCCTTAATATCCCTTAGTTTCCAATAGGACCCCGTTGCCACGGGAGGGTAGGACAAAAGATGTCATGCAAGTTCTTTTCCATAAGCACGTATGACTATATTCGGAATACATGCCTACATACATTGATGATCCGGAGCTAGTTCTATGTCACCCTATGTTATAACTGTTGCATGAGGAATCGCATCCGACATAATTATACATCACTGATCCATTGCCTACGAGCTTTTCACATATTGACCTTTGCTTAGTTACTTTTCCATTGCCACAGTTACAATCACTACAAAAACTACTATTGTTACTTTTGCCACCGGTACCACTACTTCCATATTACTGTAACGCCCTCAATGCGGCTATATCTCCCACGTGTCGAAGCACGACTTAGAGGCTTAACCGCATTGAAAGCAATGTCGCAAGTGAGGTAATCTTTGCAAACAAGCCATGTAATACATAAAGGGAAAGAGATACATAGTTGGCTTACAATCGCCACGTCACACAATAGCATAAATAAGTCATTACATTCATCCAAATACACTCAAGGTCCGACTATGGAACCAAAATAAAGATATACCCCAAATGCAACATAGTCCCCGATCGCCCCAACTGGGCACCACTACTGATCATCTGGAAAAGACACATAGTATCGTCCTGAGTCCTCATTGAACTCCCACTTGAGCTCAGTTGAATCTCCTGGAATGGTATCATCGGTCCCTGCATCTGGTTTTGGAAGGAATCTGTGAGTCACGGGGACTCAACAATCTCGCACCCTCGCGATCAAGACTATTTAAGCTTATAGGTAAGGTAAAGGTATGAGGTGGAGCTGCAGCAAGCGACTAGCATATTTGGTGGCGAACATACACAAATGAGAGCGAGAAGAGGAGGCAAAGCACGGTCGAACAACTATGATCAAGAACTGATCCTAGAACAACCTACGTCAAGCATTACTCCAACACCGTGTTCACTTCCCGGACTCCGTCGAGAAGAGACCATCACGGTTACACACGCGGTTGATGCATTTTAATTAAGTTAAGTTTCAGGTTTTCTACAACTGGACATTAACAAATTCCCATCTGCCCATTACCACGGGCACGGCTTTCGAAAGTTCAAATCCCTGCAGGGGTGTCCCAACTTAGCCCATCACAAGCTCTCACGGTCAATGAAGGATATTCCTTCTCCCAAGACAATCCGATCAGACTCGGCATCCCGGTTACAAGACATCTCGACAATGGTAAAACAAGTCCAGCAACACCACCCGAATGTGCCGACAAATCCCGATAGGAGCTGCACATATCTCGTTCTCAGGGCACACCCGATTGTCCAAACTTCCGGTCGGCCAGCCCAGAGTTTCCCCTGTGGCCACCGGCGGCTGACAAGGTGGACCAACACTCAGAGGAGCACTGGCCCGGGGGTTTAAATAAAGATGACCCTTGAGTCCACGGAACCCAAGGGAAAAAGAGGCTAGGTGGCGAATGGTAAAACCAATGTTGGGCATTGCTGGAGGAGTTTTATTCAAGGCGAACTATCAAGGGGTTACCATTATAACCCAACCGTGTAAGGAACGCAAAATCTAGGAACATAACACTGATATGACGGAAACTAGGGCGGCAAGAGTGGAACAAAACACCAGACATAAGGCCGAGCCTTCCACCCTTTACCAAGTATATAGATGCATTAATTAAATAAGAGATATTGTGCTATCCCAACAAATATCCATGTTCCAACAAGGAACAAACTCCATCTTCACCTGCAACTAGCAACGCTATAAGAGGGGCTGAGCAAAAGCGGTAACATAGCCCAACAACGGTTTGCTAGGATAAGGTGGGTTAGAGGCTGAACATGGCAATATGGGAGGCATGATATAGCAAGTGGTAGGTATCGCAGCATAGGCATAGCAAAAGAGCGAGAAGCTAGCAAGAAAAGATAGAAGTGATTTCGAGGGTATGATCATCTTGCCTGAGATCCCGCAAGGAAGAAGAATGAGTCCATGAAGAAGACAAACGGACGTAGTCGAACGAATCCTCACCACACGACGTTATTGGAACCAAACCGAAGAAGCAACACCGGAAAGAAGCAAACAACATAGTAAACAACCACCACATAAACATGGCATGATGCACAATCAAGTATGATGCATGTCCGGTTTTAATATGCATGGCATGGCAAAGTGCACAAGCAATCCTACATATTAAGTGGAGCTCAATATGCAACGAGTTGCATATTGACGAAACACCACATGGCTTATTTAGTTCTCTCTCGGTTATGTACCCAACAATATTAAATGTAGTTAAACATGGCAAGAGGTGAAGCAAAAGTAAACTACACAATCTAAGCAATTTAAATGGGGCTGGATATAACAAACAATGAATCCGATAAATCCCCATATGCCTTTAGCAAATTAATACAAACAACAATTTTAAACATTCTTGATGTTGTTAACATGATGCGGATGACATGTGCAAGTTTATGCAATTTTTATTAAAAGTTTGACAAGAGCATTATGAAGCATTTGTCACCGTGGTGGAAAGGAAAGGCGTGCCACGGCAACGATAACAAAAACGGTGCCACGGCAACGTTCCGGTTCCGGTAACCCGATTGAGATACCGATGCAAAGGAGAAGTGTGCGGATGCATGCAAAAGATGGTGGGGCGCTCCCGGATACCGGGTGTCCCACGAGACGACTGTAACAAGGCAAAAGCGGGGCAACGTGCATCGAAAATTCGAGCACGGAGCAAGCACGAGCATCTCATACATCACACATGCTTAGTTCACGGGCGGTCGTCTCGGCGGTTATACCTTTCGGAGCATGCATTATCGGAACGGTTCAGGTCAAGCGGTGTAGTCGTTCACGATCGTCGTGGGAAGTAGTGGTACTCGGCAATGGTAGAGGAAGTAGTTGTTCACGCGGGTCGTAGAGGAAGTAGTTGTACTTGCAAACTTGTCGGATCCACGGCGAGGGTAGTTGTTCATGTTCGTAGTCGCACAAGTTCCTGTGGATGTTCGGGGTCACGGCGAGGTACTCGGCGTTTTGGTGCGGTGTAGGGGTACATGTCGATGGTCGTCGTGGTACTTGGTGTTTCGCACTTGCCGATCTCGTCAACCCGAAGGGGTACTTGGTACAATCCGCATAGTCATGCACTTGTCATCGAGGGACTTGACGGATCCGAGGCTTCCGGAGGCGACGGTAGTGGGACTTGGTGAAACCGAGTTCTTCGGAGGTCGTCATGGTACTTGTTCACGTTGTAGTCGTACACGGCGCGTTGTGGACGTAGTTGTACTCGCGGTCTTCGGTACAAACAGCCACAAACCTCACATGTGCATGCAGGCATAGTCAATGAATCGGGACAGAGGAGCTTGACTGCTGGTCATCTCCTCCACCAAGAGACAGAACGGAGGCGCGACGGCATCGAAAAACGGAGCCAGGCGAGGGACTTGGGGATGGGCTCCAGCGACGCAGACGAGACGAAGGACGTCTCCGGGCGGATGAGTTCTAGGCGGTGCTTGCCTCGAAGCTTTCTGACGACGTGACGATGGTGCCAAGCCAGTGATCTACAGGTGGTGGAGAGGCGGGGACGAGGTGGCACGCCATGGGGGACGGGCGCGCGATGGAGGAGTTCGGGCGGCGGCTCCTGCCACGGCGCGAAGGCGGAGAGGAGCGAGGCGACGAAAGGGTCGGATCGAGGAGGAGAGAGGCGAGCGAGGGGATCGGGCTCGAGAGAGAGAGAGGTCTCGGGTGCGGCGCTGTGGGGTTCGAAGGAGGCGGCGACAGAGGACATGGTCGAGGAAGAGAGATGGGATCGAGCGGTTCCTGGGAACTGCGTGCGTGGGGGTGAGATCGATCGAGGGGGGGGGGTAGAAGGAAACGGGCAGGAGGGAGATGGCGGCGCGAGGGGAAGGGACCGAGCTCCCTAGCGGCTAGGGTTAACCAGTGGGGCTGGCTAGGCCTTGGCCTTGGGCCGAATGGGCCGGCCTAGCTACAGGTTGCGGCTGGCGCAGCAGGGGAAGCCCAGCCTAGGAAAGCCTTTTTCCTTTTTCATTACTCATTGTTTATATAAATAAACAGTTTCAATAAAAGAAAAAAGGCCAAGGAGCTAGAAGAGGAGTTTTTCAGATATAAAAATATCCTCAATCTCATGGAACTATCCTCTATTTGATAAAATTGCCTTGAATATTTTTAGAGGTAGAAAAATAAAACAAGTTTAAATATGATTCAAACTTGAGGCATTTTTGAACCTAACCAAAACAACTCCAAAAGATATGAAATTTGACATAGAGGTTCAAGGCAAGGTCGAGAATTTATAGGAAAAGAATGAACATTAAAAGAGAAGGGGAAAGTGGCACTTGCAAAAGAAAGGAAATAGAAGGAAAGGAGAAGGAGATGATGCATGGGACAAAGGCATGGGGAATTATTTTGCAAGTGTGTGTAGCGACCCGACCTCAGATGGTCAAGTATCTGTGCTTTAGTGTCATCCCTGAATCGGTAATGCTGACACACACAGTACTCGAGGATTTATAACAGAGTAGCAATCACACACTTATTACATCGAAAAGTCTAAAAGAGAACTTATTACAGTAATATGGCTTAAGGCCATCTAATGCGATAACAACGGAATGCTTGGAAGATAAAGTGAGTCCATCAACTCCAACGACATAGCTGAACTGCACGGCAACGACCTAACGAACCTTACTCCTCGTCTGAAAAGTCTGCAACATAATACGTTGCAGCCCGAAAATGGGTCAGCACATGGAATATGCTGGAAATATAACACAGTAGAGCAGAAACAGAATAATGTTATCACTACATGCATATATGGCTGGTGGAAAGCTGTATGGTTATAGTTTTTGCGAAAAGCCAATTTTTCCCTACAACAAAGGAATATATTTTAATTTAACTATCATGGTGGTTGAAACATCATTGAGAAGGTACCCCCAACTCAATCCCAATTAAAGTGATTAATAACCCAATAGTATTAATTAAACATGGCGAGATGCATGTGATAACCCAAGTACTAGATACTCAAGAATTGTCCATAACCGGGGACACGACTAACCATGATTAGATTGTACACTCTGCAGAGGTTTGCGCACTTTTCCCCACAAGACTCGATCACCTCCGTTGGATTTCTCGCACTACATGGTGTTTGAGAAACGGATGACTGAGACACAGTCTTTCAGAAACGTTAACTCTCTACTCCGGGTAGACCATACCAAACCTACCAAACCCACTACCTGCTGATCTACCTCTTTAAGAGCTTCACGTAACTTACTCAACTATGCTAGAACCCATAATAGCTTGTGGCTGCACACGGAAGTTTCTAGCATGAATCATCTCAGTTCCCTTTGAGCCTGGGTGGCGGTCCATAGGAAGATCACACGGGTACCCCGGGATTTCCAAAAAAATACAGACAACACTGGGTTCCCCAGGTGCCTCAATCCACCCATTTGTTTGATTAAGTTGCCACCTTAAGTTGAACCATTAATTAACAATCTCACATCTGTCATGAATTTCACTCAAACCCAAACCACGTCTATGAGCATAGCATAGCAATATAAGCAATACGTAGAAGTAACTCCCAAGGGTTTGAATATAATAGGGCAATAGGTTCTACCTCAGCAACTACTTCCCAACCCACAAGTTAATGATATCCTAATCATGCAATGTTTGAGGATTGGAACTAATGCATAAAAACTGGGTAATAAAGGGATATGATCAAAGTGTTACTTGCCTTGCTCACGATCCGCGAATCCTAGAGACTCGTAGTAACACGTTTTGCACTCCAAGAATTCTATCGCAAGCAAACAATAACATACATAAGTAACAAGCAATGATGCACAAGCAAAACACAAATAAGAGAGGTTGACCAGAAAGTTCAACTTAAGAACTCCGGTACGCAAAAAGAATCAAAACAAACGAAGCAACGAAAGTCAAACGACGAAAGAAAACCACCTCGTTTACTAATTTGAACTTAGGTCAAATTTTACAGTAGCAAAAACTTGTTTGAGTTGATTAACCGGAAAGAGGGTTTTGAGACGAAACTCCAGGCGCTTGAATCGCCTGATTCCGATAAACGAGCGAAAAGATAAACAGAAATTAAGATCGGATCAGAAATCGCGATCAGAAAAATCGCGGAATAAATCCAAGAAAAAGAAAATCGACGAACAGATTAACGAATGAACGTTCATTATCTGGATCTAAACGAAGAACGCGTTCGTTAAAACGAACATACGAGCGAACGCTCGCTAAATAAATAAACCGGAAAAAACCGATCTATTTAAAAAAATGAAAACTAGGGTTTTGAAAAAAATAAAACCGAATGGTTTTAAAGAAAAACCGGCGGTTGGATCCGGCGGCTACCTCCGGCGAGGGGCTCCAGCTAGGGCTTGGCGGCGGGGCGGCGGCTCGCGGGGCGGCGGGGTGCGGCGGCGGCGCGCTGTAGCGGCGGCAGGAGGCGCGGCGTGACTCGGGGCGGGGTGCGGGAGGCGGCGATGGTGGCGGTGGGGGCTCGGGCGGCGCGTATATAAAGGGGGCGGGGTGGGGCGGCTTGGAGGAGGGGGCAAGGCGGCGGCGACGGAGTCCGGCTCGGACTCATCGTCCGAGTCGGCGGCGGCGGCGGCGGCGCGCGCGCAGGAGGCGGCGGCGGCGGCTGGGCCGGCCTGACTCGGCTGGGCCCTAGGCCTAGTCGGGCGCGGGATTTTTTTGTAATACCGCCGACAGAAGAAAAATCCTAGAAAAATAAATAAAAAAATCTAAAAATGCCAAAACAAATTTTCACCGTCTAAATAAAATATTTAGGACGAGTTGAACATTTTCTTGGCCCTAAAATGCAATTTTGAAAACGTGCAATTTTTCTAATGCAAATAAAATCCGAATAAAACCAAATAAAATCCAATACATGATTTTAACATTTTTCCTCCAATATTTCAATTATTTTGGAGAAGTCATATTATCTCCACTCATTTGATTTAATATGAAATATTTTTCGGAGAGAAAAATTATTAAAATCAAAATCCTCGTTTCATTATTTGATAAAAATTAAATATGAAAACCGGAAAATCCCCAACTCTCTCCGTGGGTCCTTGAGTTGCTTAGGATTTCGAGGATTGCGGAACAGAAATGCAATAAATCATGATATGCATGGATGATCTATGTATAACATTCCAAATTGAAAATTTGGGATGTTATAGTGTCTTCCAGTTAATTCCAACAAATGGAATATTTAATATAGCTCCCTAATATCGGGAGGATATGTTATAAAGAGAATCACCAAGTGAATTCCCTCGGCTTAAATGGACCGAAGATCCATGCAATTATTTGGTTGAGTTAAGAAAAGAAATGACATGATGGCATGATGACATGATGCAATGCACATGATGCAATGATGAATGCAATGAACCAAACAAATCACACGCCGAAACCTGGAAACCACAGAAGACATCTGAAGCTCCGGTCTTAGGGCGTCACAACACTCCACCACTATGAGAGGATCTCGTCCCGAGATCTAGGATGGCACAGGAGGGGAAAACGGAAGAGAAAGAGAAGAGGTAAAACTAAGTTGCTTCTTTGACAAACGAGTGAAACCAAAGAACCTAGAAAAGGTTGAACAAATTGAAAAGAATAATACAACGGAGATGAACAAAGTTGAAAGCGCTCCGTTAAGAAAGAGGAATAGGAAAGAACCGATCCGGGTAGCACTCCAGTTGAAAAGAGATGAAAGACTTGATAATATGAAAGAACTTGAGCAGAGGACACAACACTCAGGTTAAATGGATAAACCAAGAAAAGAGCGCGATCCTGACAAAGCAAGAATATGGGTTGAAGAGAGCAACATCACAATGCCTCCGGAACAAAAGAATAGAAGATAGATAATTGAAATAAAAGAATGGAGAAGAAAAAGGCAACTTCTGCCACAAAAGAGCTTGAAAAGGCATCCTTAGGAGAAGGGTCGAATGGAGATGTTGGAAAACCAGCAACGAAAAGAATAAGGTTCTAATGGGCTTATGGAGAACATTTCAAAACTATGAGGTGAAATTCTGCCATTAATGGAAACAAAAGATCGGATTGATATGAACAAAAAGACGAGAAACTTATTTCACCGGGAGGATAGATGAAGAACTTGGATCATTTATAAGAACCACAAATAGCAACAATTCTTAGGGAAGGCTTTAGGTGAACATGACGCAAGATAACTCCAACGAATAGATTGGTGGATTTAAAATATCTCATTCTTGACAACATGTGAATCATGAAACATGAGCTCAAATTATCAAGAATGACATAATACCACCTCCAATGATACGGTAGAAAGAATTGCACTCCGGATTGCAAGATGAAGAAAGCTTGAGCTTCTCTGAAAAGAATCTCGATGAACACTTCGAGAAGGAATTAAATCCTTGATGAACCACCATGTCGAGCCTTCGTGAGAACTCCGGTAATAAAAGAATGATCAAACGAAATGGAGGATGAAAAGAATAAGGTTGAAGCCTTGCAATGATTTAGACGAATCTCCGTGGTGATGTAATTGCGGGAGCTAGGAACTTTGGGAAAAGAAAAGATAAAGCAACTCGAACCGAGAATGTGATATGATGAACCTCCGGAATAAGGAATTGAATTCACTCGATGAAACAAGAATACGAATTACATTATGCTTATCCTTCACCAATTAAATTGATGCCAAACAACGGATTTGGCATATTACTTATTCTCGTAGAAAGGATTAAGAGAGATATAGCGCAAACTTGAGAAGGTCTTCAACGAATCACCGGTAGGATTGGAAAGAACGAGTCAATTAATATGATAACGAAGGAAGAGAAATTTTGAACAAACCACCGTAAGAATTGAAAATGAACGAAGATACTTGAGTGAATCAAGATGCGAGAGAACGAAGAAATCACGAACTGATTAGAGAACACTTGAATGATGAACCGGTAAGATTTGGTGAATGATAGCTGAAAGCTGAGAATGAATAAGTCTTCTGAAATGATGGGCTCTGGAGAATCAAACTGCAAGGACTCCTGAATTGCTCCGGATGGGTGAAAAGAATTGTCACAATCAAAACAATTATGAGAGGATGACATCAAGCTAGAACCATGAATCTCTGAGAGAGCGGATAAGATATGGAGGAAAAACTCTTCTTCGGTCTTCAAAATTTGAGAATGACGACGAGAAACACCACCAAATTGTTGAGATACTCCGGGATGAAAATTAGAAAGGTTGAACCAACGATGAAAAGATTTTGACAGATCTTGGAGAAGACATTTGACTGATGATAATTCATTCTTACGTCAAACTTTAAAAGATTTGAGAATAGCTCCGGTAAAATTAGAAGAGTCAGGTAAGATTCCGGGAAAAGACCTGTGGGTTAGGGCCCACTCAAAAGAAACACCGTTGAAAAGATTGCTTGAAAAGAGAGATTCCACCGGTAGAATTAAATGGCTTGAATAAGGTGACAACCGCAAAATAACTTGAATGGAATTAGGAATGGAAACGCGAATCTTTGAGATATTTTTAGCACTCCGAAACAAATGTATAGCGGGAGGTGAATGATTAAGAGGTGCACTGGCAAGAGAAAACATTTGAAAAGAGGAAAAGGGATATGGTCAACAAAGCTTGGCTTGAAACCACCGGAGATGAAAAGAATGAAGAATGACGAACTTGAAGCTCCATTAGAATCTTCATGAGAATCATCAGATAAGAACAATGACGGAAAAGGAATGTAGAGGCTTCCCATCAATAAAAGGATACTTGAATAAGAAAATCTGAGTCCTAGAAGAAAAAGGGTGGGTGGGCGGGAAAAACAAAGGCAACTTGGAGATGGATGAAACAAACACCGTTGAGAAGAACTGATAATTGATCTTGCTAACGTTGATAAGATTGGATCCACTTGAAGCGAAACACACCGGTTCAAAAGAAATTGAGATGGCAACCCCGAAGATCAAGAAGGATTAGTATTCGCATCGGAGTATGAGAACACCGTTTAGGAAAGGTATGGAATCAACACTTGACATTGAAGCAAGTCGAATACCACAACTCAAAAACAAAACAAAGTATTGGCTTGCAAAATAAGCCGGAACAAACATATGATAGAGATTTCGTCCAAAGATTTTGTGGTGGGGCCTACATGGGCTCGATCGTACAACACCATCATGTACAAGGCAGTGTACATGACATATGAAGCGTCCCCGAGTCAGCATAGCCAAGGACTCTTTAAGACACAACGAGACCACTGTAAAACCAACCGTGGATAGGCGGACCACTAGACGTCGAACCCCAATTTCATATCATACATCTGTTGGAAAGATATCTGAGGAGCTACTTGAATTCCTACTTATAAACTCCCGAAACTTTCCAGTTATGCAATCAGGTGTTGGGGATACATGGGAAGCATAATATCTCACCCAAAAACTACACAAATCTTACATCTAGCTGTATCCATCCTTCAACACATAACCAAGAAATCTTCGGAAATCATTTACCTCAACCTTCAAAAAGCATCCGTTATACGAGTTATGGCAATACTCCCGAACTCCCACCCCAGTACTGGGTGGCGTCGAGGTTATCTCACCAACAACTGCATAAAAGAGATTTTCAATGTCGGCAAAACTCAGGTATTCCAGAATTGCAACGATAAAATTGTGACGACAACACCTCGGAGCTCAACTCCCCGGGACACTGCCACAACCCCTAAATGTCAGGAGGCACCAAGAACAATGTTCTCGTCACAAAACCATCGGAACGATTCCAAGATACCCGCGTGATCCTAATTTTTTTAGTGAAATTTGAGAAGAGAAGAGTCAAAATAATACGCCAGGATGCCTCACTAGAGCGACGAAGGGACTAAGGAGTAAAAAGAATTCCTAACTCTCTGATATATATAATCCTAAATGACTCAAAACATTTTTCTAGACTCAACAACGCCAACGATTCGATCAAGTAGGGGGCTCCTAAGGTCGGGGAAGGCTCTGATTACCAACTTGTAACTCCCTCGATGCGGCTATATCTCCCACGTGTCGAATCACGACTTAGAGGCATAACCGCATTGAAGCAATGTCGCAAGTGAGGTAATCTTTGCAAAAAAACCATGTAATACATAAAGGGAAAGAGATACATAGTTGGCTTACAATCGCCACGTCACACAATAGCATAAATAAGTCATTACATTCATCCAAATACACTCAAGGTCCGACTACGAAACCAAAATAAAGATAAACCCCAAATGCAACATAGTCCCCGATCGCCCTAACTGGGCACCACTACTGATCATCTGGAAAAGACACGTAGTATCATCCTGAGTCCTCATCGAACTCCCACTTGAGCTCAGTTGAATCTCCTGGAATGGTATCATCGGTCCCTGCATCTGGTTTTGGAAGGAATCTGTGAGTCACAGGGACTCAGCAATCTCGCACCCTCGTGATCAATACTATTTAAGCTTATAGGTAAGGTAAATGTATGAGGTGGAGCTGCAGCAAGCGACTAGCATATTTGGTGGCTAACATACACAAATGAGAGTGAGAAGAGGAGGCAAAGCACGGTCGAACAACTATGATCAAGAAGTGATCCTAGAACAACCTACGTCAAGCATTACTCCAACACCGTGTTCACTTCCCGGACTCCTCCGAGAAGAGACCATCACGGTTACACACGCGGTTGATGCATTTTAATTAAGTTAAGTTTCAGGTTTTCTACAACCGGACATTAACAAATTCCCATCTGCCCATAACCGCGGGCACGGCTTTCGAAAGTTCAAATCCCTGCAGGGGTGTCCCAACTTAGCCCATCACAAGCTCTCACGGTCAACGAAGGATATTCCTTCTCCCAAGACAATCCGATCAGACTCGGCATCCCGGTTACAAGACATCTCGACAATGGTAAAACAAGTCCAGCAACACCACCCGAATGTGCCGACAAATCCCGATAGGAGCTGCACATATCTCGTTCTCAGGGCACACCAGATTGTCCAAACTTCCGGTCGGCCAGCCCAGAGTTTCCCCTGTGGCCACCGGCGGCTGACAAGGTGGACCAACACTCAGAGGAGCACTGGCCCGGGGGTTTAAATAAAGATGACCCTTGAGTCCACGGAACCCAAGGGAAAAAGAGGCTAGGTGGCGAATGGTAAAACCAATGTTGGGCATTGCTGGAGGAGTTTTATTCAAGGCGAACTATCAAGGGGTTACCATTATAACCCAACCGTGTAAGGAACGCAAAATCTGGGAACATAACACCGATATGACGGAAACTAGGGCGGCAAGAGTGGAACAAAACACCAGACATAAGGCCGAGCCTTCCACCCTTTACCAAGTATATAGATGCATTAATTAAATAAGAGATATTGTGCTATCCCAACAAATATCCATGTTCCAACAAGGAACAAACTCCATCTTCACCTGCAACTAGCAACACTATAAGAGGGGCTGAGCAAAAGCGGTAACATAGCCCAACAACGGTTTGCTAGGATAAGGTGGGTTAGAGGCTGAACATGGCAATATGGGAGGCATGATATAGCAAGTGGTAGGTATCGCAGTATAGGCATAGCAAAAGAGCGAGAAGCTAGCAAGCAAAGATAGAAGTGATTTCGAGGGTATGATCGTCTTGCCTGAGATCCCGCAAGGAAGAAGAACGAGTCCATGAAGAAGACAAACGGACGTAGTCGAACGAATCCTCACCACACGACGTTATTGGAACCAAACCGAAGAAGCAACACCGGAAAGAAGCAAACAACATAGTAAACAACCACCACATAAACATGGCATGATGCACAATCAAGTATGATGCATGTCCGGTTTTAATATGCATGGCATGGCAAAGTGCACAAGCAATCCTACATATTAAGTGGAGCTCAATATGCAACGAGTTGCATATTGACGAAACACCACATGGCTTATTTAGTTCTCTCTCGGTTGTGTACCCAACAATATTAAATGTAGTTAAACATGGCAAGAGGTGAAACAAAAGTAAACTACACAATCTAAGCAATTTAAATGGGGCCGGATATAACAAACAATGAATCCGGTAAATCCCCATATGCCTTTAGCAAATTAATACAAACAACAATTTTAAACATTCTTGATGTTGTTAACATGATGCGGATGACATGTGCAAGTTTATGCAATTTTTATTAAAAGTTTGACAAGAGCATTATGAAGCATTTGTCACCGTGGTGGAAAGGAAAGGCGTGCCACGGCAACGATAACAAAAACGGTGCCACGGCAACGTGCCGGTTCCGGTAACCCGATTGAGATACCGATGCAAAGGAGAAGTGTGCGGATGCATGCAAAAGATGGTGGGGCGCTCCCGGATACCGGGTGTCCCACGAGACGACTGTAACAAGGCAAAAGCGGGGCAACATGCATCGAAAATTCGAGCACGGAGCAAGCACGAGCATCTCATACATCACACATGCATTAGTTCACGGGCGGTCGTCTCGGCGGTTATACCTTTCGGAGCGTGCATTATCGGAACGGTTCAGGTCAAGCGGTGTAGTCGTTCACGATCGTCGTGGGAAGTAGTGGTACTCGGCAATGGTAGAGGAAGTAGTTGTTCACGCGGGTCGTAGAGGAAGTGGTTGTACTTGCAAACTTGTCGGATCCACGGCGAGGGTAGTTGTTCATGTTCGTAGTCGCACAAGTTCCCGTGGATGTTCGGGGTCACGGCGAGGTACTCGGCGTTTTGGTGCGGTGTAGGGGTACATGTCGATGGTCGTCGTGGTACTTGGTGTTTCGCACTTGCCGATCTCGTCAACCCGAAGGGGTACTTGGTACAATCCGCATAGTCATGCACTTGTCATCGAGGGACTTGACGGATCCGAGGCTTCCGGAGGCGACGGTAGTGGGACTTGGGGAAACCGAGTTCTTCGGAGGTTGTCATGGTACTTGTTCACGTTGTAGTTGTACACGGCGCGTTGTGGACGTAGTTGTACTCACGGTCTTCGGTACAAACAGCCACAAACCTCACATGTGGGTGCAGGCATAGTCAACGAATCGGGACAGAGGAGCTTGACTGCTGGTCATCTCCTCCACCAGGAGACAGAACGGAGGCGCGACGGCAGGGAAAAACAGAGCCATGCGAGGGACTTGGGGATGGGCTCCAGCGACACAGACGAGACGAAGGACGTATCCGGGCGGATGAGCTCTAGGCGGTGCTCGCCTCGAAGCTTTCCGGCGACGTGACGATGGTGCCAAGCCGGTGACCTGCAGGTGGTGGAGAGGCGGGGACGAGGTGGCATGCCATGGGGGACGGGCACGCGATGGAGGAGTTCGGGCGGCGGCTCCTGCCACAGCGCAAAGACGGAGAGGAGCGAGGCGATGGCAGGGTCGGATCGAGGAGGAGAGAGGTGAGCGAGGGGATCAGGCGAGAGAGAGAGAGAGAGAGAGAGAGAGAAAGGTCTCGGGCGCGACGCTGTGGGGTTCGAAGGAGGCGGCGGCAGAGGACATGGTCGAGGGAGAGAGATGGGATCGAGCGGTTCCTGGGAACTGCGTGCATGGGGGTGAGATCGATCGAGGGGGGGGTCGAAGGAAACGGGCAGGAGGGAGATGGCGGCGCGAGGGGAAGGGACCGAGCTCCCTGGCGGCTAGGGTTAACCAGTGGGGCTGGCTGGGCCTTGGCCTTGGGCCGAATGGGCCGGCCTAGCTACAGGCTGCGGCTGGCGTAGCAGGGGAAGCCCAGCCCAGGAAAGCCTTTTTCCTTTTTCATTACTCATTGTTTATATAAATAAACAGTTTCAATAAAAGAAAAAAAGGCCAAGGAGGTAGAAGAGGAGTTTTTCAGATATAAAAATATCCTCAATCTCCTGGAACTATCCTCTATTTGATAAAATTGCCTTGGATATTTTTTAGAGGTAGAAAAATAAAACAAGTTTAAATATGATTCAAACTTGAGGCATTTTTGAACCTAACCAAAACAACTCCAAAGGATCTGAAATTTGACAGAGAGGTTGAAGGCAAGGTCGAGAATTTATAGGAAAAGAATGAACATTAAAAGAGAAGGGGAAAGTGGCACTTGCAAAAGAAAGGAAATAGAAGGAAAGGAGAAGGAGATGATGCATGGGACAAAGGCATGGGGAATTATTTTGCAAGTGTGTTCCGGTTAATTCCATCAAATGGAATATTTAATATAGCTCCCTAATATCGGGAGGATATGTTATAAACAGAATCACCAAGTGAATTCCCTCGGTTTAAATGGACCGAAGATCCATGCAATTATTTAGTTGAGTTAAGAAAAGAAACGACATGATGGCATGATGACATGATGCAATGCACATGATGCAATGACGAATGCAATGAACCCAACAAATCACACGACGAAACCTGGAAACCACGGAAGACATCTGAAGCTCCGGTCTTGGGGCGTCACAATTACTTTGCTACTAAATACTTTGCTGCAGATATTAAGTCTTTCAGGTGAGGTTGAATTGACAACTCAACTGTTAATACTTGTGAATATTCTTTGGCTCCCCTTGTGTCAAATCAATAAATTTGGGTTGAATACGCTACCCTCGAAAACTGTTGTGATCCCCTCTACTTGTGGGTTATCAAGACTATTTTCTGGCGCCGTTGCTAGGGAGCATAGCTCTATTCTTTGAGTCACTTGGGATTTATATCTGTTGATCACTATGAGGAACTTGAAAGATGAAAGAACCAAGATTTTTCCCTCAACTACGAGGGGAGGTAAGGAACTGCCATCTAGCTATGCACTTGATTCAACTTTTATTTTGAGTAAACTTGCGACACCTACACCTGCTATTGATTCTGATATGTCGCATGTTATTGATGATGCCACTTCTGCTATGCATGATGCTTATGATGAAACTACTTCTATGTTTGATAATACTGTGCCATTAGGTGAATTTCTTGATGAACAACTTGCTAGGGTTAGAGAGAATGAAATTATTGAAATTGATAATATTGATGAAAGTGATGTGAAGATTCTCCCCCTAGATATAAATTGCCTGATGTGCCTGGGGGTTATGTTATGGATGAAAAAACTGCTAGAGATCTTTTAGTTTGCAAAGATAGATATGATATTAAGAAACTGTTAGCTAAGCTGATAGAAAAGTCTTTGAATGCTAGAATGAAATATGACCCTGCTTTTGCTACTTCACCTATCTGTATTTCCGATAAGGATTATGATTTCTCTATCGATCCCGAGTTAATTACTTTGGTTGAATCTGATCCTTTTTATGGCTATGAATCTGAAACTGTTGTGGCACATCTTACTAAATTGAATGATATAGCTACCCTATTCACTAATGAGGAAAAAAATCGTTACTACTATATCCTTAAGTTATTTCCGTTCTTATTAAAGGCTGATGCTAAAACATGGTTTAATTCTCTTGATCCTGGTTGTGTGCGTAGTCCCCAAGATATGATTTATTACTTCTTTGCTAAATATTTCCCCGCCCATAAGAAACAAGCTGCCTTAAGGGAAATATATAATTTTGTGCAAATTAAAGAAGAGAGTCTCCCACAAGCTTGGGGGAGGCTTCTCTTATTACTTAATGCTTTGCCTCATCATCCTCTCAAAAAAAATGAAATACTTCATATCTTTTATAATGGACTAACCGATGCTTCCAGAGACCACTTGGATAGTTGTGCTGGTTGTGTTTTCAGGGAAAGAACTGTTGATCAAGCTGAATTGTTATTGAATAATATATTGAGTAATGATAATGATTGGACACTTCCTGAACCAACTCCTAAACCAACTCCGAAGAAAAGGGGTATTCTATTTCTCAGTCCTGAAGATATGCAAGAGGCAAAGAAATCTATGAAAGAAATTCCTACGCACACGCAAGATCATGGTGATGCATAGCAACGAGAGGGGAGAGTGTTGTCTACGTACCCTCGTAGACCGGAAGCGGAAGCGTTAGCACAACGCGGTTGATGTAGTCGTACGGCCCGACCGATTAAGCACCAAAACTACGGCACCTCCGAGTTCTAGCACACGTTCAGCTCGATGACGATCCCCTGACTCCGATCCAGCAAAGTGTCGGGGAAGAGTTCTGTCAGCACGACGGCGTGGTGACGATCTTGATGTTCTACCGTCGCAGGGCTTCGCCTAAGCACCGCTACAATATTATTGAGGATTATGGTGGAGGGGGGCACCGCACATGGCTAAGAGAACGATCACGAAGATCAACTTGTGTGTCTAGAGGTGCCCCCTACCCCTGTATATAAAGGAGCAAGGGGGAGAGGCCGGCCGGCCCTTGGGGCGCTCCAAGGAGGGGGAGTCCTCCTCCTAGTAGGAGTAGGACTCCCCTTTCCTAGTCCAACTAGGAAGAGAGAAGGGGGAAGGAAAGAGAGGGAGAGGGAGAGGGAAAGAGGGGCTGCGCTGTGACACCCCCGATTTGACCGTACACTAATCATACACGCAAATATGTACGATCAAGATCAAGGACTCATGGGAAGATATCACAACACAACTCTAGACCCAAATTTAAATAATACAAGCTTTATATTACAAGCCAGGGGCCTCGAGGGCTCGAATACATAAGCTCGAAAACACAAGAGTCAGCGGAAGCAACAAAATCTGAGCACAGACATGAGTTAAACAAGATTGCCTTAAGAAGGCTAGCACAAAAGCAACAATGATCGAGAAGGCAAGGCTTTCTGCCTGGGAGCCTCCTAACTACTCCTAGTCGTCTGCAGTCTTCACGTAGTAGTAGGCATCCTCCGGATAGTAATAGTCATCAGTGGCGTCGTCTGACTCCTGGGATCCATCATCTGGTCGCAACAATCGAGTATGGGGAAAAAGAAGTAGCAAAGCAACCGTGAGTACTCATCCAAAGTACTCGCAAGACTTACATCAGATCTAAACTAAGTATGCATCTGTATCAAAGGTATGGGTTGTATCTGTGGACTAAACTGCAGAATGCCAGAAGAGAATGGGAAAGCCTAGCATATCAAAGACTAGCATCTTCTGGAATCCACCATCTTGCAGCAACAGGAGGGAGTAGAGTAACATAAAGTAAAGTAGCAGTAGAGTTATCAACCTCGGCCAGAGATCCTTTCTCGTCTTCCTGCGAGAAAGCAATCCCAGAGCCATACTATCCATTTCTCATCACCATCCATTTCTCATCACAATCCATTTCTCATCAGAAGTATCTAGTTCTAGTTGTATCGATCGGGATACAACTCCAAGTGTCCGTTACCGTAGGACAGGCTATCGATAGATGTTTTTTCCCTGCAGGGGTGCACCAACTTACTCACCACGCTCGATTAACTCCGGCCGAACACACTTTCCTGGGTCATGCCCGGCCTCGGCCAAACAATACGCCGCAACCCGACCTAGGCTTAATAGAGAGGCCAGCACGCCGGACTAAACCTATGCCCCTAGGGGTCATGGGCCATCTCCCCGGGAACTCCTGCACGTTGCGTGGGCGGCCGGTGAGCAGACCTAGCTACCTCCTTCAACAAGGTAGGTTCTTTCCAGTCCAACCCGGCGCGCGCCGCTCAGTCGCTGACGTCTATTAAGCTTCGGTTGATGTATACGACGCAGAATGCCCATACTATGCCCACGTGATGGTTAGTGCTATCAGGCCAGAGGCCCCTCGGATCAAATATCTAAATCGTAGTGGATTAGGAACGCGCGGTAACGAGCAGAGACTCACGATCGATGTGACCCCGTCGCCCCGTCTCGAGTACTTGCGGCAAGGGCTAAGAATGCCCGGCCACGCCTCGTAAGTATCTTGCGGGCACCTCCCAGGTCAACCCGACTCTACATCACTCGCAATTAAGCTCACGCGGGTACCCCTCAGGGTCGACCCGTCTTTAGTAACATGGCTCAGTGTAAAGTCATAGTAACCATAGTAACTGTGTGTCTAACACCGAGGGGAAAACCCGAGGAATCACCCCCGATGAATCCCACTCGATGTTATCATCAAGGTGAACGTAAGAGGATCCACTCTCGAGGTTCACTTGAGGGGTTGCATAACAGAGCAGTAACGGAAGTGGTTAAGGAGGAAATCACCCTCGATGACCTCGATCGTATAGCTACACTACAGAGATCTCATCAGGAGTGATGGATGAGGTTCACCCTCGGCACTCGATTGTAACTCTGTAGTGTCGTACAACTAGGGGGGGTGATGTGCGGTGTCGGGGCCTGGACGTCGATCACGTTGATCGAGTCATCGAACATAAAGCGAGGCAACTGGGACAAGGTGGGGGGGTCACTGATGGATCACTAACCAACCTATACTAAGCAGTTTAGGATAAGCAGGTAAGGTATGAAAGCAGGTAACAACAACAGGCTATGCATCAGAGTAGGATCATACAGAAAGCAGTAGCAGTTCTAATGCAAGCATGAGAGGGAAAGACATGGGCGATATCGGAATGCTCAAGGGGGTTTGCTTGCCTGGTTGCTCTGGCAAGGAGGGGTCGTCGCCGATGTAGTCGATCATAGGGGCAACATCAGTCTCGGGGTCTACCGGAGAAAAAGAGGGGGAAGAAACAGTAAATACACGCAAGCATAAGCATAACAAGACAATAAGCGGTGCTAGAGGTGTTCTAACGCAGCGCTAGGCGATACTGGCGAAGGAGGATAACATCCGGGAAAGTTTTCACGGTTCCGGACGTCTGTCAGACAGATGAACCGGAGGGAAAAAGTTCAACGTTTGCTATGCTAGAGACGTTTGACGGACGAACGGGTTGCGTATCCGGTTTCGTCTAGTCGTTCTGAGCAACTTTCATGTACAAAATTTTTTCATCGGAGTTACGGTTTATTTTATATGATTTACTGAAGTTTTAAATAATTTTCTAAAATTCTGGATTTAACACTAATTTGAAAAATTAAATGGACTAACAGCTAGGTGCACCCGAAAATATACTCAGAAGTGTGTGTTAGAGGCTGACAGTGGGGCCACGATCAAAGTCAACAGCCCAGAGAGCGTTGACTGGTCAAAGTGAACAGTACAGGTGGGTCCCGACTGTCATTGACTCGTGATGTATCTATAACTAAAATAAGTCTAGATACAACCATTTCAAGGACAAATATTTTCGGATGGAGGGAGTAACAGTTAACAGGGGCCACGTGTCATACTCTATAGTTGTTGACTAGTGGGTTAAATTAAAAGGGGTAGTTAGTGGCGGTGCACCCCATACGTTAGTGAAACAACCACATGGGGGGTGTTAATTTCTAAATAAAGGCAGATTAGCCCCTAATCTATCTAGACAGAGAGAGATGGCCGACCCGTACGTGAAGTGGCCTTGGGCTAGGACAGGGATCCGGTGACTTCACTAAGCAAAGTCTCATCGTGACTTTACCTAGGTGAGTGCCATCGGATCAAGATCCAGCGGTCAAGATTGATTCAAATTTTGTACTCAAAACTAAAACTGCTCAGAAAAAATTGAAAAAATTCAGGTAAGTCATACATGTTCCATTCCATATTCTGTGAAATTTTTTGTTTCATTTGGATAAACGGTCTATGATTAAATAGGGTTTTATATTTCAAGCTCAAAACCCAATTAGCTGCTAAACCATTTATCCAAATGAAACGAAAATTTCCCAGAATATTCAATGGAACATATATGACTTAGCTGAATTTTTTCAATTTTTTCTAAACAGTTTGAATTTTGAGCATAAAATTTAGACCAATCTTGTCCATTAGATCTTGATCCGATGGCCCTCATCTAGGTAAAGTCACGATGAGACTTTGCTCAGTGAAGTCACCGAATCCCTGTCCCTTGGGCTATGCTTGGGACGAACACACGCTCGACTTGGTCGAGCGCGGTCAGAGGAGGTGCAGGGCGAGGACGAGGATGGGGCGCTGGCTGGCCGAGGTGGAAGCAGGCTAGGC
This sequence comes from Triticum aestivum, assembly GCF_018294505.1. Classification (NCBI taxonomy): domain Eukaryota; kingdom Viridiplantae; phylum Streptophyta; class Magnoliopsida; order Poales; family Poaceae; genus Triticum; species Triticum aestivum. Next base: position 344,520,999 of record NC_057800.1, on the reverse strand, counting down.
ACAAGGCCAGGGCGCACACGGAGCGGCCAGGGCACCGGCGCAGCTGTACGCAGATAGCAGCAGGCAGCGGCGGTCGTAGGGAACAACGAGTAGCAGCGGCAGCGCTGGAGGCCGTGGCAGCAGCAACCGAAGGCAGCGGTCGAGTGCAGCAGCGGGGCCGTCGGCAAAGCAACGTGCGGCTGGCGAAGGCGGCTCCCGAGGCAGCCACGAGCGGCAGCATGAGCAGCGTCGCAGCAAAGCAACAGCAGCAGTTCGTGCGCGTACATGGAGCTTCGGCCACGGTCGCGGGACGGCGTCCGACGCAGTAGGGCGCGCGCGCGGATGGGGACGACTCCGACCAGGGCGGGCGACGACCGGAGAGCAGGCGGTGCGGGCGCGGACGGCGAGCATGGGGCCAACACGGCGCCCGGCGACGGCAGCCATGGCAACAGCAGAAGGTAGCAGCGAGTGGGGCGCGCTGGCCTGAGGCGGAGGCAGGGCGAGGCAACAACGGCGGTGGCCAGTGACATCAATCAGCAACAGTAGTAGAGCAGCATCAGTACGCGGGAGCAACCGCTAGAGGCAAAGTAGAGAGCGTGCGTGCGCGGACGAGTTCCGGACATGGTGAGCGGCGGCACACGTGGGACGACATCTACGATGATGGATTCAAAAGGGAAACAGGGGGAGTTGGGAGAGGAGCTCACCGCGGTTCCAGGGGCGAGCTCGAGGAGGCCTGGGGTGCAGTGACGGTGACGAATCCGTCGATGGTGTCGCGGCGCCTGGAGGTTGTAGATGATGTCGATCCCTGTGTTGTGGCGGTCTCCGGCTCGATCTGGTACCCAGAACGGACGAAGACAACCACGTCGGACCTCTTGGACGTGCTCCCGTGCACCAGAGACGTCGACGGCCGCGGGATCGATGGCGACGCGTTGGCGACTGCGCTCGGGTGAACGAGACAGAGGAGGAGAGGGCGATAGCGGCGCGAGGGAAAGGAAGTGGGGTGCTAGGGTTCCGTGGGAGGGCGCCGGGGTCCTTGTAAGTCGGGGAGTCCGGTGGATGGTTGCCACGGCAACGACCGAGGCCGTGTCGGGCATCAGAGGCAACCACGGTTCCCCCCTCCCTGTAGCGAGGAAGAGGACAACGGGAGGGCAGCTGGGCCACGTGGGCTTTGCTCCTAGTGGGCTACGCGCGGGGGAAAACAGGGGGGGTTTCCCCTTTGTCTTCTTTTTTTGTTGTTTTTTTATAGTTTTAGTTTTCTTTCATTTTCGAATAGAAATCAGCTCTATAAAATATAGGAACAGCACCTAAATTAGTTTTACTAATTAAACCACTGCCACATTTAGTTTGAGGTGCAAATAAAATAGTTTAGAAACTTTATAATTTAAAAAGCATTTAATAATTATTTTAGCCACTGCTATATTCACAATAGAGCATTAAAATACTTTACAAAAGTGTTGGGTCACCACCATAATTATCTATGGAATATTTCCCACATTTTTAACATTTTATTTTGCGTGTTTGAGAAATTTGAAAACTAGGCTTTTATTTGAAATTGAGATTGAACTAAGACTTTGGATCAAGCAAGGATTAGCAACAGAAATGTGATGACTTGGCATAATTAGCAGGGGATTATTGTAGCACGATTTTCGGGGTGTTACACGCGCCCCCTCCCCTAGTCCAATTCGGACTCCCCATGGGAGGGGGCGCGCCACCTCCTGGGCTGCTGCCCTCTCTCTCCCCTCAGGCCCACTAAGGCCCAATACTTCCCCGGGGGTTCCGGTAACCCTTCCGGCACTCCGGTTTTCTCCGAAATCACCCGAAACACTTCCGGTGTCCGAATATAGCCGTCCAATATATCGATCTTTATGTCTCGACCATTTCGAGACTCCTCGTCATGTCTCCGATCTCATCCGGGACTCCGAACTCCTTCGGTACATCAAAACTCATAAACTCATAATATAACTGTCATCGCAACCTTAAGCATGCGGACCCTACGGGTTCGAGAACAATGTATACATGACCGAGACACGTCTCCGGTCAATAACCAATAGCGGAACCTGGATGCTCATATTGGCTCCCACATATTCTACGAAGATCTTTATCGGTCAGACCACATAACAACATACGTTGTTCCCTTTGTCATCGGTATGTTACTTGCCCGAGATTTGATCGTCGGTATCTCAATACCTAGTTCAATCTCGTTACCGGCAAGTCTCTTTACTCATTCCGTAATACATCATCCTACAACTAACTCATTAGTTGCAATGCTTGCAAGGCTTAAGTGATGTGCATTACCGAGAGGGCCCAGAGATACCTCTCCGACAATCGGAGTGACAAATCCTAATCTCGAAATACGCCAACACAACAAGTACCTTCGGAGACACCTGTAGAGCACCTTTATAATCACCCAGTTACGTTGTGACGTTTGGTGGCACACAAAGTGTTCCTCCGGTAAACGGGAGTTGCATAATCTCATAGTCATAGGAACATGTATAAGTCATGAAGAAAGCAATAGCAACAAACTAAACGATCAAGTGTTATGCTAACGGAATGGGTCAAGTCAATCACATCATTCTCCTAATGATGTGATCCCGTTAATCAAATGACAACTCATGTCTATGGTTAGGAAACATAACCATCTTTGATCAACGAGCTAGTCAAGTAGAGGCATACTAGTGACACTCTGTTTGTCTATGTATTCACACATGTATTATGTTTCCGGTTAATACAATTCTAGCATGAATAATAAACATTTATCATGATATAAGGAAATAAATAATAACTTTATTATTGCCTCTAGGGCATATTTCCTTCAGTCTCTCACTTGCACTAGAGTCAATAATCTAGTTCACATTGCCATGTGATTTAACATCAATAGTTCACATCACCATGTGATTAACACCCATAGTTCACATCGACATGTGATTAACACCCAAAGGGTTTACTAGAGTCAATAATCTAGTTCAAATCGCTATGTGATTAACACCCAAAGAGTACTGAGGTGTGATCATGTTTTGCTTGTGAGAGAAGTTTAGTCAACGGGTCTGCCACATTCAGATCCGTAAGTATTTTACAAATTTCTATGTCAACAATGCTCTGCATGGAGCTACTCTAGCTAATTGCTCCCACTTTCAATATGTATCCAGATTGAGACTTAGAGTCATCTGGATCAGTGTCAAAACTTGCATCGACGTAACCCTTTACGATGAACCTTTTGTCACCTCCATAATCGAGAAACATATCCTTATTCCACTAAGGATAATTTTGACCAATGTCCAGTGATCTACTCCTAGATCACTATTGTACTCCTTGCCAAACTCAGGGCAGGGTATACAATAGGTTTGGTACACAGCATGGCATACTTTATAGAACCTATGGCTAAGGCATAGGGAATGACCTTCATTCTCTCTCTATCTTCTGCCGTGGTCGGGTTTCGAGTCTTACTCAACTTCACACCTTTGTAACACAGGCAAGAACTCCTTCTTTGACTGTTCCATTTTGAACTACTTCAAAATCTTGTCAAGGTATGTACACATTAAAAAACTTATCAAGCGTCTTGATCTATCTCTATAGATCTTGATGCTCAATATGTAACAGCTTCACTGAGGTCTTTCTTTGGAAAAACTCCTTTCAAACATTCCTTTATGCTTTGCAGAATAATTCTACATTATCTCCGATCAACAATATGTCTTTCACATATACTTATCAGAAATGCTGTAGTGCTCCCACTCACTTTCTTGTAAATACAGGCTTCACCGCAAGTCTATATAAAACTATATGCTTTGATCAACTTATCAAAGCGTATATTCCAACTCCGAGATGCTTGCACCAGTCCATAGATGGATCGCTGGAGCTTGCATATTTTGTTAGTACCTTTAGGATTGACAAAACCTTCTGGTTGCATCATATACAACTCTTCTTTAATAAATCCATTAAGGAATGCACTTTTGTTTATCCATTTGCCAGATTTCATAAAATGCGGCAATTGCTAACATGATTCGGACAGACTTAAGCATAGATACGAGTGAGAAACTCTCATCGTAGTCAACACCTTGAACTTGTCGAAAACCTTTTTTTGCGACAATTCTAGCTTTGTAGATAGTAACACTACTATCAGCGTCCGTCTTCCTCTTGAAGATCCATTTAATCTCAATGGCTCGCCGATCATTGGGCAAGTCAATCAAAGTCCATACTTTGTTCTCATACATGGATCTCATCTCAGATTTCATGGCCTCAAGCCATTTCGTGGAATCTGGGCTCATCATCGCTTCCTCATAGTTCGTAGGCTCGTCATGGTCAAGTAACATGACCTCCAAAACAGGATTACCGTACCACTCTGGTGCGGATCTCACTCTGAAGTTACATGATCATCATCATTAGCTTCCTCACTAATCAGTGTAGTAGTCACAGGAACATATTTCTGTGATGAACTACTTTCCAATAAGGGAGCAGGTACAGTTACCTCATCAAGTTCTACTTTCCTCCCACTCACTTCTTTCGAGAGAAACTCTTTTTCTAGAAAGGATCCATTCAAAGCAACGAATATATTGCCTTCGGATCTGTGATAGAAGGTGTACCCAACATTTTATTTTGGGTATCCTATGAAGACGCACTTCTCCGATTTGGGCTAGAGCTTATCAGGTTGAAACTTTTTCACATAAGCATTGCAACCTCAAACTTTAAGAAATGACAGCTTAGGTTTCTTGCCAAACCATTGTTCATACGGTGTCGTCTCAATAGATTTAGATGGTGCCCTATTTAACATGAATGCAGCTGTCTCTAATGCATAACCCCAAAACGATAGTGGTAGATCGGTAAGAGACATCATAGATCGTACCATATCTAATAAAGTACGGTTATGACGTTCGGACACACCATTACACTGTGGTGTTCCAGGTGGCGTGAGTAGTGAAACTATTTCACATTGTTTTTAACTGAAGGCCAAACTCGTAACTCAAATATTTTACTTCTGCGATCATATCGTAGAAACTTTTATTTTTGTTACGATGATTCTCCACTTCACTCTGAAATTCTTTGAACTTTTCAAATGTTTCAGACTTGTGTTTCATCAAGTAGATATACTCATATCTGCTCAAATCATCTGTGAAGATCAGAAAATAATGATACCTGCCGCGAGCCTCAATATTCATCGGACCACATACATCAACATGTATGATTTCCAACAAATCTGTTGCTCGCTCCATTGTTCCAGAGAACGGAGTCTTAGTTATCTTGCCCATGAGGCATGGTTCGCAAGCATCAACTGATTCATAATCAAGTGATTCCAAAAACCCATCAGCATGGAGTTTCTTCATGCGCTTTACACCAATATGACCTAAACGACAGTGCCACAAATAAGTTGCACTATCATTATTAACTTTGCATCTTTTGGTTTCAATATTATGAATATGTGTATCACTATGATCGAGATCCAACGAACCATTTTCATTGGGTGTGTAATCATATAAGGTTTTATTCATGTAAACAGAACAACAATTTATTCTCTTACTTAAATGAATAACCGTATTGCAATAAACATGATCAAATCATATTCATGCTCAACGCAAACACCAAATAACACTTATTTAGGTTCAACACTAATCCCAAAAGTATAGGGAGTGTGCGATGATGATCATATCAATCTTGGAACCACTTCCAACACACATCGTCACTTCACCCTTAACTAGTCTATGTTCATTCTGCAACTCCCGTTTCGAGTTACTACTCTTAGCAACTGAACTAGTATCAAATACCGAGGGGTTGCTACGAACACTAGTAAAATACACATCAATAATCTGTATATCAAATATATCTTTGTTCACTTTGCCATCCTTCTTATCCGCCAAATACTTGGGGCAGTTCCGCTTTCAGTGACCAATCCCTTTGCAGTAGAAGCACTTAGTCTCAGGCTTAGGACCAGACTTGGGCTTCTTCACTTGAGCAACAACTTGCTTGCCATTCTTCTTGAAGTTCCCCTTCTTCCCTTTGCCCTTTTCTTGAAACTAGTGGTCTTGTCTACCATCAACACTTGATATTTTTCTTGATTTCTACTTTCATCGATTTCAGCATTACGAAGAGCTTGGGAATCATTTCCGTTATCCCTTGCATATCATAGTTCATCACAAAGTTCTACTAACTTGGTGATGGTGACTAGAGAATTCTGTCAATCACTATTTTATCTGGAAGATTAACTCCCACTTGATTCAAGCGATTGTATTACCCAGACAATCTGAGCACATGCTCACTGCTTGAGCTATTCTCCTCCATCTTTTAGCTATAGAACTTGTTGGAGACTTCATATCTCTCAACTCGGGTATTTGCTTGAAATATTAACTTCAACTCCTGGAACATCTCATATGGTCCATGACGTTCAAAACGTCTTTGAAGTCCCGATTCTAAGCCGTTTAAGCATGGTGCACTAAACTATCAAGTAGTCATCATATTGAGCTAGCCAAATGTTCATAACATCTGCATCTGCTCCTGCAATAGGTTTGTCACCTAGCGGTGCATCAAAAACGCAATTCTTCTGTGCAGCAATGAGGATAAACCTCAAATCACGGATCCAATCCGCATCATTTCTACTAACATCTTTCAACTTAGTTTTCTCTAGGAATATATCAAAAATAAAACAGGGAGCTAAACGCAAGCTATTGATCTACAACATAGATATGCTAATACTACCAGGACTAAGTTCATGATAATTTAAAGTTCAATTAATCATATTACTTAAGAACTCCCACTTAGATAGACATCCCTCTAATCCTCTAAGTGATCACGTGATCCAAATCAACTAAACCATGTCCGATCATCACGTGAGATGGAGTAGTTTCAATGGTGAACATCACTATGTTGATCATATCTACTATATGATTCATGCTCGACCTTTCGGTCTCCGTGTTCCGAGGCCATATCTGTTATATGCTAGGCTCGTCAAGTTTAACCTAAGTATTCCGCGTGTGCAACTATTTTGCACCAGTTGTATTTGAACGTAGAGCCTATCACACCCGATCATCACGTGGTGTCTCAGCACGAAGAACTTTCGCAACGGTGCATACTCAGGGAGAACACTTGTACCTCGATAATTAGTGAGAGATCATCTTATAAAGCTACCGTCGAACTAAGCAAAATAAGATGTATAAAAGATAAACATCACATGCAATCAAAATATGTGACATGATATGGCCATCATCATCTTGTGCCTTTGATCTCCATCTCCAAAGTATCGTCATGATTTCCATCGTCACCGGCATGACACCATGATCTCCATCATCTTGATCTATATCAATGTGTCGTCACATGGTCGTCTCGCCAACTACTGCTCATGCAACTATTGCTATCGCATAGCGATAAAGTAAAGCAATTATTTGGCGCCTGCATCTTATGCAATAAAGAGACAACCACAAGGCTTCTGCCAGTTGCCGATAACTTCAACAAAACATGATCATCTTATACAACAACTTATATCTCATCACGTCTTGACCATATCACATCACAACATGCCCTGCAAAAACAAGTTAGACGTCCTCTACTTTGTTGTTGCAAATTTTACGTGGCTGCTACGGGCTTAGCAAGAACCGTTCTTACCTACGCATCAAAAACCACAACGATAGTTTGTCAAGTTAGTGCTATTTTAACCTTCTCAAGGACCGGGCATAGCCACACTCGGTTCAACTAAAGTTGGAGAAACTGACACCCGGTAGTCACCTGTGTGCATAGCATGATGGTAAAACCAGTCTCGCGTAAGCGTACGCGTAATGTCGGTCCGGGCCGCTTCATCCAACAATACCGCCGAACCAAAGTGTGACATGCTGGTAAGCAGTATGACTTATATCGCCCACAACTCACTTGTGTTCTACTCGTGCATATGACATCTACGCATAAAACCTAGGCTCTGATGCCACTGTTGGGGAACGTAGTAATTTCAAAAAAAATTCCTACGCACACGCAAGATCATGGTGATGCATAGCAACGAGAGGGGAGAGTGTTGTCTACGTACCCTCGTAGACCGGAAGCGGAAGCGTTAGCACAACGCGGTTGATGTAGTCGTACGTCTTCACGGCCCGACCGATCAAGCACCGAAACTACGGCACCTCTGAGTTCTAGCACACGTTCAGCTCGATGACGATCCCCTGACTCCGATCCAGCAAAGTGTCGGGGAAGAGTTCTGTCAGCACGACGGCGTGGTGACGATCTTGATGTTCTACCGTCGCAGGGCTTCGCCTAAGCACCGCTACAATATTATTGAGGATTATGGTGGACGGGGGCACCGCACACGGCTAAGAGAACGATCACGAAGATCAACTTGTGTGTCTAGAGGTGCCCCTGCCCCTGTATATAAAGGAGCAAGGGGGAGAGGCCGGCCGGCCCTTGGGGCGCTCCAAGGAGGGGGAGTCCTCCTCCTAGTAGGAGTAGGACTCCCCTTTCCTAGTCCAACTAGGAAGAGAGAAGGGGGAAGGAAAGAGAGGGAGAGGGAGAGGCAAAGAGGGGCCGCGCCCCCTCCCCTAGTCCAATTCGGACTCCCCATGGGAGGGGGCGCGCCACCTCCTGGGCTGCTGCCCTCTCTCTCCCCTCAAGCCCACTAAGGCCCAATACTTCCCCGGGGGGTTCCGGTAACCCTCCCGGCACTCCTGTTTTCTCCGAAATCACCCGAAACACTTCCGGTGTCCGAATATAGCCGTCCAATATATCGATCTTTATGTCTCGACCATTTCGAGACTCCTCGTCATGTCTCCGATCTCATCCGGGACTCCGAACTCCTTCGGTACATCAAAACTCATAAACTCATAATATAACTGTCATCGAAACCTTAAGCATGCGGACCCTACGGGTTCGAGAACAATGTAGACATGACCAAGACACGTCTTCGGTCAATAACCAATAGCGGAACCTGGATGCTCATATTGGCTCCCACATATTTTACGAAGATCTTTATCGGTCAGACCGCATAACAACATACGTTGTTCCCTTTGTCATCGGTATGTTACTTGCCCGAGATTCGATCGTCGGTATCTCAATACCTAGTTCAATCTCGTTATTGGCAAGTCTCTTTACTCGTTCCGCAATACATCATCCTACAACTAACTCATTAGTTGCAATGCTTGCAAGGCTTAAGTGATGTGCATTACCGAGAGGACCCAGAGATACCTCTCCGACAATCGGAGTGACAAATCCTAATCTCGAAATACGCCAACCCAACAAGTACCTTCGGAGACACCTGTAGAGCACCTTTATAATCACCCAGTTACGTTGTGACGTTTGGTGGCACACAAAGTGTTCCTCCGGTAAATGGGAGTTGCATAATCTCATAGTCATAGGAACATGTAGAAGTCATGAAGAAAGCAATAGCAACAATCTAAACGATCAAGTGCTATGCTAGCGGAATGGGTCAAGTCAATCACATCATTCTCCTAATGATGTGATCCTGTTAATCAAATGACAACTCATGTCTATGGTTAGGAAACATAACCATCTTTGATCAACGAGTGATGAGGACGTCAATACCATTGGTACACCCACAGCCCCTACTGTTACATATACTGGACCAATTACTAGAGCTCGCGCACGCCAATTAAATTACCAGGTACTTTCGTTTCTTGGTAATGATTCTAATGTTCATGAGATTATGATGCTGCCTAAATTGGATACATTTGTTTTGCTTACAAATGAAGGGCCTAGCTTGGAGAAGGATGAACATTGGAGCAAGAACACACATGGAGTTGATGGCATGCGCAAGGGGATCAAGAACGGAGTTACAAGTGATGATTTCAGGACTTTAAAGCCGCAATAAGGAGTGCATGAAGCCTTGGACGAAATATACAAGATGCCACTTCATAATATTCGTCCATAGGCTATTCTAGGTGCTGCGTCACCTTATTAATGGGCCAGGCCCATGTAATTTCGAAATACTTAAGTATAGGCTATTTTTAGAGTCCGTATGTGTGGGGAAACAAGAGTTAGGGTTGGTTTCGGACCCCACCCTCAAGGGCCACGAAATTCCCCCCTCTTCCTCCATATATACAGCCCTTAGGGCGTCGTTTAGACTTTGGGTTTTGTTTAGATCAAAAGTTCGCCATAGCTGCAACTTCGCGTACTTCGTTTGTGTCCAACGACCAGACCAAGACGTCACAGAACCCCACCTTGATCAATAAAGCTTTCATCTTATATTCGCAATATCCAGATTGCAATCTCAGTTTCTTGCTTGTTCTTCGTTTGCTCGCAGGAAACAGACCCTCGTGGTCAGGTTGATCGTGCTCCGGCGTGGTCAATAACCCTCGGAAGTTGGTTTAGCGATTGCTAAGGCGCGACGTCTCGCACGTTCGTAGTCGGATCGTCAAAGTCGACTCCCACAGAAAACGATAGCCACCATCTCATCGAAACATCGGGACCCTCGCCTCTATCAAGTGGTATCAGATTTCCAGGTTGCTCGGTGAGATTTTACAGTTTTTCGTAGATTAGATCGAGTCTGTTCTTCATACCTACAGTCCACGAAAAAGCCACAAAATTTTTTTAGGGTTAGTTCATCATATCCGAACCAATCTGAGCCTTTGCATAATCTTTTTAGGGTTTTTGCTTTGTTGAATTTGCGGTTGCATCGTCGTGTCAAGTTGCTGGTCTTAGAGTCTAGTCTTTTAGAGTTTCGAGTTCTGGTCATAAGTTGTCACGCCGCCGCCGCACCATCATCATCGCCCATCTACCACTTTTGCTTATCCGCCACCGCTCTGAATCCATATCCATATACCACCACCAATCCGTATCCATATACCACCACCAATCTGTATCCATATACCACCACCGCTACCATATACCACCACCGCTGCCATATACCACAACCATATATCCACCACCAATCCGAGTTCTTCTCATATTAGGTTTGTTCTTGAGATCAATCTAAATTCCGATTCGTGTTTCCTTGCCTGCGTAGGTCTCGAAAAAAAAAGAGTCTGGAGACCCCCGGGCAGTTTTTAGGCCAAAATTTTCACGGGCAATTTTTTTCCCTATCCTATTGTTAGGCTTTTCTGAGTCTTTTGAGCCACGTGCCATCATAGTGATTTTTTGTCGCACTTTTTCGTCGTCGCTGCCCTGATTTCCGAAAAAAGTGAAAAAATTTTCGTGCCCATCCTATCAGTTTGACGAGGGAAGAGTTTTGAGACACTCGCCATTATAGTGATTTTTCGCAAAAAAAAGAGGAGCGCAAAAAAAAGGAGCGCAAAAAAAAGAGCGAAAAAAAATAGTTCCAGAGTGTGCTTTTCCCTTATTTACGTGCAGCGCCGTGATTTTGTTAGTGTTCTAGGCTCGCGTCTCTAGCACGGTCTAGCCTAGGACCAGCACAGTACCGTCGTTGAGCGTTTATTCAACTTTGCATCTCTGAATTGATTATTGCTGACCCTTTTTGCTACCATACTATAAGCCTTCCCAGCTCCACATACATCTACGTCGTGCGTTTGACTCTCCCTGGCAATCGCTCTATCCAAGCTTTTGAGAGTTTTGACTATAACGGTTGCCGATCACCGCCTGCTGCTGGGTAAGAACTGGTAAGAATTTGAGATTTGCTTGACGGATTTGTGACACCCGCCACCACCACCACTTGTTAGTAGTCTGTAGGATCATATTCTTGTGTGTTTCTATTGCTGCTAACCATGCCAGGATCACAATCCGACGAGACTGACTGGGAGAACTTGACGAACAAGGAGCTTCATGATACGTTTCAGCAAATGATGAGTGTACAGGTGCAAGATGTGATAAACAGATTTGAAGAGGCCATGGAGAAGATAGATGGCATGGAGAAGACGTTTGAAACAAAGCTCGATAACAAGTTTGCTGAATTGCTTTCGCGTTTTCCACCACCACCACCGGCTGCTCCTGCCGCACCTCTGCAACAACAGCAACAACACCGACTACCTCCACGTCGGGAAACAGCCCTCCGCCGAGCGAGCCGTGTCCCTCTTCAGTCGGGCCAAACTGCTGGTGCTGCTGTTGATACTTCTGTGGCTCCTACTGCTGATGTGGAGGAGGATGATTATGTGGGAGATTATGGGGATGAGGTTGATCAAAATCAGAACTACGTGCCACCACCAGCACAGCAACCACCAGGTCGTCCACATGCAAATAATGGCAATGGTAGGGCTCACCCTCAGGTACGAGATCATGACCATCTCCCTAAACTAAAATTGAATATTCCACCATTTGAGGGTAGATATGTTCCTGATATATATCTTACTTGGGAGTTAGAAACTGAACAACGATTTACATGTTTACAATATCCCGAGGAGAGACGTGTTCCTGCTGCTGTTTGTGCATTCACTAGTTTTGCATGTGTTTGGTGGTCTGAGCATTGTAGATTATTTCCTATTCCGGCTACTTGGGCTGCTTTGAAAACTGCTATGCGTACTCGTTGGGTTCCACCATATTATCAACGTGAATTACTTCAAAAATTGCAGCGCTTAAGACAGGGAAAAAATTCTGTAGAAGAATATTATCAGGAATTACAAACTGGCATGATTAGATGTGGTATTGTTGAGGAGAATGAAGCTATGCTTGCACGTTTTATGGGTGGATTAAATAGAGATATTCAGACGATTCTAGAGTATAAGGAGTATACTAATATCACTCGTTTATTCCATCTTGCTTGTAAAGCTGAACGTGAAGTGCAGGATCGACAGGCATTGGCGCGGACTAACTTTTCTGCAGGTCGACCTTCATCATGGACACCACGTGCATCATCTACTTCCACACGTTCTGCTACACCGGCGCCTCCGTCGGCTGCCACCTCCAACCGTGATACAATAAAGCAGGCACAATCACCACTATCTGCCAAGAGCACACCTTCTGGGCCTGCAAAGAGCTCTTCTTCATCCATGGCATCAACAGGGCAAACACATGATATTATTTGTCGACGTTGCAAGGGTGGAGGTCATTATGCGAGAGAATGCCCATCTAAGCGTGTGATGATTGTTACTGAGGATGGTGGGTATGAGTCTGCTAGTGACTATGATGAGGAGACTTTGGCTCTTATTACACGTGACGAACACGGTGGAGACGATTCTGATCATGAGACGCAATACATGGCTCCTGAAGATGCTGACAGGTATGAATGTTTAGTTGCTCAACGTGTTTTGAGTGTGCAGGTTACACAAGCTGAGCAAAATCAGAGGCATAATTTGTTCCATACAAAGGGAGTTGTGAAGGAACGTTCTGTTCGCGTGATCATAGATGGAGGGAGCTGCAATAACTTGGCTAGCATGGAGATGGTGGAGAAGCTATCTCTCACCACAAGACCACATCCACATCCTTACTACATCCAATGGTTCAACAACAGCGGCAAGGTTAAGGTAACACGTACTGTTCGTGTGCATTTTAGTATCTCTACATATGCTGATTATGTTGATTGTGATGTGGTACCTATGCAAGCATGTTCCTTATTACTTGGTAGACCATGGCAATTTGATAAAAATTCTGTACACCATGGTAGAAACAATCAGTATACTCTTGTTCATAACGATAAAAATATTACTTTGCTTCCTATGACTCCTGATTCCATTTTGAAAGATGATATTAATAGAGCTAATAAAGCAAAACAGGAGACAAATAAGAGTGAAAATCAGATTGTGGCAAAAGAATTTGAGCACCAAATGAAGTCTAATAATAAACCATCTACTGTTGTTTCTGAAATTAAATTGAAAAGTGCATGTTTACTTGCCACCAAATCTGATATTGATGAGCTAGATTTCAGCAAATCTGTTTGCTATGCCTTTGTGTGCAAAGAGGCATTATTTTCATTCGAGGACGTGCCTTCCTCTTTGCCCCCTGCTGTCACTAACATTTTGCAGGAGTTCGCTGACGTCTTTCCACAAGACGTGCCACCGGGATTACCACCTATTCGAGGGATTGAGCATCAAATTGACTTAATTCCCGGTGCTTCGCTACCCAACCGTGCACCATACCGTACCAATCCAGAGGAGACGAAGGAGATTATGCGTCAAGTACAAGAACTGCTCGACAAAGGTTATATACGCGAATCCCTTAGTCCTTGTGCTGTTCCTATCATTTTAGTGCCGAAAAAGGATGGTACGTCGCGTATGTGCGTTGATTGTAGAGGCATAAATAATATTACTATTCGTTATCGTCATCCTATTCCTAGGCTAGATGATATGCTTGATGAATTGAGTGGCTCTACAATATTCTCCAAAGTTGATTTGCGTAGTGGATACCATCAAATTCGTATGAAATTGGGAGATGAATGGAAAACAGCATTTAAAACTAAGTTTGGATTATATGAGTGGTTAGTCATGCCTTTTGGGTTAACTAATGCACCTAGTACTTTCATGAGGTTAATGAACGAAGTTTTACGTGCTTTCATTGGACGATTTGTGGTAGTTTACTTTGATGACATATTGATTTATAGCAAATCTTTGGAGGAACATTTGGAACATTTACGTGCTGTTTTTATTGCTCTACGTGATGCACGTTTGTTTGGAAACCTTGGAAAGTGCACCTTTTGCACCGACCGAGTATCTTTTCTTGGCTATGTTGTTACTCCACAGGGAATTGAAGTTGATAAAGCCAAGATTGAAGCTATTGAGAGTTGGCCGCAGCCCAAAACGGTCACACAAGTGAGGAGTTTCCTTGGCCTCGCTGGTTTCTATAGGCGTTTTGTGAGAGATTTCAGCACCATTGCTGCACCTCTCAACGAGCTTACAAAGAAGGATGTGCCTTTTGTTTGGGGTATCGCACAGGAAGAAGCCTTCACGGTATTGAAAGATAAGTTGACACATGCTCCTTTACTCCAACTTCCTAATTTCAATAAGACTTTTGAGCTTGAATGTGATGCTAGTGGAATTGGATTAGGAGGTGTGTTATTACAAGATGGAAAACCTGTTGCATACTTTTCTGAAAAATTGAGTGGGCCTAGTCTGAACTATTCTACTTATGATAAAGAATTATATGCTCTTGTTCGGACCTTAGAAACATGGCAACATTATTTATGGCCCAAGGAATTTGTTATACATTCTGATCATGAATCTTTGAAACACATTAAAAGTCAAGCAAAACTGAACCGTAGACATGCTAAATGGGTTGAATTCATTGAGACTTTCCCTTATGTCATTAAACACAAGAAGGGTAAAGAAAATGTTATTGCTGATGCCTTGTCTCGTCGTTATACTATGCTTTCACAACTTGACTTTAAAATATTTGGTTTGGAGACCATCAAAGATCAATATGTTCATGATGCTGAATTTAAAGATGTATTGCAGAATTGTAAGGAAGGGAGAACTTGGAACAAGTTCGTTCTTAACGATGGATTTGTGTTTCGTGCTAACAAGCTATGCATTCCAGCTAGCTCCGTTCGTCTTTTGTTGTTGCAGGAGGCGCATGGAGGAGGATTAATGGGACACTTTGGCGTCAAGAAGACGGAGGATATACTTGCTACACATTTCTTTTGGCCAAAGATGAGACGGGATGTTGAGCGTTTTGTTGCTCGCTGCACTACATGTCAAAGAGCTAAGTCACGACTCAATCCTCATGGTTTATATATGCCTTTGCCTGTACCTAGTGTTCCTTGGGAGGATATATCTATGGACTTTGTTTTAGGTTTACCTCGAACAAAGAAGGGGAGGGATAGCATATTTGTTGTCGTGGATAGGTTCTCGAAAATGGCACACTTTATACCATGTCATAAAAGCGATGATGCTGTTAATGTTGCTGATTTGTTCTTTCGTGAAATTATTCGCTTACATGGTGTGCCAAATACTATTGTTTCAGATCGTGATACTAAATTTCTTAGCCACTTTTGGAGATGTTTATGGGCTAAGTTGGGGACTAAGCTGCTTTTTAGTACTACTTGTCACCCCCAAACTGATGGACAAACTGAAGTAGTCAATAGAACATTGTCTACTATGCTTAGGGCTGTTTTGAAGAATAACAAGAAAATGTGGGAAGAATGCTTGCCTCATATTGAATTTGCTTATAATCGTTCATTGCATTCTACTACTAAGATGTGCCCTTTTGAAATTGTGTATGGTTTCCTACCTCGTGCACCTATTGATTTGTTGCCTCTTCCATCTTCAGAGAAGGTTAATTTTGATGCTAAAGAACGTTCTGAATTGATTTTAAAAATGCATGAGTTAACTAAGGAAAACATTGAGCGTATGAATGCTAAATATAAACTTGCTGGAGATAAGGGTAGAAAACATGTTGTGTTTGCGCCTGGAGATCTTGTTTGGTTACATTTGCGTAAAGATAGATTTCCTAATCTGCGCAAATCAAAGCTAATGCCACGTGCTGATGGTCCTTTTAAGGTGTTAGAGAAAATAAATGATAATGCATATAAACTTGAGCTACCTGTAGATTTTGGGGTTAGTCCCACTTTTAACATTGCAGATTTGAAGCCTTATTTGGGTGAGGAAGATGCGCTTCCGTCGAGGACGACTTCATTTCAAGAAGGGGAGGATGATGAGGACATCAATACCATTGTTACACCCACAGCCCCTACTGTTACATATACTGGACCAATTACTAGAGCTCGCGCACGCCAATTAAATTACCAGGTACTTTCGTTTCTTGGTAATGATTCTAATGTTCATGAGATTATGATGCTGCCTAAATTGGATACATTTGTTTTGCTTACAAATGAAGGGCCTAGCTTGGAGAAGGATGAACATTGGAGCAAGAACACACATGGAGTTGATGGCATGCGCAAGGGGATCAAGAACGGAGTTACAACTGATGATTTCAGGACTTTAAAGCCGCCATAAGGAGTGCATGAAGCCTTGGACGAAATATACAAGATGCCACTTCATAATATTCGTCCATAGGCTATTCTAGGTGCTGCGTCACCTTATTAATGGGCCAGGCCCATGTAATTTCGAAATACTTAAGTATAGGCTATTTTTAGAGTCCGTATGTGTGGGGAAACAAGAGTTAGGGTTGGTTTCGGACCCCACCCTCAAGGGCCACGAAATTCCCCCCCTCTTCCTCCATATATACAGCCCTTAGGGCGTCGTTTAGACTTTGGGTTTTGTTTAGATCAAAAGTTCGCCATAGCTGCAACTTCGCGTACTTCGTTTGTGTCCAACGACCAGACCAAGACGTCACAGAACCCCACCTTGATCAATAAAGCTTTCATCTTATATTCGCAATATCCAGATTGCAATCTCAGTTTCTTGCTTATTCTTCGTTTGCTCGCAGGAAACAGACCCTCGTGGTCAGGTTGATCATGCTCCGGCGTGGTCAATAACCCTCGGAAGTTGGTTTAGCGATTGCTAAGGCGCGACGTCTCGCACGTTCGTAGTCGGATCGTCAAAGTCGACTCCCACAGAAAATGATAGCCACCATCTCATCGAAACATCGGGACCCTCGCCTCTATCAACGATCTAGTCAAGTAGAGGCATACTAGTGACACTCTGTTTGTCTATGTATTCACACATGTATTATGTTTCCGGTTAATACAATTATAGCATGAATAATAAACATTTATCATGATATAAGGAAATAGATAATAACTTTATTATTGCCTCTAGGGCATATTTCCTTCATGATAAGCAAGTGGTAGGTATCATAGCATAGGCATAGCAATAGAGCGAGCATCTAGCAAGCACAGCCCCTGCAGTATTCAAAAAGGGTCTACCAAGGATAATTGACTGTAACACCCCGGATGTAACCTACCTTATTTGTACTCAAACTCTTGCCGTTTCCGGCACTAAGTTATTTTATTCCTCGTTGTTGGGTTTTTGTCTCCGTGTGTTTGGTCTTTGTCATGCATCTCATATCATGTCATCATGTGCATTGCATTTGCATACATGTTCGTCTCATGCATCCAAGTATTTTCCCCGTTGTCCGTTTTGCATTCTGGCGCTCCTATGTCCTCCGGTGGTCCTTTCTAACTCTTTTCGTGTGTGGGTGTTACACGTTTTCGGATTGGACCGATACTTGCCAAGCGGCCTTGGTTTACTACCGGTAGACCGCCTGTCCAGTTTCGTGCCATTTGGACTTCGTTTGATACTCCAACGGTTAACCGAGGGACCGAAAAGGCCTCGTGTGTGTTGCAGCCCAACACCCCTCCAAAGTGGCCCAAAACCCATCTAAACCTCTTCTATCATCTAGATCGTTCAATCACGATCGCGTGGCCGAAAACCGTGCTCAATTTGGAGCCTCCTAGCTCCTCCAACTATAAATATAGCTCCTCCCCGAAATTTTCGGATCTTCTACCCCTAACCCTAGCAAAATCCGCTCCTCCGCGCACCGGACGTGTCCGGCCCACGCCGGACAAAGCCCCACCGCCACCCGCGGCGAATCAGGAACCGCCACGTGGCTCCAGCCGGCCGCCGCCACCGCAGCCCGCTCGGGTCCGGGGCAGGCCCTCCCCAGCCCGCGTTTGCCGCCGCCCGCGCCCCGCGTGAGGGTCGCCGCGCCGCCCGCACCGGCTGCAGCGACGTGCCTCGTCGCCGGCGCCGACCCCGCCGCCTCGCCCGCTCGCCGCCGACCCAACTCCGGCGCCGCCCGGCCGCGCCTCGCCGCCCCGTCCTCGCCGCCCGAAATGCTGTTGGAAGAGGGCTATGTGATGATAGTTTCAGATCTGTTTCAGCAAATGCCCTTTTGTCATTTTTGCCATGATTAATGTGTGCATGCTATGATCCTGAGCTCTACATGTGTTTTGATGTATGCCATGCCATCTTTAAAGAGGTGTATGACATGTATTTTTGTGATATTAGTGGTGACTAGCACAAGCATGCAAAGTAGCTTACTCAATGATGCTGATTTCAGGGACTTAGAATTTCATTAAGTCCTTGCCCTGTCATTATTTTTATGCCTTATGTTCATGTTGTTTCCTAATGATCCGTGCCTCTTTGAGGATGACCAGTAAGGATGTTTTGTAGATAATGTTGTGCTCTATCAATCCATGTCTTTGTTTGCAGTTATGGAGCACCCTAGCTTGAGCCAATCGAGCTCTACTTTTGCTATAAAATGTTCCTGGCAGATTGTTAACATGTTTAGCACTTTTGCCGAGCTTGTTGTTCTTGATCCGTGCATGCTATGATGTTGTTCTTGCCATGTCTAGCTTCTATGCCATGTATATTTGCTGGGTGTATGCTTAGCTTATCAGGCAATGCCTCGTAGTGAGTGCATCGAGCTCGTAAACATGCCTACTCATTATCTGTTTTGCCATGCTCTAGTTTTTCACCAAGTCTGAATCTGTTTACGTTTTTGCTATATTCACATGGTTGCAATTGTATTTTATGATCCCTTTTGGCTCATGGTCACTAAGGGACTTTTATTATATGCTTTGAGTAGCTTCATGCCATGCCTTGCTTTACCATGATATGTTCCTATAGCATATAGTTATCGTGCTCTAAACATTGCTTCCTATTGATAAATTCCTGACTTGTTAATTTCACTAAGTCTGAAACCTGTTATCTTTTGCACTTTTGCCATGCTTGTTTGAACCTGTTAATGAGTGAATTAGCCGTAGCTCAGTGTTCATCTTTTGTCACGCATCATGAGTGGATCCCTGCCATGTATTTTGTTGCTATGTTTGAGTGCAGTAGCTTATTTATCTTGATACATTTAGAAGGCTACTTGCTGTTAATCGCAGACCGGTGCCATATTTGTTTTGCTTGCCATTTCCAAACTGTGCATCCGATTCCGGTGATCTTTATATCGATTTCGACCGAAATCACCTCAACTTTATAGTGGCACTCTTGGATTTCCATATTGAGGCCAGGTTCAATCATTCCTTTCCAAATCATGCATATGCATCACATGTTGCATCCCGCATATCATACCATGTTTGCATCATGTTGTTTGAGCATTGCACGTGGTTGATCGTGTTCCCTTTTGCTTGTTGTTCTTGTTTGGGTAGAGCCGGGATACGAGTATGTGAACGAGGAGACCGTTGAGTACGCTTACAAGGATCAAGACAACTCTGAGAACTTTGTAGGCGAGATGACCATACCCTTGAAATCACTTCTATCTTTGCTTGCTAGATGCTCGCTCTATTGCTATGCCTATGCTACGATACCTACCACTTGCTTATCATGCCTCCCATATTGCCATGTCAAACCTTCTAACCCACCATGTCCTAGCAAACCGTTGTTTGGCTATGTTACCGCTTTGCTCAGCCCCTCTTATAGCGTTGCTAGTTGCAGGTGAAGATTGGATATCGTTCCTTGTTGGAACTTGTTTATTGTTGGGATATCACCATATTATCCTGTTTATCTTAATGCACCTATATACTTGGTAAAGGGTGGAAGGATCGGCCTTTTTCCTGGTGTTTTGTTCCACTCTTGCCGCCCTAGTTTCCGTCATATCGGTGTTATATTCCCGGATTTTGCGTTCCTTACACGGTTGGGTTATAACGGGAACCCCTTGAAAGTTCGCCTTGAATAAAACTCCTCCAGCAATGCCCAACATTGGTTTTACCATTCGCCACCTAGCCTCTTTTTCCCTTGGGTTTCCGGAGCCCAAGGGTCATCTTTATTTAAACCCCCCGGGCCAGTGCTCCTCTGAGTGTTGGTCCAAACTAGAGCCATGTGCAGCGCCCCCTCGGGGAAACTCGAGGTTTGGTTTTAGTTGTATGGAGCGCTCATCTGAGTGTGCCCTGAGAACGAGATATGTGCAGCTCCTATCGGGATTTGTCGGCACATTCGGGCGGTGTTGCTGGACTCGTTTTACCATTGTCGAGGATGTCTTATAACCGAGATGCCGAGTCTGATCGGATTATCTTGGGAGAAGGAATATCCTTCGTTGACCGTGAGAGCTTGTGATGGGCTAAGTTGGGACTCCCCCGCAGGGATTTGAACTTTCAAAAGCCGTGCCCGTAGTTATGGGCAGATGGGAATTTGTTAATGTCTGGCTGTAGATAACCTGAAACTTAACTTAATTAAAATGCACCAACCGCGTGTGTAGTCGTGATGGTCTCTTCTCGGCGGAGTCCGGGAAGTGAGCACGGTGTTGGAGTAATGTTTGACGTAGGTTTTCCTAGGATCACTTCTTGATCATAGTTGTTCGTCCGTGCTTTTGCCTTCTCTTCTCGATCTCATTTGCTTATGTTAGCCACCATATATGCTAGTCGCTTGCTACAGCTCCACATCATACCTTTACCTTACCTTTAAGCTTAAATAGTCTTGATCGCGAGGGTGTGAGATTGCTGAGTCCCTGTGACTCACAGATTACTTCCAAAACCAGATGCAGGGACCGATGATACCGCTCCAGATGATATGACCGAGCTCAAGTGGGAGTACGATGAAGACTCTCGTCATTACTACGTGTCTTTCCCAGATGATCAGTAGTGGTGCCCAGTTGGGGTGATCGGGGACTATGTTGCATTTGGGGTTTATCTTCATTTTGGTTCCGTAGTCGGACCTTGAGTGTATTATGTCACTTTTCATGTTAATGGTAATGAGCATATGGTACACTTTCCGATGAAATAACCTCAAGTCAATAGTATCAATTCTATTGGAAAATTTTCAATGATTACTATTGGAGGTTTTGAATTCCCTCTTCTTACTGTCAAGAAGAAATATGATATTGTTATTGTTGGGGACATGCATATCCCCGTTGAGGTAACTCAGTGTTATTCGAAAATTCTCCGGTTTCATGTTATTCGGAAAGAGTTTGTTAACAAGACTTGATCAACCTTGTTAGTGGATTCCTTTTGATGAGAATGAGATGGGTGAAGTTAGAAAGCACAACCCTCTGTACCCTCCTTTTACTTTCTGTTATTTAGATTAAATAAAGCAAAAATAGTATTTTCTGTGTGTTTTCTAAATTGTCCTTGCAATAAAAAAATACCATGAAAATAAAAGTTCTCCAAATGTCCTGAAAATGATATATGAATTTTTGTAGAATATTTAAGAATTATTGGCACTAAGAACACACCAGGGGGCCACACCACCTGGCCACGAGGGTCCAGGGCGCGCCCTCTGCCTCATGGACCCACGTGGACCCCCTCCACTTATTCCAGCACCCACACACTTCGTCTTCCTCTAGGAAAATTCTCCCATAGCTCAAACCAGAGTTCTAGCTCATCTTGCTGCCATTTTCGATCTCCTTGCTCAAAGCTCCATTCACAAAACTGCTTTGGGGGATTGTTCTTCGGTATGTGACTCCTCCAATGGTCCAATTAGTTTTTGTTCTAGTGCTTTATTTATTGCAAATTTTTGCTGCTAAGGTGACCCTGTTCTTGAGCTTGCATGTCAAATTTATATGGTCCAAAGTAGTTTTGATGCATGATATGGCCTCTAGGCACTTATAGGAGTAGTTGCTATCAATCTTGTTGAGTTTGATTCACTTTTATTTCGAGTCACTAAAATTTTCAGAAATTTTTCAGAGGAAAAAATGTTTAGGAAAATGTACCAAGGTGGTTCCTCAAGGAACCAAGGATCGAGACTCGCGATACATGAGCCGAACGATGAACCACCGAGGGAAGCCCAAGTGCGGCCTTGTGAATGGCCGTCAGAGGAGTTTATGGACCAAGCAGGCATCAAGGATGAATTTGACGCGTATGTGCGTAACACTGATCTTGAGGACTTCGTGTCAGATAAGTGCCGACAATACTACTATTTAACTGATTCCTTTGTGAGAAAGTTCAAATTTACATCCTCGCGCAATTCTCACACTGTTTTATTTGATCTTTATGATAAATCATATACCATGGACCTAGAAGATTTTAACACTGCTTGTAAACTCCCGCACTGGGGCAATGTTACTGAACCTCGCAAATCTAAATATAAAGACTTTCTTGCTAGTATCACTGTGGGGGAATCTAGGGAAATCACACAAGCTACCATAGGGAGCATTCATTTCCCTTCCATACATTATTTTTCTCTCTTCATTGGTAGCTGCATTAACGGTAAAGATGAGGCTTGTCACATGTGCATTCCAGATCTTAGTGTTCTCAAGAGTGCGGTATTAGGTGATAAACAATATAACTTGGGGGAACACTGTTGCACGAAGGTTGCATCTTAACGGCATAAGCGGAGATTTGTTTGGTGGAATTTATGCAACTCGTGTGGCTAATTATCTTAATATACCCATACATGGAAATGATATGGAATTACCTCCTGCTTATCTAGATTATAATGCTATGGTTCACCATCAGTTTGTTGAGAGGAATGAACAGTTTCTCCAGTACCGACTAATCTTTGACAGACAGCGTACTATCCATGTTGCTCTCCCTGCTCCTACTTTCTTTGACTTTCAGGCAAAAAGGAGATATGTTATAACCAGGGAGGAAGGGAACAAATATGAGAGGAGGACGGAGGTAGCTCGCCTCCAAGCTGCAGCTCGTCAGGCAGTAGCAGCTGCATCTCAGTACGACCCCAGCTACAATTTTGGATATCCACCTGGCCAGCAGTGTCCATAGACCAACTTAGGCCAAAAGCCTAAGCTTGGGGGAGTACGTATTTCTCACCGACATTACATTCATGTTCACACACTCATTCTAGTTGTCGGTTCTCAACTTTTTCATTGTACTATCCATGCTAGTTTAATTTATTTTTTTAGCCTTCTTCTTGTGTGTTTGAAAAACCTTAAGGAAAACCAAAAAAATTAGTTGTAGCTTTTAGTTAGTTTACTTTCCATGCTTGTAGTAGTAGTAATTAAAAGAAAACTGATGTAGGGTAGAACCCTAATCACCCGATCTTTCACGAAAGGAGCGGATCCCACGACGAACATGAAGAACACGAGGGGAAACACGAGGGAAAACACAAGAGAAACACTAAACCAACAAGAAATAGTCACACATATGCTAGATCCTCGAATGCATAAGAGGTTACACGATCCATGATCAACTAGGGACGATACAAAGGTAGCCGGTCTTTTCCGTGAGGAGGTCTTGAGGTTCTTCCCGTAAAGGGGTCTTGAATCCAAAGGGATCTTCTCCGAAGAGGGGCCACGATCTCACTTGTGGAGTTGATCCGATGTGGATGAGCAATGCTCTATCTCTAATATGAGCTAAACCAACGTTGACCCTAGCTAGAAGGAACAGGAGGTCTATTTATAGTCTTAGTGCAAAAGGGGAAGAAGTGGGGGGTACATGGGCTGCGGCCCAACACGTAACAGCACACAGACGTCGGACGTCCGGGAGTCACCGGTCGTTCGGAGGCTCGCGAGGGTCCGGACGTCCGTAGATTCAGCTCGGGTGGTCGTCGGTCGGACGTCCGGTCGGGGTCGGACGTCCGGGGCATCGGTCTTCCGTAGAGCTTCGAAAGTCCGTAGTTTTGGCTCAGGTGTGGAAGTGTCGGTCGTCCGGAGAGGGCCGGACGTCCAGAGCCTGGAGGTCGTCGGACGTCCGGGGTTCGTCGGTCGTCCGGAGCCCGGGAATTTGGAGCAGTGCTTCTTCTTGTCCAATGGACTTGGCGCCCTCACCGTCTTGTCCGTTGAGTGTAGTTGGTCCATGGCTTTCCTCCAAGCACCTGATCACACATAGGGTTTCCACTTGAGGTAGTAGCCAATTCTCATGCATGGAAGGTGGTAGTTCGGAGAGGAGTGAGTTCACCTTATCTTCGATAGCCTTCGCTCGGGCTCTTGCCATTGGTCCAAGTGGTGTCGTAGGAGACGTAGGTAGGTCCATGGGGATGACCTTGTGATAGAGGCGAGGGTCCCGATCTTTAGGTGAGATGATAACTATCGATTTGGTGGAGTCGACTTTGACGATCTGACTACAAACGTGCAAGACGTTGTGCCTTAGCAATCGCTAAACCAACTCCGAGAGGTTATTGACCACACCGGAGCATGATCAACCTGACCATGAAGGTCTATTCCTGCAAGCAATCGAAGAACAAGCAAGAATATGATAAAGCAATCTGAATATTGCGAAAATATAGATGAGGTATTGATAATGGTGGGGATCCGAAAGCGGTCTTGGTCTGGTCGTTGGACACAAACGAAGTACACGAAGTTGTGTTGGCTAACTTTTAACTAAACAAATCCTAAGGAAAAAGCTGTTAGATGGATCTACTTATATAGGAGCAAGGGGTGGCGTCCAAGGAGGTGGGAGGACGTCCCAAGGCAGCCTAAAACTAATCCTAGGTCGTACAAGGCTCATGGGCCCAAGTGGAGGTGATGCAACACCTTTGGGCTTGTAGTTTGACTCGGATTTTTCTGCAACATCAGATTGTTTTGTCCATAACTCAACGCACCGGATGAATTTGAAGGTGAATCCAATTGTGTTGGAAAGAGCACAGAATCTACTTTCAAACAAAAAAGAATCACCCAATTCGGAGTCCGTATGAAAAAGTTGTTGGCGTTTTGAATCAGGTATGTCTGTGCAGTCCAAATCCGAATCCAGAACGTGAGAGACTTGACTCTATCTTCTCTTGGCCCAAAAGTAACGTGAGAGGACTTTTTGAATAGCACCTAAACTTCTCTTTTCCCCTTATCTTCATATGTGGATTGTACAAATGTCCCATACACCTACAATTAGACATGACACAAAAGTTTGTGAAGTATTTTTGTCCTAGATGACATAAATAAATTATTGCATAGTTTGCATTAGAAATCACCTCACAAATATACATGTATGCAATATTTTTGGTCGTATCCAAGGTATTCATGTCCTCATCATCCTGCCCTTCTTGAAAACAAAGCCGTCCTGGCATTGCTTAATCTGAAATGTGGCTAACAAAAGAACAAGGTGTACATGTTGTACATGTATATGTCATCCATTTTTACTTCTGTAACACCCACAATGCGGCTATATCTCCCACATGTCGGGGCACGACTTAGAGGCATAGCCGCATGGTAGGCATGTCGCAAGAGGGGTAATCTTTACACATCCCATGTACCGAATAAGAAAGGGATAAAGAGTTGGCTTACAATCGCCACTTTACACAAATACAAGTTAAACATACATTATCCATAATACAATCAAGGTCCGACTATGGAACCAAAATAAAAGAAGACAACCCCAAATGCTAGATCCCCGATCATCCCAACCGGGCTCCACTACTGATCAACAGGAAACAAAACAACACAATGAACACGAACTTCATCGAGCTCCAACTTGAGCTCAGTTGCGTCACCTGCACTGGTATCATCGGCACCTGCAACTGTTTGGAAGTATCTGTGAGCCACGAGGACTCAGCAATCTCACACCCGCGAGATCAAGACTATTTAAGCTTATGGGTAGGAAAGGGTAGTGAGGTGGAGCTGGAGCAAGCACTAAGCATATATGGTGGCTAACATACGCAAATGAGAGCGAGAAGAGAAGTGAAGCACGGTCGTGAACTAGAAGTGATCAAGAAGTGATCCTGAAACTACTTACGTTCAAGCATAACACAAGAACCATGTTCACTTCCCGGACTCCGCCGGAAAGAGACCATCACGGCTACACATGCGGTTGATGTATTTTAGTTAAGTTAAGTGACAAGTTCTCTACAACCAGATATTAACAAATTCCCATCTGCCCATAACCGTGGGCACCACTTTCAAAAGTTCAAAACCCTGCAAGGGTGTCCCAACTTAGCCCATCACAAGCTCTCATGGTCAACAAAGGATATTCCTTCTCCCAGGAAGACCCGATCAGACACGGAATCCCGGTTACAAGACATTTCGACAATGGTAAAACAAGACCAGCAAAGCCGCCCGTATGTGCCGACAAATCCCGATAGGAGCTGCACATATCTCGTTCTCAGGGCACACCGGATGAGCCAGACGTCGGGTTGGCATAGACCCTGGTTGCCCAGGGGGCGCCGGACATCGCTCAGGTTGGACCAACACTTAGAGAAGCACTGGCCCGGGGGTTTAAAATAAAGATGACCCTTGAGTCTGCAGAACCCAAGGTGTTGGGAATATAGCTACCAGGTAAAGACCCGCCCAGGAGGGGCCGGGTCAGCCCTAATGGCGGGTCACAAAAGAAGCCCAGTAACATTCAAGGCGATAGTTTATTAAAGACTTATAGAAGGCCTAAGCCCAGAGACGGCTTAAGGACCAATATTGTAAACCGCCATTGTAAGGAAAGACTTGTAAAGAAAGGCATGTAAAAGAAGTCACCGAGCCGGACACATTTTGTAAGCCGGCCGGGACTCTGTAGGCCGCCAGGCGTCAACCTGTTTATATAAGGGGACGACCCGACGACAGCTTAGAGAGACAACAAATCGAATCTAGGACAAGCATATTCGCTCCCTGGTCTTCGAAACCCCAGCAATTGCAAACACAACTAGACGTAGGCTTTTACCTTCATCGTAAGGGGCCGAACTAGTATAAAACCTCTCGCGTCCTTTGTCCCGATTAACCCCATTAAGCTTCCTAGTTGCGATGGCCCCATGACTAAGTCCTTTCACTAGGACATCTGCCGTGACAATTCCACGACAGTTGGCGCCCACCGTGGGGCCAGCGCACGGTGGATTTGAGTTCTTGAAGGGCAACTTCGAAGGGCTCAAGGGATATGTTGTGGGCCGGATGACCAAGAGTCGTTGCGGCAAGCTCTACATCGACGATGAAGGCTGGGGCCCCGAGACCGGCTCAATTGAGTACGGGTACCAGGTCCCCTTCAGCGGGATTCATGTCTTCATTGGCCGGATCGGCGAATCGGGCCCTGAGCCGGACGTCTGCACCAACATCATCGAGACGGCTCAGCGCGCGAGGCCCGCCCGGGCCCGACCCGCCGTAAAGCGTGCCTTTGTGGGTTGCATCCATGGAGGTGAATACTCGAAAGGATTAGTGGATGGCAGTGAGATGGCCATCTGTTCTGACGCTACGTCATCAACATGCGAGACAGATTCTTTGTATCAGCTGCAGGATGGCATGCTTGGGGGCTGTTCCGATGGCAGCAGTATCCCGAACCCCTTTGAGCCTCCGAATCGAGCCGGAGTCTTCATGGCAGGCACTCAGCCCGGGCAGAACTCCAAGGCTACAGCAACAACAACCACTGGGTCGGCAGCGGCCGGGTCAGGAGACCCCGCACGCCCCCCGACTCAGATGCTAATGGACCTCATGGATAAGCTGACGGCTCTGTTGACTCCTGTGGTAGAGCCGGCGGATAAAGCTCGGCACGACATGGAGGTGGCACGGGTACGCGAAGAGATGGCACATGCCAAGGAAAATTTAGGAGCAAAAGAGGTCAGGATGGCCGCGGAATGGGCGGCTTTGGGAGCTCATGCTCAGCAGCTTCAAGCGGAGACTTTTTGGCTCTTGGTGGATCTGAATGCGTCAAACGAGGTCATGAGGAGAAGGCATCAGAAAACTCAGTCACGTCTACCTCTGACGCTCGATCCTAGGAACCTTTTCCACACACCCTGGGCCAGTCCAAGTAATCCGCTGGAGGCAAATCGGATCATGACACCCAGAGCGCCGGTTCAGTCGCGGGCCATGGAACCACCTCGTATGAGTACCGCTCCGCCTCATTATGCGCCAACACCATCGGGTCACTTTTCCAATCCTTTGGAAAACCTGATTGCTGCATTGGCTCGTTTGGCGGTTCTCCCGATGGAAGGCGACTCTCCGACAGCAATCAAAACACGAAGGGTGAGGGAGCTTCTTCAGACGGCTCTGGTGCAGCAGGATGCATACTCTTACAGTCAAGACAGAATCCATTCAACCCCTCGCCCGAGCCGGAGCCCGAGCTATAGCAGGCATATGGACTTAGCTGATATGTCAAGCAACGCTCAACACCGTAACCAACCGCGTAGGCATGAGCCGGTGCAGGCTGGAGCCCTTAACTTAGCGGATCAGGAGAGGATCCGTCAAGAGGCTGAGCGGGTGGTTCAACTGGCAGCTGAGCAGGCAGCTCATCAGGCTTTTCCGGCTTATCCAGCAACCTCTGTTGAGGCAGGAGTTGCCGCAAGAACAGGAGGGGTCCCTTGCCTAGTGCCAGCTATATGTAATGAGCGCTTGCCCAGAGACTTCAAGGGGCCTCATAAGGTGCCTAATTACACGTCTGACTTGCAGCCTGGGGCCTGTATTGAGAGTTATGAGATGGCAATGGAGATGTTGGAAGTCAGGGATGCAGCAATGGCTAAGTATTTTACTATGATGTTGGATGGAATAGCTCGCACTTGGTTGAAAGGATTGCCCCCCCAATTCCATTGGCTCATGGGCGGAATTAAAAGCCCGGTTCATTCAGAACTTCAAGGACACATGCAAACAACCTATGCCAATCGTGGACCTGACTAATTATAAGCAAGAGGAAGGTGAGTCCACAACCCATTGGGTGCGCCGGGTCAAGGAGATAATACATTCATCTGATAAGATGGATGCCGGCTCGGCAGTCTTAATGTTGGAGAAAAATTGCCGTTTTGAACCTCTAAAGCAGAAGCTGGGGCGGCTCAAGCGTGACTGCAATGATATGGGCCAGTTGATGGCGGCTCTGGTCAAGTATGCTGATTCTGACAGTACCAAGGATCCTGTGTCTGATGAAGAAAAAACAGGGAAGGGAAAGAAGAACGGCAACGGCAAGGGTCAGCAGCATAACCCGGCAAACCAAGGAGGTAATAAACGTAAGGCTGATGAATTTGTGGCTAACACCAATGCACAGGGCAACAACCAACGACGCAAGGGTAGGCAACCCCCCTCGGTCAGGCGGGTCAGGTCCCACCCTCGAGCAACTATTGAATGAACCTTGTCCAAGACACGGCACCTGGGAGAAGCCAGCCACCCATCTGTGGAAGGACTGTACAATCATGAAGGCATTTAAAAATTCCAACACATTTGATGGAAGTCACGGGCCTGGCGGCGGTTCAGGCGGAGGCGGCTTTCATGGCCCGGGCGCCATTTCAGGTGGAGGCGGTTTTGACGGTCAGGGCCATCCGGGTAAACAGGGAGGTTATAATCCACAACCCAGCCAAGGTAATCAGCAGCAACAGTCCGGATATCAGAGCAACCCAAAACAGTTGAATAATGGGCAGTACCATGTATTTACCACTAGTTTATGCAAGAGGGACCATAAGCTTCATAAGAGGGCTGTCAATGCCGTTGAGCCAGCGATTCCACATTATTTGAGGTGGTCAGAACAGCCTATTGTGTGGAGCAGAGAAGATCATCCTCCCCGGATTGATAATCCGGGTCACTTAGCCTTGGTAGTGGCACCTCTGGTTGGTGGATATAAATTCACTAAAGTGCTCATGGATGGAGGTAGTAGCATCAACATCCTCTACTATGAGACGTTCCGTCGGATGGGGTTGACTGATAAGAGTCTTAAACAATCCAACACTGTTTTTCACGGTGTTGTGCCTGGCAAATCGGCATACCCAGTTGGTAAGATTGAACTGGAAGTAGCCTTTGGGGATGAATACGATTCTAGGGCTGAGAAGTTAACTTTTGAGGTGGTTAAGATCAAAAGTCCATATCATGCTCTGTTTGGACGGCCGGCTTACGCCAAGTTCATGGCTCGGCCGTGTTATGTATATCTGCAACTCAAAATTCCGGGTTATAAAGGCACCATTACAATACATGGAAGCCGGAAAATAGCACTAGAATGTGAGGAAGGTGATGCCGCTTGTGCAGAGTCTGTTTGCGCGACAAAGGAGTTGAAGTTTTATAAAGATAATGTTGACCCGACGGACATGACATCTTTGAAGAAGACAACTACAGAGCATGAACCTGTGTTGAAGTTCAAGTCGGCTAATGACACCAAGATGGTTGATTTTGTGCCAGGCGACTCATCCAAACAGTTCATCATCAGTGCCAACTTGGATCCAAAATAGGAAAGCGCGCTCATCGAGTTCATCCGTGAGAATCGGGACATCTTTGCATGGAAACCTTCTGACATGCCGGGTGTCCCGAGAGAACCTGCTGAGCACACTCTTAACATTGATCCGAAGTTTAAGCCGGTCAGGCATTTCCTTCGGCGGTTTAACGAGGAACGACGCAAGGCCATAGGAGAAGAGGTGGCCCGGCTCTTGGCGGCCGGGTTCATTGTGGATGTTTTTCACCCAGAGTGGTTGGCTAACCCGGTGCTTGTACTCAAGAAGAACGGCGCCTGGCGTATGTGTGTGGATTACACCGATTTGAACAAGGCCTGTCCGGCTGACCATTTTGCTCTCCCTCGTATTGATCAGATCATTGATGCTACGGCGGATTGCGAGCGTTTGAGTTTTTTGGATGCATACTCAGGTTGTCATCAGATCAAGATGGCAGTTAAGGACCATGAGAAAACAGCTTTCATCACTCCGTTTGGAGCCTTCTGCTATGTGTCTATGCCTTTTGGGCTTAAAAGTGCTCACACAACTTATCAATGGTGTGTACAGAATTGCCTTCACAATCAGATTGGGCGGAATGTTCATGCTTATGTGGATGATATAGTGGTGAAGTCCAGAAAGGAAGAAACCTTGGTAACAGATCTGAAGGAGACCTTTGATAACCTCCGAGTCTACAAGATGATGCTTAACCCGGCCAAGTGTGTTTTCAGAGTCCCAGCTGGCAAACTTTTGGGTTTTCTGGTGTCTAACAGAGGTATTGAGGCTAACCCGGAGAAGATCAAGGCAATCACATCTCTAGCTAAACCGGTGTGCATCAATGATGTTTAGCGGCTGGCGGGTCGCATCGCGGCCTTAAGCCGGTTCATAAGCCGGTTAGGGGAGAAGGCGATGCCTTTGTATCAAATGATGAAAAAGGCGGATGACTTCGTCTGGAGTGATGCTGCTAACTCTGCTTTTGAGGATTTGAAGAAACAACTCGCTGAACCCCTGGTTCTTGCTGCTCCAGTTGAGAAAGAGCCGTTGTTATTATATGTAGCTGCTAACTCACGAGCTATTAGTGTGGCCATTGTGGTGGAACGCAAGGAGGCCGGCAAGGAACATCCGGTCCAATGGCCGGTTTATTACGTCAGTGAGGTGCTGATTGAATCTAAACAAAGATATCCACATTGGCAGAAGCTTGTGTATGGGGTGTTCATGGCAAGCCGGAAGCTCAAACTTTACTTTCAGGGTCACTCAATCACTGTGGTTAGCTCTGCTCCTTTGGGAGACATCATTCAAAACAGAGAAGCTACTGGACGAGTCGCCAAGTGGGCCATTGAACTTGGGTCTCATGGGTTGAATTATGTGCCATGTACTGCGATCAAATCTCAAGCGCTGGTTGACTTTATTAATGACTGGACAGAGATGCAGATGCCAGAGGAGAAACCAGACAACACATATTGGACGATTCATTTGATGGGTCCAGACAGTTGGAAGGCTAGGGGATTCCAAGGATCCTCTCATGGCGGCTTATCGCCGTGAAGTTGATGCTGTTGCAGGACAATTTAAGGGTTACCAAGTGGAACACATTGATCGAATAAAGAATGAAGCAGCCGATGCCTTGAGCCGGCTAGGATCTCAGTGTAAGCCGGTGCCACATAACACCTTTTTGGATGTTTTGCACAACCCATCTGTTAAGTTACCTACAGAGGAAGATTTGGCCATTCCTGACCCGGAGGCACAGTTGGCGGCGGCTCTTCACGTCATCCCAGATTGGATAGTATTGTTCTTGGCTTACATGACCCCAGGCGAGTTGCCAGAGGATGAGATCCTGGCCCGACAGATAACCCGGCGGTCCAAGTTAATGATGATTTCTGACGGAGAATTATACCATTGCAGCGTCACTGGAGCGTTTCAGCGGTGTGTTTCTCCTGAAGAAGGCCAAGAAATACTTCGTGAGATCCATGAAGGGGATTGTGGTCATCACGCCGGGTCAAAATCTCTTGTGGCCAAAGCTTTTCGTCATGGTTTTTACTTGTTGACGGCTCATGCTGATGCAGAAGATCTAGTCAGTAGATGTGATGGATTTCAAAAATTTGCACGACGAGCGCATGTGCCGGCTCAGGAATTGCGGATGATTCCAATCACTTGGCCGTTTGCAGTCTGGGGCTTGACATGGTTGGACCTTTCAAAAGGTCCAAGGATAAAAAGACACATCTTTTAGTGGCAGTTGACAAATTCACAAAGTGGGTTGAGGCAGAGCCAGTGAGTAAGTGTGATGCAGCCACAACGGTTCAGTTCATGAAAAAGGTGATTTTTCGCTTTGGTTTTCCACACAGCATTATCACTTACAATGGCACTAATTTGTCCCAAGGGGCTATGGAGGAGTTTTGTCAAAGAGAGCACATCTGGCTGGATGTTTCTTCGGTAGCTCACCCTCAATCTAACGGACAGGCTGAGAGAGCAAATCAGGAAATCTTAAAAGGTCTCAAGCCCGGCTCATGGTTCCCTTACAACGGACACCGGGCTGCTGGGTAGAGGGGTTACCCTCGGTACTGTGGAGTATTAACACCACTCCTAACAGGTCCACGAGTTATACACCCTTCTTCATGGTTTGTGGAGCGGAAGCGGTGCTGCCTAGTGACATCCGTCATGACTCGCCTCGTCTGGCGGCTTATGTTGAAGCTAATAACGAACAAGCCAGACAGGATGCACTTGACTTGTTAGATGAGGAGAGAGACTTAGCAGCGGCTCGATCAACAATTTATCAACAGGACCTGCACCGTTATCACAGCCGCCGGGTTAAGTCCAGGACTTTTCAAGAAGGTGACCTGGTGCTCCGGCTCATCCAGGATCTGTCAGATGCACACAAGCTATCCCCGCCTTGGGAAGGACCCTTTGTGGTCAGCAAGAACTTAAACAACGGGCCATATTACC
Source organism: Triticum aestivum (assembly GCF_018294505.1). Classification (NCBI taxonomy): domain Eukaryota; kingdom Viridiplantae; phylum Streptophyta; class Magnoliopsida; order Poales; family Poaceae; genus Triticum; species Triticum aestivum. The sequence continues at coordinate 344,487,472 of NC_057800.1, read as the reverse complement.
TCATTGACGTTCGAGAGCACAAAGACTCATGTAAGTCGGAGGAAGAGACCCGCCGACCGTGGAACATTGCTCAACTTCGGCCATACTACACCTGAGCCACCGGCTCTCGTCATGTACATACTTTGACATTGTATATACTATGATAAGTAATAAAGCAGGACCTCTGTCCTTTTTCCTCTTCATAGGTCATATATCTTTACTATTTTTCATGACTATTAAGGAGCTGATCATATCTGAATTTAGCTTAACCTTTCTAGTCCGGCTTATGATCATATTCGAATCTAGCTGTAAACCTCATGATCACTTGGGGGCTTCCTGTTCAAACATAGGTCGTATTTGAACCAAAGAGAACATAGCTGTCGTAATCCTCTTGATCGGCTCAAAGCCAAACTCACTAGGGGGCTTCTTGATCGTATCTGAATCATAGCTTAACCCCTTTTGGGTCCGACTTGGATCGTATTCGAATCAGGGTCATTAAAAACCTCTCAAGATCATTTGGGGGCTTCCTGTTCAAACATAGGTCATATTCGAACCAAAGAGAACATAGCTGTCGGTACCCTCTTGATCGGCGCAACGCCAAAGCCACTGGGGGCTATATGATCGTATTCGAATCTTAGCTTAACCCCTTTGGTCCGGTTTACTGATCGTATTCGAATCAGAAACCCCCAACCTTTAGTTACAAGGTTAATTTATATTGTTTGCAAACTGTTATTTGCCTTATTGGTCTTTTATTGTCTTAATTTTAAACAATCAGCATAGTCTTTTCACCGACTTGACTATTTGACAATAAACCGCCAAGGCATCATAGTCATCAGGCGTACAGAATCATTAACTTCTCAAAAGGACTGGATAATCAACCTCATCACCCGGGTCATATAAACCGGTGGTCCAAAGGTAAAAAATACAGGTATGACTGTTATTTTCGAATAGTTGTTTCTGTGATTATCAAAGGTTGTTTCAACCTTGTTTATTTTCGCATCTGTTTCTGTTTCTTCTACTATGATAAACCATTGGTTATATACCGGGTGTTCTGACCCGTTCGGTGCTAAACCGCCAAGCCAGTTTTTTCCTTTTCTACAGGAACCGAGCCGAAATATTACAGAGATAACCATAAATGTGACGCATATATTGACATCAGGAGGCAAAGAGTCACACATGGCATCTTATGCACGATTGCATAGGCAAAATATGCAGTTGTTTCAAGCTAAAACTATTACAAGGCTTTAAAGAGCCCACAAAGATGGTTCTCACTCTTCCCTTGCCGGTTCACCTCCTTCTGTTAATTGAAAGCTTGGATTGGACCAGTCAAAGTCGTTCATGGCAATGAACTCTGCTTCATCATCAATCAGGCCAGCCGGATCAACTTCTGGAGCAAACTTATGTTGACGAACTGGTGGGATAAGGTTTGTCACCTTGTAAGAGGGAGTCGCCATCTTCTTATTCTCCAAATCAAAACCCATCTGATATTTGTCAATGTTGGTCTCATCTCCAAGAATGGTGGCCTGAGGTCGAACTCCCCTCACGCAAGCAACGAAGTCAACCTGCTCAAACAGAGACCCGTCTTCCTTCACAGTAGGGTACCCCCTGGCTACATCCGCTGGGTCTAGATCTGGCACCCAGGCTTTGGAGTGGCTCAGGGCAGTCAAGGCTCCGGCTCTGGCACATGATCGTTTGACTTCTTGAAACCTGGCGGGTAAGATTGACAAATTTTTTCAAGACATCACTGAGCCGGTTGGGTCCTTGGTTGGCAGGAGAGATAGCACCAAGTGCTCGTTGAGCGCCAGTGTACAACTGCTCCACTAAGGTATAGACTATCTTTAGTTTAGTCCCATTATCTTGGCTCAGATTCTTGCTTCGCAGACCTGCACATATTTTTTAAACAAGGGGTCAGCAGGCGGTTTATATTCCGGGTCAAAAGAAGGTATAAAAGACCAGTACATATGGCTAACCAAAGACGGCGGAAACCATTTGAGACACCCAATTCTTTAAGCCGGTCAGCTCCGTGGTAACCTCCTCAAGAGCTGCTTCAGCTTTTTCAGCGCGTTGTGTCAGCAGTGTATTTTCTTCAGCCTAGGATTTCTTTTTGGTGGTCAAGCTGGTTTTCATTTTTTCTGTCTCAGCAAGACTTAATTGAAGTTTACCATCAGCAGACTTGATTTCTGCCTCTTGATCCGCCAGCCGGGTCTTGGCTTCAGTTAATTGGGAACCCAATTCAGATAGGGCGTTCTACAAAACATACACATGTGTGTCAAGGTTTAAACTAAAGTTCAAGATTCAAGTCTCAAGTACTTTGCACTACAATACCACTTGACACTTGGGGGCTAATGTCTGCCAAAACAATTTCTTATGACTCTAATATATTTCAAGTCCCAAGTACCTTACAAAGTAACAACACTTGGCACTTGGCACTTGGGGGCTAATGCATGATATTCAGAAAGTCTCTTAAGATTAAGCCAGATTACAATATTTGTTGGGTTTGGCAAAAGACAACTATGAAGTTAAAGTACCGGTTCATTTCTGGTAAAGTGAGCCGACACTTGGGGACTACAGGTGAAGTTTACACTATTTTATTGGACTTTTGAAAAACTTAGAGAGAAAATATCCATCTATATCATAAAGTCTCCAGATCATTCAGGATTATCATCTGAAGACTTGGGGGCTGGCAGAGTATAAGTAAACCGGAGAACATACCTCATATTTCAGCTGAAGTTGTTTGACCATCTCAATCTCTGATTCACGGCTGGAATGAACATGGCCGAGATAGCCGGACAAAATGTCATTAGCATTCAGATGATTGTAGTGAGAGATATCAAAACACACTCTCTGTCTCTCCAGGGCTTCTTGTTTAGCAGTGTGCCGGGCTAACACAGTAGGAGTCCCCGGTTCAACATAACGGCTACCAGTGACCAAAACGTCATGATCAGGAGGATCCAATTGAGCATTGGCAGCCGGGTCTTCTGGTGCTTCAGTTCGAGGGGGAGAAGTTGGCATGGCCGGTTCAGGAGCAAGGACTGACGGGTCGTCCACCGGTTTAGTTACTTTGGCCTTCTTGGACTTGGCTTGGCCACTACGAAAGATGTTATGAGACAGTTAGTACAAAGATGCAGTTTGAAAGACACGGAGGAAAGATGATTTTTTCCTTACCCAGGGACAGTCTTGAAAGCCGGAAATTGAGTTTGAGATGTGTCGCCAAAAGAGCGAGACACCTCCTGCAGAAGATAAAATAAAGTTAAGTAATGCAAGGGAGAAGGTCCATTAATGAAAAGTAAAAGATGAAGATAAAAGATACCTCATTCTGGCGTTTTTGAGGAGTTTGTTGAAGAACGGAAGGCGGTTCATCGTCGTTCCGGGCCTGACAGCGGCTCTCATGTTGCTACTTTTTCAAAAGAAAATGAGGGTCCAAATAAGCCAAAGGGTGTGAAAACCTTACTTTCCGGGTTACCAGTCGAAGTGTCTGTCTTAGCAAATGGGCTGAGTCGGAGGAAATAGTTACCTCTTCTTCCACGGCCTGACTGGCCCTCGTGTCGTCCTGGCAATAGTCAATGTCAATAAGGTTGTTAAAAACTGGCCAAGGGATTCAAGGGCTACCTCCGACTTAGAAGTATCATCATCAAGCTTTAACAGGTCTTCAGCAGTGCTCTTTTTATTCTTGGACTTCCGGGTCGTCTTCTTGGCAGTCATGGCGGCGGTTCTAGCCTTCTTGGCGGCTTCATGGTCATACTTGGCTTTCCAGAAGTTAGATTTGGCCTGTAAACAAGTAAAACAAGATGAAAGGTCATGCAAGTATTTAAAAAAACTGCAGAGGAAAATACAAAGAGAAAGAGGTCAGGGGTTCTTTACCTCTGGCGCCGGGTTAAGTTTGCAGAAGGGGTTTAACCCGACTTTACTGCAGTCTTCATATTTGCCGTTCACCAGAAGGGTCGACATTGAAACAATATCTACTTCAGTTAGTTGAACGGAGCTGTGATGAAGAGAGTCATCTGGGCCTCCACCATATTCATACATCAATTTGGATCGGCGGCTTAGAGGGATAACCCGCCACAAGACCTAGCAACGAGTCAAATCAACTCCGGTTAAGCTGTTCCCCAATAAGGCGTTAATCCTTTTAATTGATGGAATAAGCTTCTTGCATTCGGCGGCAGTAAGCTTGTCAGGAAGCATAAACTTGGAATCTAGACGATCCGCGCGGTAACCTGACAGTGGTTTCTCATTGGCTGGTGAAGTATCTTGACAGTAGAACCAGGTCTGATTCCAGTCTTTGGGATGACTCGACAAGACTATCAGGGGGAAGACGGCACCCTGTCGGCGTTGAATTGAGATGCCTCCAAGTTCCAAGCTAGGGCCATTGGTACACTCGTTCTGGCGGTTCAGATAAAAATACTCTCTGAAGAGTTCCACAGTCAGTTCTTGTTGAAGGTACACCTCACAGAGAACTTGGAAATTGCAGATATTGGATATGGAATTGGGCCCAAGGTCTTGAGGATGAAGTTTGAAAAGGTGAAGGACATCTCTGAAGAATTTTGAGCCGGGGGGTGAAAAACCCCGATTCATGTGGGCAGAAAAGACAATGACTTCACCATCTTTGGGATTGGGCCGTTCCTCATCTGGGTCAGGTGCACAGTAAGACATAACATTCTTCCTTGGTAAAAATCCTATGGTAAAGAATTCCTTCAAGTTGTCCTCAGTTACTGTGGAAGGGACCCAGTTGCAGACGGTCGGCGCTTTTGACGGCATGATGATAAAAAAACAAACTGAAAAGAAAGTAGCATGCCGGTTCAATCCAATGGTGAAATTAACAGTTAAATGATGATGGTGCAAATAGGTAATGGCGGCTTAATTAAGGGCTAATGTCATATAAGGGAAAAGTAAGCCGGCGTCGTAAGCCGCCATGACTACAGACATTTGAAGGAAATCAGAGACAGAATTGGCTAAGTGTTGAAGCAAACAAGTTTCCTAATTTCTTGATATTATTCTGGATCAAAGGGTCATTCAAAATGGAAAATATTCTAGACCTAAAAATCTAGCTCAAATGAGTTCACGAGCTCTAATGAGGCCTTCGAACTAGAGAAAGGGATCTGTTGGTACCGAGGATGGGCACAAAACAAACTACCGCATGGGCACATGTTCTCTTTGGATCAAGAAGAAGCCGTAGTGGAAGAACTACAAGGAAACCGTGATGAACTACGAAGAACACGCAGAAACCTAGAAACCCTAATGCGGATCTGAGGAGCAGGAAGGTGAGCACTTACAACCACTGATCTTCTGCGGAGGTCGCCGCCGTTCTCTCGACCGATTCAGGTTGATGCAGCGGTCAAGGTCGATGGAGACAGAGGTGAAGCGCGACGGCGGCGGAGCTCGAGCAGCAGGAGGGTTGTGAGAGGAAGAAGACGAAGAAGAGAGAAGAATGATAAAGACTGGGGCGTGCCTATTTATAAGGGGATAAGCAAACAGGCGGGTGCGAAAATCGAGGAAGACCCAAATAATGACTATCCAACTAAACGGACGCCTCGATTCTCGGAAGACATTAAAAGATAAAGATCCATTGAGGATGATGTCATAACAGTTTTTTGTGTTTTCAGAAGATGACGTCACGGCGAGTTACAGAAATTTCCATCTCTGTAAAATTTCTGTCTTTGTAAGTATTGAAGATTGACAAGGAACAAAGTGTCTATTGCCGTGACGTCCCAACATTAGGTATCGCGGCATAGCAATAGAGCGAACAACTAGGAAGCAAAGATAGAAGTGATTTCGAGGGTATGGTCATCTTGCCTGCAAAGTTCTCAGAGTTGACAAAAGCTTGATCCTCGTAAGCGTACTCAACAGGTTCCCCGATCACATACTCATGTCCAAGCTCTACCCAAAGCAAGAACACAAGCAAAGGACCAACAATCAATCACGGTGCAATGCACAAGCAGCATGATGCAAAACATGGCATGACATGCGGGATGTGATATGCAATGCATATGCGTGCTCCGGAAGGAAACGATTGATCAAGGCATCAACTTGGCAAACCAAGTGTGCCGCTGGAAAGATGAGATGATTTCGGATGAAATCGATATAAAGATCACCGGAATCGGATGCACGGTTTGCAAATGGCAAGCAAAACAAGAATGACACAATTCTGCGATTAATAACACGATGCCATCTAGAATGCAACAAGAAACTAAGCTACTACACTCCAACATAGCAACAAAGCACATGACAGTGATCTACTCAAGATGCTTGACAAAATATGAACACTGAGGTACGGCTAAATCACACAAGAGCAGGTTCAAACAAGCATGACAAAAGTGCAAAAGATATCAGCTTCACAGACTTGGTGAAAATACTAACATGACAGGAATAATATCAGGAAGCCATGTTTAGAGCAATCCAACAACATGCTACAGGAACAGATCATAGCAAACAAAGGCATGGCATGAATCTACTAGATGCATAGAACAAAAGTCCCTTACTGATCATGAGCCAAAAAGGCACAGAAGATATGATGGCACCCATGTAAACATAGCAAGTTTTATAAACTGATTCAGACTTGGCAGAAAACTGAGCATGGCATAAACAGAATTATGAAGGCATCTTTGCGAGCTCCAGTCACTCACCACAAGGCATTGCATGACAACATAAGTATATAACCAGCAAGAAGACATGAACATAAGGCTAACCATGGAAAGAACAAGTTTATAGCATGCATGGATCAACTACAACAACCATGACAAAATTGATTAACATGTAAACAATCTGCCAGGAACATTTTATAGCAAAAGTAGAGCAAGATTAAGTCATGCTAGGGCACTCCATAAATGCAAACAGGGGCATGGATGGATAGAGCACAACCATATGTCAAAATCATCCTTAGTGAAGCAACTCAAATAAAGCAGGTATCTCACTGTAGCAACATGGTTACATGGCATCAAAATAACAACAGGAAAAGGACAGTAAAATCCTAAGATCTTGAAACTAGCAATAACACGAAGGCTACTTTGCATGCTTGTGCTAGTCACCACATTGATCACAAAAATACATGGCATACACCCCTGTAAAGATGGCATGGCATAGATCAAAACACATGCAGAGCTCATGCCCATATGATGCACACAACAAATGTAGCAAAAATGACAAAATCTCAAAATCTGCTAAGTAACAGCACCTAACAATTTATAGCACTCTTGCATCAACGATTTGGGCATCAAGATGGACTCAAACAAGCATGGCACAATGGAACAAAATGAAGAGCACATCATGATGAACATTTTGATATATCATGCGTGTGAAACGGAGCAGTATGCAACAAGTTATGGTATGATGAACAGGGCCTGAAAATGTGTGTGTGTGTGTGTGGGGGGGGGGAGAACTTAGAGGGAATCTCGAGCTCCAGATCTAGGGTTTGCTTGGCGCGGATCCCGAGGTTCATCTGGATCTTCGCCGGAAGAACTCGAATTCGCCGGAGTTCATCGGATCCGGCTCTCCCGCGACCTGATCTGGTCGAGGAAGGAGAGGCGGTAGGGAGGCGCGGTGCGGCGAGGTCGGCGGGTGGCGGCCGGCATGCACACAGGACGGCGGAGTGGGAGGAGCTGGGTGGAGGACGTGGGCGAGCGGCGGTGAGCTCCGGCCGGCGAAGGAGGAGGCGCGAGGCGGCGAGGTCGCGGGCGCGGCGCGACGCGCGAGCGGCGGCGCGGCGGAACGGGCCCCGCGGGCCAGATGCGAGCCTCGCAGGCCGACGGGAGGCGCGGAGCGGCTGCGGTGACGTGGCAGCCCCTCACTGGCTCGGGGCGGCGGACATGTCCGGCGGGGCGGAGGGAGTTGTATCTAGGGTTTGGACCCGAAATTTGAGAGAGGTGCACATATTTATACATAAAAGGAGGTGGGAGTGTCCAAATGAGGTGTAGTTTTCGCCCACGCGATCGTGATCTGACGACAGAGGACATGGGAGTGGTTTGGAAGGGTTATTGGGCCGTTTTGGAGGGGTGTTGGGCTGCAACACACACGAGGCCTTTGCGTTTCCCCGGTTAACCGTTGGAGTATCAAACGGACTCCAAATGACATGAAATTTGACAGGCGGTCTAATGGTGGTGTACCAAGGCCGCTTGGCAAATCTCGGTCCATTCCGAGAATGTTTAACACCCGCTCACGAAAAGAGGCAAAAGGGGGCGCCGGAGGACATAGGAGTGTCGGATTGCAAAACGGACAACGGGGAAAATGCTCGGATCTATGAGATGAACACGTATGCAAATGCGATGCACACGATGGCATGATATGAAATATATGACACAAAAAAATGCAAAACGAAAACAAAACCCAACCACGAAGGGAATCTCATATCGCATCTCCGGAAAAGGCAAGAGTCGGAGTTACAAATATGGAAAGTTGTATCCAGGGCGTTACAACTTCCCTTGGTTTTTGCACAAATGACACATGTATACATGAGTAATTTTCATAGTTCATAAAATCTGAAGCCGAAATATTATCACAAGAAGTAGAAGGCATGAAAATATTGCAAGTCAGTTTGCACATACAAGTGAAGCTCTTATTCATATCAAAGGATTGATAATGTTGATCATTAAACCATCCCAACATTGGTGAATAAACCTTACTTGTATCAAATTTACATCCCACAACATGTTTAAATAAGCAAACATGCAATAAGTCATTTGACACAGAATCATCACCAAGATTAGAGGTCATATCAAAATGATTTAACATTGGTTCTTTTGCATCAACAGTTAATTCATGGGTGCACTCAAAATTGTTGGTATTTAAGTTGTTTGATCACATGACACATTCATGACAGTAACAAGATTCTCTAAAATAGGTGGTGTGCTCAAATAAAGAGGCAACTCAACACATGATGCATTCAAGTTAACTAGGCATGCATCATTCTCATGTGAAGTTATATCATCAATACCTTTACTGTTACCTTATCACAAAGACGTAGCTGATGTAGGTACGGACATTGACAATGTACCATACTCTTGAGATGATGTCGCACTCACAATCCGAGGTGGGGCTGCTCTAGTAGGTGCAACGATGGAGGAACCAACCGGCGGCGGTGAGCATGAACTGGAATAGTAGTTGTTGTAGTCACCTAATGCATCCTCCTGTATCTGTCTCTGAAAGGTACAAGCACGAACATACATACCGGTAATGCAACGAGGAATATACTGAAATCTTGCGTGAATATCATGGTTCAAACCACCAAATAATCTATTCATTATATCATCCTCAGATTCTTCTATGTCACAATGATGCATGTAAGATTTGAACTCTTGGTAGTAAGCATGAACAGTGTTGTTGCCTTGTTTAAATTGTTCAAATTTGCGAAGCAATTCACGACGATAGTAAGGAGGGAAAAATTGTTGTATCATTACATATTTCAAATGTTTCCAGGTTGTGGGTTGGTTATCAATGTTTTTCATACAATGCACACTCCACCAAACAAAAGCAAAACTAGTAAATGCTCTATTGGCAGCTTGTACTCGCACAAGTTTAGAAAAGACATGGTGACTAAAAACTTGTTCTACTTCAAGATCCCAAACTAGATAAATAGCATGATTAAATCTACCATCAAATGACGGTAAAAAGATAACCTGACCATGTGCTTGTGTGTGTTGTCCCAACTCTTGTGATGGTGAGATGTGTCCGTCGTCCAAGAACTTCTATCTCCGGAACCTATCATGATTAGTAGAAACAAGAAACAAAATTCGAGAATAATGTTCCTATGAACTACTAGGATGTGGTTGTAAAGTGCTCACAGTAAAGCAAATATCAATATCTTACAAGTTCTTACCATGCAGCAGGTGGTGACAGGCAACCAGCGGTGTCAAATAACTCCGAAGATTGTGTAAAGTGATTGCCAGGGGAACGTACGTATACACAATGTAGAAATATGTGGAGCTGGGTTGGTTATATATGTTAGCAAAAGATTAGCAATAATCAATTCAGAGATGCAATGTTGAATAAACGCTAAACGATGGTATTGTGTTGGTCCTAGGCTAGACCGGACTAGAGACGCGAGCCTAGAACACTAATGAGATCATGGCGTAGCACAACTAGCATCAATGAAGGATACTAAGTAGCTCTGGACAGCAAGATATACGTGAAGATCACAACGGCAGTAAAGATAATGATGAAAAACAACTGCCAAGCAGGATATACAACAACTTTCTCTCAGTTCCAAGTTTCTGATAATTTTTCTCAAGAATGGCACTGACTCAAGCTTTCAAATGAAAAAAGAATCGCTCAATTCCAAGTTGATATGAGGAGTCAAAAAAATTTAAAACTGGCGTGAAAACTGGAACAAGCTGTGTTGCAAACTTCGGAGGGAAAAAGACCTATTTAGAAGCCGATTTTAAGGTGCCAAATATTGAACTTGTCTCTGCAACTATTTATATGCGGCTCGTCGCTAGCTTTCATTTGAGTACTCGCGGAGCCAAAACAGACTTCGTATGAGGAAGTTATGGTTATTTTACTGAACAGTGCACGAAAGCAATTCCAATCCGAAATCAACTACGAGATTGAGTCTAGATAGATCCGATTTTTTTCTTATCTCTCTTTTTTCTCACACTTTTTTTTCTTTCTCTCCTTTTTTCTCTGACTTTTTTTAACTTTTTTTCTCTCTCCCTCTTTCCAAGACAAACTAGATAAGATGCAGATTGGATCTAGAGAAGATGTGAATGACCTCAACTATGATTGTGACATTGAATGATGGGTAGCACGTGGTGGAAATTGATGGATGGATGGTGGACAGCAGAAGGGATAACGATGCAGCGATGGCGTGACTAATGTGAACATAACTCGAAACTCTAAACGAACTAGACACTAAGACCAGCAACTCGACACGATGATACAAATGTTAATTCAACTATGCAAGCAATGAAAAGAAAAATTGCAAAGGCTCAGACTGGCTTGGACAAAGGATGAATAGATCTAACTTTTTTTGTGGATTTTTCTTGGATAATAGGCAAGAAAATAAATCTAATCTAGGAAAAACTGGAAATTCTCACAGACCAACCTGAAAACTGATATCACTTGATAGAGGCGAGGGTCCCGATCTTTCGATGAGATGATAACTATCGATTTTATGGAGTCGACTTTGACGATCCGACTACAAACGTGCAAGACGTTGTGCCTTAGCAATCGCTAAACCAACTCCGAGAGGTTATTGACCACGCCGGAGCACGATCAACCTGACCACGAAGGTCTATTCCTGCAAGTAATCGAAGAACAAGCAAGAATATGATAAAGCAATCCGAATATTGCGAATATAGATGAAGTATTGATAATGGTGGGGATCCGGAAGCGGTCCTGGTTTGGTCGTTGGACACAAACGAAGTACACGAAGTTGTGTTGACTAACTTTTAACTAAACAAATCCCAAAGAAAAAGCTACTAGATGGATTTACTTATATAGGAGCAAGGGGTGGCGGCCAAGCAGGTTGGCGGACGTCCCAAGGCAGCCTAAAACTAACCCTAGATCGTACAAGGCTCATGGGCCCAAGTGGAGGTGATGCAACACCTTTGGGCTTGTAGTTGGACTCGGATTCTGCTGCAACGTTAGATTCTTTCGTCTATAACTCAATGCTCCAGACGAATTTGAAGGTGAATCCAATTGTGTTGGAAAGAGCACGAAATCTACTCTCAAACAGAAAAAGAATCACCCAATTTGGAGTCTGTATGAAAAATTTGTTGGCGTTTTGAATCAGGTATGTCTGTGCAATACGAATCCGAATCCAGAACGTGAGAGACCTTGACTCTATCTTCTCTTGGCCCAAAAGTGACGTGAGAGGAATTTTTGAACAACACCTAAACTTATATTTTTCCCTTATGTTCATATGTGGATTGTACAAATGTCCCATACACCTACAATTAGACATGACACAAAAGTTTGTGAAGTATTTTTGTCCTGGATGACATAAATAAATTATTGCATACATTGCATTTGAAATCACCTCACAAATATACATGTATGCAATATTTTTGGTCGTATACAAGGCAGTCATGTCCTCATCACCTTGGGATGCTCCGCATCATCTCCCCTCCCTTGGGGAAGATCCGACCTCGGATCAAAATCTTCATCACCATGGTAGGGCGAGAGGTCCTTGACATTGAAGATGTCGCTCACATTGTACTTGTCGCGCGGGATGTCGATCTTGTAAGCGTTGTTGTTGTAGCGTGCAAGCACCTTGAAGGGTCCATCCGCTCGAGGTAGAAGCTTGGACTTGCGTTCGGTGGGGAAGCGGTCTTTGCGAAGGTGTAGCCATACAAGATCACCAATGTCGAATACCATGGGTTGCTTGTTGATGTTGAGCTTGGTCACAAGTCGTTGTACTTGGCGCTCGATGGTGTGCCTTGTATCTTAATGTACCTTCTTGAGACAGGTTACACGTGCACTTGCGTCCATATTGATGCACTCTTGTAGTGGTAGAGGGAGAATGTCCAATGAGGACAATGGGTTGAATCTGTAGACGACCTCGAAGGGGGACTTACCGGTTGTTGAGTGTCTTGCTCGCTTGTAGGCGAACACGACGATAGGTAGGCACTCCTCCCACTCCTTGATGTTTTTCTTGATGAGCACACGAAGTAGAGCGGAGAGTGTGCGGTTGGTCACCTCCGTTTGTCCGTCGGTTTGTGGGTGATACACCATGGAGAAGAGTAGCTTGATTCCGAGCTTGGCGCATAGGGTATTCCAAAAGTAGCTTAGGAAGTTGACGTCGCGGTCCGAGACGATCATCTTTGGCACTCCATGTAGATGCAATATTTTCCTACAAAAGAGATTGACAACATGTGAGGCATCGTCTATCTTGTTGCAAGGAATGAAATGTGCCATCTTAGAGAATCGGTCCACAACGACAAATACCAAATCCTTTCCATTTCTAGTCCTAGGCAATCCAAGTACAAAATCCATGCTAATGTCTTCCCATGGTTGATATGGAATTGGGAGAGGCATGTAAAAGCCATGGTATTGAGCTTTAGACTTAGCTTTGTGACATGTAGAGCATCAGTTGGAGAAGCGGTTGACGTCGCGAAACATCTTGGGCCAAAAATACTTCTTGGAGAGCGTAGCGAAAGTCTTGTCGCGTCCAAAATGTCCCATTAGTCCTCCTCCATGAGATTCCTGCAAAAGCAACAAACGAAGAGAAGACTCGGGGATGCAAAGTTTGTTAGCTCTCAGAAGATATCCATTTTTGATGTAATAGCGTTCCCAAGAGGTATGTGACAAACATTTGACATAAGGAGTAGCAAAAGTAGGATCATGCTCATACAAGTCTTTTATGTGCTCAAAGCCAATAACATCCAATTCAAGTTGAGTAACAAGCATGCATATGCGGGAAAGGGCATTCGCCATAATATTTTCCTTACCTTTAATGTACTTGATGATATAAGGAAGAGACTCAATAAATTCACTCCATTTAGCATGACGCTTGTTCAACTTGGTTTGACCTTTAAGGTACTTGAGCGTTTCATGGTCGGTATGAATGATAAATTCATGAGGACGAAGATAGTGTTCCCATTCGTGCAAAACTCGCACTAAAGCATAGAGCTCTTTGTGATAGATGGGGTAATTGAGGGGTAATTGAGTTGCGCTCCAGAAAGTTTCTCACTAAAGTAAGCTATGGGGTGCTTCTCTTGCGTTAACACACCTCCCATGCCATTACCACTAGCATCACAATGAATCTCAAAGGGCTTGTCAAAGTTGGGTAAAGCAAGCACGAGAGCATGAGTAAGCAAATTCTTGAGCTCATTGAAAGCGGTATCTTGGGATGGTCCCCAAACAAAGGTGCTAAAGTCCTTCACAAATCTACGGTAGAAACTGGCTAGACCAAGGAAGCTACGCACTTGATGCAAGTTAGTTGGTTGTGGCCCAGTTTTGATAGCATTGATCTTGGAGTCATCAACATGAACACCCTTAGAGGAAACAACAAAACCCAAGAAAACGAGCTTATCAACGCCGAAAAGGCACTTTTCCATGTTAGCATAGAGACACTCTTTTCGAAGAGTTTGCAAAATGGTTCGAACATGGGTGACATGATCTTGAATAGATTTGCTATAAACAAGGATATCATCGAAGTAGACCACACCAAACACACCAATGTAAGGGCAAAAGACATGATTCATAAGACGCATAAAAGTACCCGGTGCTTCCGATAGACCCATAGGCATGACTAACCACTCATACAACCCAAACTTGGTTTTGCAAGCGGTTTTCCATTCATCACCCTCTTGTATGCAGATTTGATAGTAACCACTTTTAAGATCAGTCTTGGAGAATATAGTGGCACCACTAAGTTCATCAAGCATATCATCAAGGCATGGAATGGGATACCTATAGTGAACGGTGATAGCATTGATAGGTCTACAATTGGAGCACATGCGAAAGCTACCGTCTCATTTTGGCACAAGAATGACCGGAACGGCACAAGGACTCAAACTTTCGCGCACATGTCCATGGTCTATGATATGCTTTACTTGCCTTTGTATTTCTTTGGTTTCTCCTGGGTTGACGCGATAGGGATCTTTGTTCAGAAGAGGTGCTCCGGGGATGAGGTCGATGCGGTGCTCGATGCCTCGTAGTGGAGGTAGTCCCGTAGGTAGCTCGTCAGGGAAAACATCTTGAAATTCCTGCAAAAGAGAAGACAACACTAAAGGTAGAGCGTGAGAGTTGATATCTTGTGTTGCATTGTCCTTGCATAAAAGGACATAGTGTAGGACACCAGATGGGTTCTCACACACTCCTCTTATCTCACTTTTGGTGGAAAATAGGACTAAGTTCTTCTTTTCGCTCATCGTGGAGGCACTTGATTTGGGCTTGTGGCACTCACTCTCTTTTTGGTGGTTCGCGCTCTCACTATTCTCTCCACGATGGGTGGCTTGCTTGTCGGCGATCACTTGGCTTGGAGACATGGGGCGAAGAACGTACTCCTTTCCTTTCATCTTGAAGATGTAGTGGTTCGTTCGACCGTTGTGGATGACACCTCTATCAAATTGCCAAGGGCGTCCAAGAAGAAGGTGGCAAACTATCATGGAACGACATCACACTCCAAAGTGTCTTCGTAGGCACCAATTTTGAAGGAGACTTGTACTCGATACTCGAATTGGATAGTGCCAGAGTCGCTAAGCCATTGAACTTTGTAGGGATGTGGGTGCTTCATCTTGGGCAATTGGAGCTTGGAGCAAAGTTCTTCACTTGCGAGGTTATGACAACTCCCTCCATCGATGATGACCTTGATGGATCTTCCATTGATTCCGTCCTTGGTGTGGAATATGTGGCATCTTTGGTCTTCTTCTTGTTGATGTTGAAGAGTCAAGACCTTAGAGACAACAAGAGCGAGACTTGAATCTTCGTCACAAAAGACTTGTTCCGTGTCTTCTTCGTTCACTTGCCGGTGTATGGCCACTTACTCAAGGGCTTCCATTTCTCCTTCACTCATTGAGTCATAAGTGCCGTCATTGTTAAGGATCATGGTCTGCTTGTTGGTGCACTCGTAGGACTTTTGGCCTCGGCCTCCACATGTGAAGCATTTGAAGTAACTCGTCTTGACGGTCTCATCGATTGGAGTAGATGATGATGAAGCTCTCGGCTTGAAGTTGCTCATTGTAGGAGGATGACTTGGGGCTGACGAAGCTTTCTTGGAACTCAACTTGTCGATGTTGCTTGTAGAAGCCTTGGTAGACAGTGTTGGAGTCATTGAAGCTTGGGTGTTGGAGAAGCCGTATGACTTGGATGAGAACTTGGCATACTTGTAATTGTCTTGCACTTGATGTTCCGCTTTGGTAGCTTGATGCACTAGCTCGATGAGGTTCGAGTATGGTTGGAAGTCAGCGATCTTCTTGATAGGATTGTTGAGTCCATTGAAGAAACATGCCATAGTTTGCTCATCATCTTCCGTGACGTTGGCTCTTATCATGGCAATCTCCATCTCCTTGTAGTACTCTTCAACGCTCTTGGTTCCTTGCTTGAGTAGTTGAAGTTTCTTGAAAAGGTCACGGTTGTAGTAGGTAGGCACGAAGCGTGCTCTCATGACATTCTTCATTTGCGCCCAAGTAGTGATGGGTGGTTCACCTCTTGCCTCACGACGCTCAATAACTTGTTCCCACCAAATGAGGACATAGTCTTGGAACTCAAGGGATGCCATCGCGATCTTCTTCTCTTCTTCATAGTTGTGCAAGCGGAATATTTTGTCGACCTTCAATGCCCATGAAAGGTACTCTTTGGGATCGTTGCTTCCATTGAACTTGGGCATGGTGAAGTTTAGTTTGCCATAGCGTTGCTCTTCATTGTAGAGACGGGATCGTAGCAGCGGTAGCCCTTAGTGTTAGGTGGGTATCCGAGAAGGATGCAGGCGACGAAGCGGGGTGCAAGCTTATGAGGCGCAGTAGCGATGATGCTGGGGTAGCAGAGACAGCCTAAGATGTGAAGCTCATCATAAGAGGGCGGTGCACCGAGGAGTAGGTGATGCGGTGCAAAGTTCCCGCAAGTGCGACATGGACAGATGTTAATGAGGAGTGAAGCAGTGGTGAGAGCGTCAGGCCAAAATCGCGGAGGTACATTGGCGTGAAAGAGGAGAGTCCTAACGCAATCATTAAGAGTGCGAAGGACACGCTCAGCGCGACCGTTCTACTACAAAGTGTATGAGAAGGTGAGACGAAAAGTCTTGCCATGTGTGGTGAGGAGAGTGCGAACAACTAGGTTGTCAAACTCCTTCCCGTTATTTGTCTGGAACGCAAGAATGGGATGACCAAACTGCGTGAGAACATAAGAGTAGAAGCCGGCGAGAGTGGATATAACATCCGACTTCCGACGCAACAAGAAGGTCCACACATAATGCGAAAGATCATCAAGTATGACAAGATAATAAAGATAACCCGTATTACTTGCAACAGGAGAGGTCCAAACATCACTATGAATTAACTCAAATGGGTATGATGCAACATGAGAAGATGCCCTAAATGGGAGATGAGCATGTTTTCCCGAGGTGGCATGCATGGCACGAGTGATCCTCGTTCTTATTACACGTTAAAGAAAAACTCCGAAGTATATGACGAAGGGTGGCGGGATTGGGATGACCCAAGCGAGCGCGCCAAAGATCCACTCTGGTGGCGAGAGCGACAGGGGCGACGGAGGTGGTGGAGGTGGCGGAGTAACCAGGTAGAGCTTGTCAGGGCTATCACATCGGTGGAGTACCATCCGGGTGCGAGCGTCCTTAACAAAAAAACCACATTCGTCAAATTCAGCGGTAACAGGATTTTCACGTGTAATAGAACGAACAGAAACAAGATTTTTAATAAGCTCAGGATAAACTAAGACGTTAGACATGGATATTGGAGTGGAATTAGACGGAAAATATGCATGTCCTATGTGAGTAATGGGAAGGGAGGAACCGTCATCGACGGTGATGCGAGCGGAAGTGTGGACGGGATAGGAGGTGTGGAGGTTACCGGGATAGGTGGCCATGTGCGCGGTAGCTCCAGTGTCCATATACCAGTCACAGCCACCGGTGTAGGTGGACAGTGAGGGGTCGGTGTGAAGAGCCGCCAGAAGAGCTGGGTCCCACGGCATCGGCGGGAGAGCATGCGACTGCGGTGGGGCCGTCAGGGGCAGCAGCGGCAGCCCGCCTAGCTGCGGTGGTTGGCCGTGGGAGAGGGGCCCGAGGGCGCCGCATAGGACTGCAGCATGGCGTAGAAGGCCTGGTGAGACAATGGCCGGGTGTCGAGAATACTCGAGGCAGGGGCACGGGGAATCGACATGGAGTAGGTGTGCACAACACCGGTCCAAGGGTTCTGGCCGGCGTACCACAGGGCAGGCTGGTAGGACTTCTAGGGTGGGTTGGCGGCTCCTCCCTGAGCACCCGCGCCCCTGCTGCTTGCGCCCCCCGCAGCGGCCGCCTTGACGACCCCCCCATTGGTGTCCGGCTGCTGGGCTAGCGGGAAGGGTGGGGGCAGGGCAGGCAGGAAGGGAACTGGGTAGGCGGGCGTTGGCTGTTGGGCCGGCACGGGGCACGGCGGTGGCGGGGCTTGGCCCCAGTGGGTGCTAGCAACAAGGGCGGTGTGGGACACGCGAGTCTATGCCATCTGCATCTGGCGCTCCTCCATCTTGAGGCATGCCACCACCTTAGCGAAGGTAGGCTCCGAGATGAGGGTGAGGTTGGAGGCGGCGTTCCCAAAATCCACGTTGAGGCCGACGGTGAGGGTGCTGATGAGTAGCTCGTCGCCAATCGTTTCCTCGAGATAGCGTAGCTCATCGGCAAGCTTCTTGAGGTGGATACAAAAATTGTCGATGGATGAGTCAAGCTGCTGGCACCCATAAAACTCGCTGTGGAGAAGGACCTTGCGCTACAGCTCGTTGTCGGTGGAGAGGCCGTTGAGCTTGGTCCAGACGGCATAGGCGTCGTCGTCATCATCCACCACGGTGTGGAAGAGGTCGCTGGAGATGGTGAGGTAGAACCAACGGATGATGGTGGTGTCGAGAATCATCCACTCCTCGTTGTGGATCATGAGGGTCGAGTCCACAGTGCCATCGACATGGCCATGAAGAAGGTACTCACGGAACACTAGCGAAAAATACCGCTTCACTGGGACACGCTCATGGATGTTGAGGTCGCGGACGAGGGTGACATCGGGACCAGCGAAGGGGTCGGAGATGGTGGATGAGGAGGAGCTCATGGTGCGGGTGGGGGAGTTAGGGTTTGCAGCGGCTTGGATTAGGGCGGTGGCTCGGGTGTGGCTCAGGTGGGAGGGGAGTGGCGCGGGTAGGGGAGGGGATCGGGTGTAGAGAGGAGAGGGAGTTGGAGCGGAAGTGGGACAACGGTGGGTGGTGGCGGCGAGGCACGCGGCGGCTGTAGGGAGGTTGGTGAGGCGGCGGTAACCGGCGGCAGTGGCGGCGGCGCGGGTGTGCGCAGCAGCGACGGCTGTCGGTGGCGGCGGTAGTGGATAGCGGCGAGGCGGGGGGGGGGGGGGGGGGGGGGGGGGGCGACGGTGGAGGCTAGGGTTAGGCGGCGGAAGAACCTGCAATAGATACCATGTAGAAGGACAACTATTGGCTGTGCAATCGCAATGCATTGATCGGTGCAGCAGACACGTATACATAAGTACAGAGGAGGGCCACAACCTCAACTATATAGTGGAAACAGGAGGTGGGCCCAATACACAATATACACGTACACAATATACTCAACATGAACGAGTGAGAGGTCTGGCCACCTCCTGTAGCGGTCGTGCTCGAGCGCCTGGTGCCGCCCGTTGTGGTCCCCCCGATGATCATCTCGCCCCCCATCGCGGCTCCCCTCAGCAGGCCGTGGGCGGCTGCGGAAGAACCGGTCTCGCCAAGAAGAGGAGTCGCGGTCGTCCCACCCGCCATGTGTGTTATCATCACGGCTCCCACCTTCGCCTCGACGGTCGTGTCGTTGCGCCTGCCATTCTCCCATGGCGGCGCGGTCGGCCCCCTGTCCCGAATTGCTGCCTCGCCATCGACATAGCCCTTTTCCCAGCCAAACTTCTCAGAGTGGCGAGGGCGAGACAGGACATGGCCATTGCAGCCCTAGTGAATGCTTGGAGAGAACCATTGCCTGCCTTTGATAAACAGAGAACAATTGCAGCCCTCATGAATGGTTAAACATTGAAATTAAACTGCACTCTTTCTCAACCAGAACAACAATCGAAAATCAGCCATTAGCCCATCACTACCTGAACAACAATTGTCATCCACTCAACTGATGGAGTGATCTGGTGAGAAACATCCCACCTTTTGGTACATCCTCATGTATATGGTTGCTCCTAACTGAGCATGGATTCCCCTCTCTGTCTGTATTCCCATAGGGTCGTCAAGAAGCCAACCTTCCTTGGCACAAATAGTTTCTGCTATCCGATCTCTAACAGAAAAAATTTAGTAGCCTATAAGCCTACGGCAAAGGTGAAAATGATCCTATGGACTTGCCCTAGTGTTGGCTTTGTAAAACTTAACGTGGATGCTGCTTATGATAGTGATTCACTCCGAGCCACTGTGGGTGATGTATTACATGATAGTTTAGGGAAGTTCTTGGCCATAGGGAATAATGTTGCAGGGACTGTGTGGATGCTCTTATGGCTGAAGCTACTGCTCTTCACTTTGGTCTGAATTTTGCCCAGTCATTCAGGTGCTCCAGGTTAATCATCAATTCTGGTAATTCTGATGTGATCGCCGCAATGCAAGATGGTGGTACTTTCTCGGGATTGGATACTGCTATTTTCAGTGATTGTTATCATATGGCTCGGGACCTATCACAAGTCCACTACAAGCACTGTCATAGAGAAGAAAATTCTGTAGCGCATGAACTGGCGAGGATTGATAGATTTTCTCCACCTAATACTTGGTTTGATGAGGCACCTAGTGCCATTGCCCCTATGCTTGTAGATGATGCTACTTTGATTACCACTTAATAAAGGGGTTTGAATTTTCAAAAGAAAAAAATCTTTATCAATACGATTGGCGTGCTCAAAACACATCTGAGTATCCATCAAACCTTTCTCTCATGTATGCAGCTACATCAAGCGCATCTGATTGTACAAGAAACTAAAAACGAAATAAAATGCCATGTCAACTTGCAAAAGTGTCAATGCACCTTCCGACAACGACAACCTCACAAGTGTACCGCTCGGCAACGACCGTACCACCTTCTTCGGTTACTAGACATCGCCCGACAACGACAACAGAAGTGGCAGGAACATGACCTCGTCCGACAATGACAACAGAAGCAACGGGAATAGGACCTTGCCCGACAATCACAATAGAAGCAGTGGGAACAAGATATTGCCTGTCAACAACAACAGAAACAATGGGAACAAGTTGGGACGAGGAAGGGCTAACCCAGAGAAAAGGTGAAGCCCAGGAGGATAGCAGGACCGGTATGGATCTAGACTCCAAAGGCTAGTTGGTATATGTATGTGAATTGTGCACTGTAATAGTTGGCTAGGAATTGGTTGGCTTCGGCCTGGCTTGTAATCAAATTAGCTGTGAGGGTAGATGGGAGGTTAGCGGCTGAAACACACCATGTTCTTGAAACCTAGGTCACGGTAGTTCATCAGATGCATTGAGTCCTGGAGATCCCGCGCGACCACCACTATAGCAGACTGTGTGATCGGCGGCGAGCGAAGGCGATGGAGAGCTTATCGGGAGAAGGGCAGAGGGTGTATGAGCTATTGCGCACGGAGATCGCCACCGATTTTGAAGCAGAGGTTCAAGGATCAGGGCTTCATGCTCAAATCCATGAGCAAGCTTCTGGAGGAGAACAATGCCACACTCGATGGCCTTGTCTCGGCATAGGTGGATGCAGTCCATGACGAGATGGTGCTCAAAATCGACCAGATCTACAGCGAGATGAACAAGGAGGGGTTGTGAAATGGGAATGTCTCTTCAATTTTGCATCGGGCTAGGAGTTGGCGCGGCGGTGCCGCCACAGATTCCCTTGGCATTGGCAATGACCACCCAGGGAAGGCACATAATATCATGTCCCTCCCCTTGTCAGAGATGCGTGCGATTCCAGTCAGATCCCAATTTTTCCGTCTCGAGAGGGCTTCAATTTGGATGTTCCTGATTCATCTGCATTTGGTCTATGCTTGGATGTTCCGCAGTTTGACGGTGCGAATTCGTGACTCTGGCAAACAAGGTGCGAGGACCAATTTCATCTCTGGAGTATTCCTTCTCACCGTCAGAGTGCTATGGCCATTGTCAATTTAGACGGAGCTGCTACGAGGTGGTTGGAATTAGCTTAGAGGCATTTACCGTCACCTGGACTCAATTTTGTCAGGAACTGCAATCTAGGTATGGAAGAAATCAACACCAGTCTCTAATCCGCAAATTGTAACATGTAGCTCAAACTTTCACAATGGAAGATTATGTAGAGAGATTCTCTCAGTTATATGATCAATTATCAGCATATGAGGATGTGTTGGATTCGTTTCATTGCACCACTCGTTTCCTGGTTGGCTTGAAACTGGGTGTCGTATTGCTGTTGCTCCGCGGAAGTCTCATACGTCTCCAATGTATTTATATTTTCTGAAGTATTCATGCCATGTTTACAACAAATTTATATGGTTTGGTGCACTTTATATGATTTTCATGAACTAACCTATTAACCTAGTGCCAGTGCCGATTGTTGTTTTCTTCATGTTTTTTGTTTTCTAGAAAATCCATACCAAACGAAGTCCAAATGCCATGAAAATTTACGGTGATTTTTTTGAAACATAAGAGGCCCCCGAAGCTTCAAGGATGAGAAGACCGACGAAGGAATCATGAGCTCACCCCACACACCCTGGGGGTAGGGAGTGCCGTCTGAGCTCGTGGTTCCCACATAAATCCGATTGGCGTGATTCCAACGCTGAAAAATCCTATAAATCCAAAACCCCCGAAAAAGAAACTTAAGACTTGGACGCTGCCGCCGCAAGCCTCTATACCGAAGCGTTCTCATCTGGAGGCCTTTTTCAACGCTCTACCGAATGGGGAAACCATCACCGGAGGCCATGTTCATCATCCCGATGGTCTCCATGACGAGGAGAGAGTAATTCACCCTCGAGACTGAGGGTATGTACTAGTAGCTATGTGTTTGATCTCTCTCTCTCTCTCTCTCTCTCTCTCTCTCTCTCTCTCTCGCGTGCGCGCGCGCGTTCTTGAATTGGCATGATCTTGATGTACCTCGAGCTTTGTTAATATAGTTGAATCATATGATGTTGTTCCCTGTCTATCATGTTGTGATGAATTGAGTCTTTCCCTTTGATATTTCATTATTATCGTATTGAATCTTGGATTTTAGATGACTTGATGTATGTCTTGCATGTGGATACCCGTGGTGACAATGGGGTATTCTATGGCTACTTCCTGCATTCGATGACGAAGTTGCCAAAAACGTGTTGTTAAGCACAACCGAGCTGACCAGCCTGACCGTCCTCCTCGGGGGCGGGACATGCCAACTGGAGGAGATAAAAACCCTCCCATGAATCATCATCATGAAGGCAAGGAGTCAGTCCAACTGGCTGAGCCTTATGATTTGCAAAGGAAATTAATCAAAAATCCCGCCCCGACGAGATCCATGTACGGATCACGAGGACATGCTCCTGCTGGACTGGCCGAGTATGAACCTGGCTCGATAGGCACGCAGGTATCGAGAGCAGACACAAGCTCGAATAACTACCGATGTCCAACATGACGTGGCTCGATTTCGAGGGCCTGCACAACCAATATGTTTTACAGACGAGGTCATGGGACATCAGTTCCCAGAAGGGTTTAAACCTGTGAATATTGAACAATATGATGGAACGACTGATCCGACTGTGTGGATTGAAGATTTCTTTCTCCACACTTGTATGGCTCGAGGAGATGATTGTAACATCCCAAAATTTCAATTTGGAATGTTATACATTAGATCATCATGCATATCATATTTTATTTGCTTTGGGTTTTGATCCTAGAAAATTCTAAGCAACTCAAGGACCCACGGAGAGAGTTGGGGATTTCGTTATTTTCATATTTGAGTTTTTCTCAAATTTTGAGAATAGGATCATTTGATTTTATTTATTTTATCATCAATTATTTCTATTACAAAAATATGAGAGAGGGAATAAAATGACTTTCCAAAATATAGAAATATTGAGGATTTAATAAAAAATCAAATAGTTTTATTTCGGAGTTTTTTTGTTGTTTTTATTTGAATTAGGAAAAATGCGCGTTTTTAAAAATTGCATTTAGGGCCCAAATAAATGTTCACTTTGTCGGGCTTGATTTTAGAAGCCCGGGAAAATTTATTTCGGGATTTTTGGAGTCCGTTTAGTATTTCTTTTTATTTTTCTTCCGAGCGAAAAAAAAACGGAACCGACTATGGGCCGTACTCGGCCAGGACTCCGCCTGGCCGGGGCCTTTATAAGCCGGGGCAAGCCAGCCCGAAGGCCCAGCCGCCCCGAAACCCTAGCCGCGCCCAGCCCCAGCCCCGCCGCCGCCGCCAGCCGCCGCCCCCGCCAGCCGCCGCCCCGCCGCCGATCCGCCGGAGCCGCGCGTCGCCCGAGGTTCGCCGCACCTCGAATTCCGTGCCATTTAAAAAAAATTCCGTTGTCTGATCGCGATTTCTGATTCGATTTTCGTTTTAGTTTTTCTTTTCGCTCGTTTATCGGAATCAGGCGATTCAACCGCCTGGAGTTTCGTCTCGAAACCCTCTATCCGAATAATCAACTTAAACAAGTTTTTGCTACTGTAAAATTTGACTTAGGTTCATATTACTAGAATGAAGTTGTTTTCTTTCGCCGTTTGACTTTCTTTGCTTCGTTCGATTTGATTCCTTTTGCCAACCGGAGTTCTTAAGTTGAACCTTCTGGTTAGATCTCTTATTTGAGTTTTACATGTGCATTAGATGAGTACTTATTGTATGCTTGTTTGTTTGCCTGCGATAGAGTACCCGGAGTGCGCCGCCTGTTACTTCGAATCGTTAGGTTTCACGGATCATCAGCAAGGCAAGTAACACTTTGATCATACCTTTTCTACAACCCAGTTTTTTGCATTAGATCAATCTTCACACATTGCATGATTAGGATCTAATTAAACTGTGGGATGGGAAGTAGATGAGGTAGTACCTATTACCTGTTTATTATCAAACCTTTGGGAGTTACTTCTATGTTTGCTTATTATGCCATGCTATGCTAGTAGACGTGGATTGGGTGAGTGAAATCCATGACAGATGTGAGATTGATAATTAATGGTTTATCTAAGGTGGCAACTTAAATACACATCTGGGTGGATTGAGGCACCTGGGTATTCCAGGACATGCCTGTTTTCTTTTGGACCGCCACCCAGACTCAAAGGGATCATGAGATTTTTCAAACTAGAAACTTCCGTGTGCAGCCACAAGCCATTATGGGCTCTGGCATAGTTGATTAAGTCGTGCGAACTCTTACAGGGTAGACTAGCAGATGTAGGGGAAAGTAGGTGTACCGGTCTATCCATTGTAAGGTGCTAGCGCTTCTGAAAGACTGTGTCTCGGTCATCCGTTTCTCAAACACCATGTAGTGCGAGAAATCCAATGGAGGCGATCGAGTCTTGTGGGGAAAAGTGCGCAAACCTCCGCAGAGTGTAACAAACTAACCATGATTAGCCGTGTCCCCGGTTATGGACATCTTGAGTATCTAGTATCTGGATTATCATGTGAATCTCAACATATTACTCTAAAATTAATGTTGTTGGGTTAATGATGATGCTTAATTGGGATTGAGAATGCTATCAACCATTCTCAATGTTTAACAACCACCATGATAGTAATTAAATTTATTCCTTTTGAAGTAGGGAAAAATTGGCTTTATGCAAAACTGTAACCATAGAGCTTTCCACCAGCCAAATATGCATATAGTATAGCTGTTGCATTCCATTACTCTCTATGTGTTACCTTGCCAGCATATTCCATGTGCTGACCCGTTTTCGGGCTGCAACGTTAATGTTGCAGACTTTTCAGACGACGATTAAGGAGTTTTAGGTCGTGGTTCTGTACTCAGTGATGCCGTTGGAGTTGATGGACTCACTTATCTTCCAAGCCTTCCGCTGTTATTATTATTAGATGGCCTTAAGCCATATTTATTGTAATAAGTTCTCTTTTGAGACACTCGATGTAATAAGTGTGTGATTGCTACTCTACTATAAATCCTCCGAGTACTGTGTGGTGTCAGCATTACTGATCCAGGGATGACACCGGAGCACAAAGATCAGACTGTTTGAGGTCTGGTTGCTACAATGATCTCCACGCCATCAGGTATCTACCGCAAAAACTCAAAGGACCAGATCAATAGCTTGCATGATAACTCTATCAGAAGCTGGGAAGAGCTCGAAGATGCCTTCATGGTGAACTTCCAGGGCACATATGTTCGGCCCCCGGATGCCGATGACCTTAGCCATATCATTCAGCACCCTGGCGAGTCCGCCAGGAAGTTCTGGAATTGGCTCTTAACTAAAAAGAACCAAATAGTAGACCGTCCTGATGACAAAGCGATTGCTGCTTTCCGGCATAGTATCCGTGATGAGTGGATGGCACGAGAGCTCGGACAAGATAATCCGAGAACTATGGCAGCCCTTACCTCTTTGATGAGCCGATTTTGTGCGAGTGAGGATAGCTGGTTGGCTTGCAGCACTCACAGCAATGAGGCCGGCACCTCACAGGTGCACGATGAAAACAGGGGGCCTAGGTACAACAAGAACAACAAGCACCGACACAAAAACAGTGGCAGTGACGCCAATGACGCAACTGTCAATGCCGGATTCAGCAATCTGAGGACTGCATAGAAAAAGAAGCCCTTTAAAGGGAACATGGATGGTCCGACTGCACTTGAAAAAAAATCCTCGACAAGCCTTGCTAGATTCATGCCACTTTAGATAAACCTGCCAATCACACCAATCAAAACTGTTGGGTTGTCAAACAGGCAAGGCAAGAGCCAGTCTCGCAATGAGGACAAGGATGAACCTTGGAGGCCCAATAATGGAGGTCAAAAGCAGTTCCCTCCTGAAGTAAAAGATGTGAATATGATCTACATCACTCGCATCCCTAAACAGGAGAGGAAGCGCGCGCTTTGGGACATTTATGCCTTAGAGCCTATAGCCATGAAGTATAATCCGTGGTCGGCTTGCTCGATCACCTTTGACAAGCGAGACCACCCGACCAATATCTGTCACGGAGGTTCAACAACTCTAGTACTCGACCCCATTGTAGATCGGTTTCACCTCACACGGGTCCTTATGGACGGAGGCAGCAGCGTTAACCTGATCTATGCTGACATGACGAGGAAAATGGGCATTGATCCATCAAGGATTAAACCTAGCAACACCACTCTTAAGGGTGTAATACCGGGCATTGAGGTGCATTGCTCCAGGACCATTACGTTGGAGGTAGTATTTGGCTCTCCCGAGAACTTCTGAAGCAAAAACTTGATCTTCGATATTGTTTCTTTTCACACTGGTTATCACGCACTCCTCGGGCGAACTACGTTTGCTCGATTTAACGACGTCCCACATTACGCATATCTAAAGCTCAAAATGCCAGGACCAAAGGGTGTTATTACAGTTAATGGTAACACTGAACGCTCCCTCCGTATAGAGGAGCAAACGGTGGCCTTCACAATCAAGGATCAAGCTGTTGAGGAGGCATCTAAGATAAACGCATTGGGCTCTTCAAAGAGCATCCGAAGCGCTCCTTTGGCCCTGAGGCAGTCACATGGTGATACGTCTCCAACGTATCTATAATTTATGAAGTAGTCATGCCATGTTTCCAACAATTTTATATGGTTTTGGTGCACTTTTATAGGACTTTCCTGAACTAACCTATTAACCTAGTGCATGGTGCCAGTTGTTGTATTCAACATGTTTTTGGTTTCCAGAAAATCCATACCAAACAAAATCCAAATGCCACAAAAATTGATGGTGATTTTGTAGAACATAAGAGACCCTCGAAGCTCCGAGGGAGGAGCAGAAGACCCACGAGGGAGTCACGAGCTCACCCCCTGCGCCCTGGGGGGGTGCCACCTGAGCTCGTGGGTCCCTTGTAATTCCTATTGGCTTGAAAGCAATGTTGAAAATTCTTATAAATCCATAAACCTCAACAAATAAACCTAGAACTTCCACGCCGCTGTTGCAAGCCTCTGTTTCAAAGCGGTCTCATCTGGAGGCATTTTTCGTCACCCTCCCCGAGGGGGAAATCATCACTGGAGTCCATCTTCATCATCTCGGCGGTCTCCATGATGAGGAGGGAGTAGTTAACCCTCAAGGCTGAGGGTATGTGATACGTCTCCACCGTATCTATAATTTTTGATTGTTCCATGCTATTATATTATCTGTTTTGGATGTTTAATGGGCTTTATTATGCACTTCTATATTATTTTTGGGACTAACCTATTAACCGAAGGCCTAGTGCAAATTGTTGTTTTTTTTTGCCTATTTCAGTGTTTCACAGAAAAGGAATATCCAACGGAATCCAAACGAATGAAACCTTCGTGAGGATCGTTTTTGGAACAAACATGATCCAGGAGACTTGGAGTGGACGTCAAGAAAGAGGCAAGGAGGCCATGAGGCAGGAGGGCGCGCCCCAGGGGGGTGGGCGCACCCCCCACCCTCGTGGGCCCCTCGCAGCTCGACGGACCTACTTCTTCCTCCTATATATACTCATATACCGCAAAAACATCTAGGAGCACCACGAAACCCTATTTCCACCACCGCAACCTTCTGTACCCATGAGATCCCATCTTGGGGCCTTTTCCAGCACTGGCGGGAGGGGGAATCGATCACGGAGGGCTTCTACATCAACATCATAGCCTCTCCGATGATGTGTGAGTAGTTTACCACAGACCTTCGGGTCCATAGTTATTAGCTAGATGGCTTCTTCTCTCTCTTTGTATCTCAATACAAAGTTCTCCTCGATCTTCTTGGAGATCTATTTGATGTAATTCTTTTTGTGGTGTGTTTGTCAAGATCCGATGTATTATGGGTTTATGATCAAGATTATCTATGAACAATATTAGATTCTTCTCTGAATTCTTTTATGCATGATTTAAATATCTTTGCAAGTCTCTTCGAATTATCAGTTTGGTTTGGCCTACTATATTGATCTTTCTTGCAATGGGAGAAGTGCTTAGCTTTGGGTTCAATCTTGTAGTGTCCTTTCCTAGTGACAGGCTGACAACAGGGGTAGCAAGGCACGTATTGTATTGTTGCCATCGAGGATAAAAAGATGGGGTTTATATCATATTGCTTGAGATTATCCCTCTACATCATGTCATCTTGCCTAATGCGTTACTCTGTTCTTATGAACTTAATACTCTAGATGCATGCTGAATAGCGTTCGATGTGTGGAGTAATAGTAGTAGATGCAGAATCGTTTCGGTCTACTTGTCGTGGGAGTGATGCCTATATACATGATCATGCCTAGATATTCTCATAACTATGTGCTTTTCTATCCATTGCTCGATAGTAATTTGTTCACCCACCGTAGATTATGCTATCTTGAAAGAAGCCACTAGTGAAACCTATGGCCCCCGGGTCTATTATCCATTATATTATTTTCCCGTCAACTTGCCAATTTCTGTTGCGTTTATTTTGCAATCTTTACTTTTCAATCTATACAACAAAAATACCAAAAATATTTATCTTATTATCTTTATCAGATCTCACTTTTGCAAGTGGCCATGAAGGGATTGACAACCCCTTTATCGCGTTGGTTGCAAGGTTCTTGATTGATTGTGCAGGTACGAGGGACTTGCATGTAGTCTCCTACTGGATTGATACCTTGGTTCTCAAAAACTAAGGGAAATACTTACGCTACTTTGCTACATCACCCTTTCCTCTTCAAGGGAAAAGCAACACATGCTCAAGAGGTAGTAGTATGTACCAGTAGCCATGTGTTTGATCTCTCTCTCTCTCTCTCTCTCGTGTTCTTATTGGGCACGATCTAGATGTACCACGAGATTTGTTAATATAGTTGTATCATATGGTGTTCTTCCCTCTCTATATTGTTGTGATGAATTGAGTCTTTCCCTTTGAGGTTTCATTATTTTCAGATTGATTATTGGATTTGAGATCATTTGATGTATGTCTTGCATGTGGATACCCGTAGTGACAATGGGGTTTTCTATTGAATCACTTGATATATATTTTGGTAATCAACTTGTGGATTCCCTTGGTGACATTGGGGTAATCTAGGCACATAGGTTGATACACGTTTCCATCCTACTTTCTCCGGTTGAAACTTTGGGGTACTCTTTGAAGCTCTTTGTGTTGGATTGAATATTATGGATTTGAAATTGTTTGATGCATATCAAATAATTGACTCACGGATACTTGTGGTGACATCGGAGTATCTGGGTGACATTAGAGTTGATTGATGCGTATCATCTGGTGTTATTGTAGTACAAACTCTAGGGTTGTTTGTGGCACTGGATGGCTCGATAGATTGATCGAAAAGATAACTTTCAGGTGGTTTGCTACCTACAACAATTTAATCTTGTGTTCTCCGCTATTGATAAGAACTTTTGATGAGGACATCAATAGCATAGTTACACCCACAACCCCTGCTAGTATACATATTGGACCAGTTACTAGAGCTCGCGCACGCCAATTAAATTATCAGGTACTTTTGTTTCTTAGGAATGATTCTAATGTTCATGAGAATATGATGTAGCCTAAAATTGATACATTTGTGTTGATTACTAATGAAGGGCCTAGCATGGACAAGAGGGATGAACACTGAAGCGGGACCAAGCATGGTGATGAAGGCACACACAAAGGGAACCAGAACAACGTTTCTAGTGGAGTTTTCAACACTTTGAAGTCCACATGATGATATACAAGGACATGGACGAAATATACATGATGCCTATTCATAAATTTCGTCCATAGCTTATTATAGGTGCTGCGCCACCTTATTTTGGGCCCAGACCCTTGTAATATCGAAATATTACTACATAGGCTGGTTTTAGAGTTCGTATTGTAGGGGAAATGACTCAGGAGATGTTTTAATCCCACCTTGCCAAGGGTGGATGAAATCCCCTCCCTTTTCCCCAATAAACACAACCCTTAAGCACCGCTTATACTTGGGTTTTGTTTGGATTAAAAGTTCGCCATAGCTGCAACTTTGCGTCCTTCATTTGTGTTTTACGACCAAACCAAGACGTCACAAAATGCCACTTTCATTAGTAAAGCTTTCCTCCTATATTCGCAATATTCAGATTGTAATTTCAATTTCTTGCTTGTTCTTTGTTTGTGTCTAGGAAATAGACCTTCGTGGTCAGGTTGATCATGCTCCCGCGTGGTCAATAACTTCTGGAGTTGGTTTAGCGATTGCTAAGGTGCAACGTCCTTGCACGTTTGTAGTCGGATCGTCAAAGTCTAATCCACCAAAATTGATAGCCACCATCTCATCTAAAGATGGGACACCTTTGCCTCTATCAAGTGGTACAAATTTCTAGGTTGCTCGGCGAGATTTGTTAGTTTTTCGTAGTTTAGATGGCATATGTTTTTCGTACCTACAGTCCATGAAAAAGCCACAAAAGAATTAGGGTTAGATCATCATATCTGAACCAATCTGAGCCTTTTGCAATTTTCTTTTTGGTGTTTTGCTTTGTTGAATTTGCAGTTGCATCATCATGTAGAGTTGTTGGTCTTAGCTTCTAGTTCCCTTAGAGTTCCGAGTTCTGGTCACAGGTTTTCCCGCCGCTGCCATATAGCATCACCACGTATCCACAGCCAATTCGAGTCCATATACAACCATCGCATATCCGCTGCCAACCAAGTATATATACACCACCACATATCCACTGTTGTCCCACCGATTAGAGTTCACCTCCAACACATATTCGCCACCATCACGCCAATCCAAGTCCTCCTTCATTGCAGATTCGTCACCAGTGCGTGTTCCACCATATTCATCTCCACCACCAGTCCTATTTCAAGTCCAGTATTTGTTTCTCTGTTTTCGATTTCCAGATCACGCCATACTCTGTGTCGTGACCACATTGGACTCCCCAACTTCCGTGCCACTCATAGAATAAAAATAGTTCCAGGTTTTTAAAAAACTAAGTCTGGGAAATTCTGGCTAAGTAGTTTTTAGACCATTTGTAGACTTTTTAGACAAAAAAGTTGTTGCGGAGCAAAAAAAGTGAAAAAGTATTAAAAATAGTTGAAAAAGAGAGAAAAAAGAGATTCATAGTGTGCTTCTCCCTTGTTATGTGTCGCGCCGTGATTTTGATAGTGTTCTAGGCTCGCGTCTCTTGTACGGTCTAGCCTAGGACTAGCACAGTACCGTCTTTGAGCATTTTGTTCAACTTTGCATCTCTGAATTGATTATTGCTGACATTTTTGCTTCCATATCATAAGCATTCCCAGCTCCACTTACATCTACATCGTGTGTTTGACACCACTTGGCAATCGCTCTATCCAAGCTTTGAGAGTTTTGACTATAACGGTTACCGATCATTGCCTGCTGCTTGGTAAGAATTGGTAAAAATTTGAGATTCGCTTGACGGATTTGTGAATCTCCACCACCACACCACCACCACTTGCTACTAGTACGCATGACCATATTCTTGTCTATTTCTATTGCTACTAACCATGACAGGATGACAAGCCGACGAGATTGACTAGAGAACATGGCAAACAAGGCGTTACATGATAAATTTCAGCAAATGATGGGTGGATAGGTGCAAGATGCGCTGAACAGATTTGGCGAGGCCATGGAGAAGATAGGTGGCATTGAGAAAACGTTCGAAACAAAGCTAGATGACAAGTTCAATGAACTTCTCGCGCGTCTTCCACAACCACCACTCGCCGCACCTGTCACACCTTTGCAACAACAACAACAACAACCTCCACGTTTCTCCGATCAAGTAGGACGAGCGAATCATGTTCCCCTTGAGCCTGGCCAACATTCTGGTGCCGCTACAACTGCTGTTGATGCTTCTGCGGCTCTTGCTACTACTGTTGAGGAGTACGAAAAATACGAGGGTGATTACAAGGATGAGGTTGTTCAAAATCAGAACTACATGGAACCACCAGCACCAGCACCAGCACCAGGTCGTCCAGATGCATAGAATCGTAACGGTAAGGCTGCACCACCCCCACAGGTACGAGATCATGATCATCTTCCTAAACTAAAATTGAATATTTCACCTTTTAAGGGTAGATACATTCTTGATGTATATCTTACTTGGGAGTTAGAAATTGAACAATATTTGACATGCCTAGAATATCCTGAGGATAGACATGTTGTTGCTGCTGTTTGTGCATTCACTAGTTTTGCTTGTGTTTGGTGGTCTGAACATTGTAGATTATATCATGATAATATCCCAACTACTTGGGCTGCTTTGAAAAATTATGTACGTACTCGTTGGGTTCCACCATATTATCAACGTGAATTACTTCAGAAATTACAGCGTTTAAGACAAGGAATTTTTTTGTAGAGGAATATTATCAGGAAATACAAACTGGCATGATTATATGTGGCATTGTTGAGGATAATGAAGCTATGCTTGCACGTTTTATGGGTGGATTAAATAGAGAAATCCAAACCATCTTAGAGTATAAGGATTATAACAATATCACTCATTTATTCCATCTTGCTTGGAAAGCTAAATGTGAAGTGCAGGATCGACATGCATTGGCGTGAACTAATTTTCTGCAGGTCGATCTTCATCCTGGACACCACGTACATCATCTACTTCCACACATCCTGCTGTAGCACTACCTACTTCAGCAACAAACTCCAACCGAGATACACGAAAATATGCACCACCACCATCCACCAAGAGCACACCTTTCGGTCCTGCACAGAGCTCTTCTTCATCCATGGCATCAATATGGCAAACACATGATGTTATATGTTGTCATTGCAGCGGTCGAGGTTACTATGTGAGAAAATGCCCATCCCAGTGTGTGATGGTCGTTACTGAGGATGGTGGGTATGAGTCCACTAGTGATTATGATGAGGAGACTTTAGCTCTTATTGCGAGTTAAGAACAAGTTGGAGATGATTCTGAACAAGAGATGCAATACATGGCTGCTGACAATGCTGACAGGTATGAAAGTTGAGTTGCTCAACATGTTTTGAGTGAATGTAACACAGGCTAAGAAAAAACAGAGGCACAATTTGTTCCATACAAAGGGAGTTGTGAAGGAACGTTCTGTATGTGTCATCATTGATGGAGGGAGTTGCAACAACTTGGCAAGCATGGAGATGGTGGAGAAGTTATCTCTCACCACCAGATGACATCCTCATTCTTACTACATACAATGGTTCTACAACAATGGCAAGGTTAAGGCAACGCTACATTTACTGATTATGTTGACTGCGATGTGGTACCCTTGCAAGCATGTTCCCTATTACTTGGTAGACCATGGCAGTTCGATAAAAAATATGTACACCATGGTAGGAAAAATCAGTATACTCTTGTTCATAGGATAAACATATTGCTTTGCTTCCTATGTCTCCTAAATGCACTTTGAAAGATGATATTAATAGAGCTAGTAAAGCAAACTGGAGCAAAACAAGAGTGAAAATCAAATTGTAGCAAAAGAATTTGAGCAACAAATGAAGACTAATTTCAAATCATCATCTAGTGTTGCCTCTGAAATTAAATTGAAAAGTGGATGTTTATTTGCCATCAAATCTGATATTGATGATCTAGATTTTAGCAAATCTGTTTGCTATGATTTTGTGTGCAAAGAGGCATTATTTTCATTTGAGGACATGCCTTCTTCTTTGCCTCCTGCTGTCAGTAACATTTTGCAAGAGTTCACTGACGTCTTTCAACAAGACGTGCCACCGGGATTACCACCTATTAGAGGGACTGAGCATCAGATTGATTTAATTCCCGGTGCTTCGCTGCCCAACCGTGCGCCATACTATACCAATCCAGAGGAGACCGAGGAGATTATGCGTCAAGTACAGGAGCTTCTCGACAAAGGTTATATACGCGAATCCCTTAGTCCTTGTCTTGTTCCTATTATTCTAGTGCCGAAAAAGAATGGTACATCGGGTATGTGTCTTGATTGTAGATCCATTAATAATATTACTATTTGCTATCGTCATCCTATTCCTAGGCTAGATGATATGCTTGACGAATTGAGTGGCTCTATGATGACCCACAAGTATAGGGGATTTATCATAGTCCTTTCGATAAGTAAGAGTGCTGAACCCAACGAGGAGCAGAAGGAAATGACAAGCGGTTTTCACCAAGGTATTCTCTGCAAGCACTAAAATTATCGGTAACAGATAGTTGTGTGATACGATAATTCGTAATGGGTAACAAGAACAAGTGTAACTAAGGTGCAGCAAGGTGGCCCAATCCTTTTTGTAGCAAAGGGCAAGCCTAGACAAACTCTTATATAATGTAAAGTGCTCCCGAGGACACATGGGAATTATTGTCAAGTTAGTTTTTATCATGCTCATATGATTCGCGTTCGTTACTTTGATAATTTGATATGTGGATGGACCGGTGCTTGGGTGTTGTTCTTACTTGAACAAGCCTCCCACTTATTATTAACCCCTCTCGCAAGCATCCGCAACTACGAAAGAAGAATTAAGATAAATCTAACCATAACATGAAACATGTGGATCCAAATCAGCCCCTTACAAAGCAACGCATAAACTAGGGTTTAAGCTTCTGTCACTCTAGCAACCATCATCTACTTATTACTTCCCAATGCCTTCCCCTAGGCCCAAATCATGGTGAAGTGTCATGTAGTCGACATTCACATAACACCACTGGAGGAAAGACTTCTCCCATGTCCACTAGAGGAAAGACGTTCACAACATACATCTCATCAAAATATCAAACGAATACCAAATTCACATGATTACTTATAACAAGACTTCTCCCATGTCCCCAGGAACAAACGTAACTACTCACAAAGCATATTTATGTTCATAATCATAGGAGTATTGAATATCATTAAGGATCTAAACATATGATCTTCCACCAAATAAACCAACTAGCATCAACTACAAGTAGTAATCAACACTACTAGCAACCCACAGGTAGCAATCAGAGGTTTGGAGACAAAGATCGGACATAAGAGATGAACTAGGGTTTCAGAGGAGATGGTTTTGGTGAAGATGCTGCTGGAGACTGACCCCCTCTCGATGAGAGGATCACCGGTGATGACGATGGCTTCGATTTCCCCCTCCGGGAGGGAAGTTTCCCTGGCAAAACAGCTCCACCGGAGCCCTAGATTGCTTCTACCCAGGTTCCGCCTCGAGACGGCGGCGCTTCGTCCAGAAAGCTTCCTTATGATTTTTTCCAGGTCAAAACCCTCCACATAGCATAAGATGGGCACCGGAGACCTACCAGGGGGCCCACAAGCCCTAGGGGCGTTCCGAGGGGATAGGGCGTGCCCCCAGGCTTGTGGCCACCTGGTGGGTCCCCTTTGGTATTTTCTTCACCCAATATGTTTTATATATTCCAAAATAATTCTCCATAAATTTTTAGGACTTTTGGAGTTGTGTAGAATAGGTCTCTCAAATTTTCTCCTTTCCGGTCTAGAATTCCAGTTGCCAGCATTCTCCCTCTTCATGTAAACCTTGTAAAATAAGAGAGAAAAGGCATAAGTATTGTACCATAATGTCTAATAACAACCCATATTGCAATAAATATCAATATAAAAGCATGATGCAAAATGGACGTATCAACTCCCCCAAGCTTAGACTCCACTTGTCCTAAAGCGAAAGCCGAAATCGATAAATATGTCCACATGTTTAGAAATAGAGGTGTTGATAAAATAAAGTACGGACATGAGGGCATCATGATCATCTTTAGAACAATAACATATATTGTCATATAATCTCTTATGCTAAAGTAACGATTCGTTCACAAGGTAAAGTATGAATCAGAAACTTTATTGAAACTAACAAACTATGATCTCAGTCACTGAAGCAATTGCAATTTATCATAATATAGGAAAGAGTCAATGTAAGAGCTTTTGTATAGCAAGTCCACATACTCAACCATCTTTTAGTCTTTCACAATCGCTAACACTCACGCGATACTTATGAATTCAAAGCCTCAATCGGACACAGAGAAAAATAGGGGCTTATAGTTTCGCCTCCCAACCTTTTACCTCAAGGGTAATGTCAACAATAATACTTTATGATAACCTACATCCGAGTGGATATATATATCTGGATCTTTCTCCAACACATAGTGCTTGCCGAAAAGAAAAAGTGTAAAAAGGAAAGGTGAAGATCACCATGACTTCTGTATAAGAGTAGAAGGTAAAAGTAAAAGATAGGCCCTTTGCAGAGGGAAGCAGAGGTTGTCATGCGCTTTTATGGTTGGATGCACAAAATCTTAATGCAAAAGAACGTCACTTTATATTGCAGCTTGTGATAGAGAACTTTATTATGTAGTTCGTCGCTTTTATTTCTTCCATATCACAAGTTCATATAAAGTTCATTTTCTTCACACTAAAAGATCATACATATTTATAGAGCAATTTCTATTGCTTGCACTGATAACAACTTAGTTGAAGGATCTTACTCAATCCATAGGTTGGTATGGTGGACTCTCATGGCAAAACTAGTTTAAGGGATGTTTGGATGCACAAGTAGTATCTCTACTTGGTGCAAAAGATTTGGCTAGCATTGGATGAGAAGCACACTCAACATGTTGGAGGATCCGTGACAATATAACTTCTATTAGAATATAAGAAAACATAACGCATTATGTTGTCTTCCTTGTCCAACATCAACCTTTTAGTGTATAATATTTTAATGAGTGCTCACAATCAAAAAATATGTCCAAGATAGTATATTTATATGTGATACCTCTCTTTAGATGTGAAGTCATCACTCTCCATAAGATCATATATGATTTTTTCTCTTTTATTCCTTTATTTTTCTTTTCCCTCAAGATCATAGCAAGAAAGCAAAGCCCTCAACTCAAAACTACTCTTTATTATATAACTCATGGACTCAATTACATAGATGGATCATAAAGAAAAACTCAAAGACTAGATCATACTCAAACTTTTATTCTACTAGATAAAGATATAACCAAAAGGATCGAACTTAAGAAACAACGATAAAGGTAAAGATGTGATGGTGATACGATACTAGGGCACCTCCTACAAGCTTGACAGTTGCCAAGGGGGGGTGCCCATACCCATGTATTTAGATCTCTTTCTTCGGAGGTGGTGATGAGATCACTACTGGAATCAAGGAATTTGTGATCAGCCAGTTCTTTGTCGTCCGCTAGCAGACGACAAATAATCTTTGCTGTCCGCTAGCAGACGACAAAGAAATGGGTAGGGTCCATTTTAGGCCAGCACTGTAACGGACCACCCCCCTCTTTGTCGTCTGCTAGCAGACGACAAAGATTCTTTGCCTTCTGCTAGCAAACGACAAAGAACGTGCTCCATCCTCTAACTAATGGCCACCCCTCTCTCTCCCCTCTCTTTCCACCCACCCGTGCTCGCACCTCTCCCGTGCCTACACCGCTGCCGCCGAGCACCGCCACCGCCCCACCATCCCCCGCCACACCAACCCGCCGCCCCTTCGCCACCGCCGCCCGGCGCCCCCGGGCCCTTCCGGCCCTGCCCCATGCCGCCCTTCCCCCCTCCTCCACCGCCCGCCCGCCTTTCGAAGGTGAGCTCTAGTTCCTCTTTTTTTTCTCTTTTTTTTCTGTTTTTTAAGTTTTAGGTTTATGTTTAGTTTAGATTTAGTTTTAGTTTTAGTTTTAGTTTTAGTTTAGTTTTAGGTTTAGGTTTAGTTCTGAAAAAAAGAAAATAAGAATAATTTGAAGAAGAGGAAGAAGAGAAAGAAGAAGAAGAAGAAGAAGAGGAGGAGGAGGAGGAGAAGAAGAAAAGAAGAAGAAGAAGAATAGGAGGAGGAGGAGAATAAGAAGAAGAAGAAGAAAAAGAGGAGAAGAGGAGAAGAAGAAAAGAAGAAGAAGAAGAATAGGAGGAGGAGGAGAATAAGAAGAAGAAGAAGAAAAAGAGGAGAAGAGGAGAAGAAGAAGAGGAAAAAGGAAAACCGGGTCGAGGATCGCCGACGGGGTGCATCGGCACCGATGGAACCATTCGAGGATCGCCAGTCGCCAAAACTAGGGTCGAGGGTCGGGAACGAGGGTCGAGGATCGCCGGTCTCCGAGGGGCCGAGGGTCAGGGCAGAGGGTCAAGAATCGCCGGTCGCCGAGGGGATATATGGTGGAGCTAGTGGGTCCCACCGGTCTCGACACCGTCGCCCAGGCCGATAATGCCTCGGTCCAAGTGCTGATCCATCAACTGTGCGTCGCCATACCTGAGGGCACCCGGGGACAAGCGGGTTAGGGGGTTCCTCGGCATCGATGGAACCCTAAATGACGAATATAGGTTAGGGGATGCCTTGGCGTCGATGAAAGCCTTAATGACATCTATATAGGTTAGGGGTGCCTCGACATCCACAGAATCCTGAATACATATATTTTGGTGGCATACTGTTGTCAATATTTAGTTAGGTTGATGGAAAAAACAATAATGCTATGTTACTCATCTTTGGATTTAAATGTGCAGTTGTTTCGCCGCTGCGAGGGTCTGGTGTTCGATGAGCTTCGCCCCTCGTTCGTGGGTGAGCACAAATGACATATCCTCCTCCCACTCAATTAGTTGCTCTGTTCTGGTCTTCGTGCCAATGAAACTTGCTAGCTATAGGTGTCTTTAATCATCAGTGTGCGTGACCAGTATGCGTCTCCCGGTCGAAAGGGTTACAATTATATATATGCATGCATTTGTATATTTATAACTATGATTCTTTCGAATTGTCCAACGTTATCCATGGACAGCCCGAGTATGTGTAGATTGGGTTTGTTTTCCCATATGCTCTATTCTAGATCCGACGCATAAATTTCGTTAGTGCCTCCCTGTTGTTCTCTGGGTACACATCCTCTCTATTTATTGCAGAGACGTGTATCAGGAGAACAGCAGGGAGGTGCTATCGAAATTTTGTGTCGGACCCAGAGCAGAGCATGGGAAAGTGAACCCAATCTACACATACTCGGATGGGATTAGGACCTATCTTTACCTATTAGAGTGTAGGTTGCATGTACGTAATAAAACTAACAAACTAGATTAACTGATGAATATATACATGCTGAATTATATATGTATTTCTTGTGTGTCCAGTAGCTAGGCAAGATGAGTGATCGTGCGTGAATGTACACCGGTCATACTAGTCAGAAAGACATGACCAATGAATGGTTAACAAAGACCAAGGGGCTTGTAAGAGCCGCATTTGCAAATGGCCAGAAGAAAACCTGGTGCCCCTGTGTCCGGTGCGACAATTGGCACAAGAGGACAGAGGAAGAAATGGGCGAACACCTGCAGAAGAGTGGATTTACGCCCGGTTATACGGTGTAGACATTTCATGGTCAGTCTGCCCAACGTGCCAGAGCTGAGGTGGTTCATCATCACACCGACGAGCATGGTACCGAGATGGAAGACATGGTGCAAGACTTTGATGATGCACGGGATTCGGATGATGAGATGGAGGAATCTACAAAGGCCTTCAATGAAATGTTGGAGTCTTCAGAATGTCCTCTCCATGAGCACACTAAGCTTTGTCAGCTGGATGCCATCTCACAAGTAATGGCTCTGAAGGCTCAATTCAACTTGGGCAGAGCATGCTACGACATGCTGATGACATTATTTGGACACTTTCTATCCAAAGGCCATGTAATGCCTGCAAACTTGTACAAGTTGGACAAAATCCTCCGTGCACTTAAGATGCCCAATGAGAAGATACATTCCTATGAGAAAGGATGTGCCTTATTTAGGCTTGAGTATACAGACTTGAACTATTGTCCCATTTTGAAGTCTTCCAGGTATGTTGTGGTAGACAACGGTATGGGTGAGAAGATGCAGACCAAAATCCCTGTTAAAGTTCTTCGGTATATGCTAATCGTACCAAGACTTCAACATCTTTTCATGGTCAAAGAGACAACCTGATAGATGAAATGGCACAAAATGGGCAAAAGAACCGAACTAGATGTAGATAGGAATCTGATGATGGTACACACATCAAATGGTTCTGCGTGGAAATGCTTCGATGCATTACATGAGAAAAAAGCGACAGATCCAAGGCATCCTTGAGTCACCATTAGCATGGATGGGTTCAATGTGTTTGGTCTAACGGAAACCCAATACAGTTGTTGACCCATATTTTTCATTCCACTCAATCTCTCCCCTCGGACAGATTATGCAAAGAAGGAACATTTTCCTGACATTGATAACTCCAGGGCCCAACTATCCGGGGAAGAATATGAATGTGTACATGCAATCGCTTAAGGATGAATTGCAAGAAGCTTGGGATAATGGGTTCAAGACATATGACACCGCTAGCAAACATAACTTCATAATGTGTGTCTGGTACATGTACTCCATGCATGACTTGTTGATGTATGCGCTATTCGTTGGCTGGCATGTGCATGGAAGGTTCCCGTGCCCCACATGCAAGGCAGCTCTTCAGTTCCGTTGGCTATAGGCGGGTCACAAGTTTTCTTGCTTCAACTTGCATAGATAGTTCCTGGATCCTCGGCATAAGTTCAGGAAAGACAAGAAGAACTTCATCAAAGGTAGAGTTGTCAAAAACTCTGCACCACCTGTGTTGACAGGCCAAGATACCCTGGATCAGTTATACACTCTCAAGCCAGATCCAGAGTGTCCAGGGTATTTCAAGGGGCATAATTCAGAACACGCCTGGACTCACAAGACATGCTTGTGGGATCTGCCTTACTTCAAAGACCTCCTTTGCCCACACAACATCAACGTGATGCACACTGAAAAGAATATCGTCGATGCCCTTTTTGGTACGTTGTTCGGCATAGAGGGGAAGGCAAAGGATAATACTAAGGCTAGAGTCCATCAGGAGGCGCTATGTGATAGACCGTTACAAAACATGCAAGAACTGAAAGGAAAGCAGAACTGGACAAAGCCAAAGGTCTGCTTCAATCTTGGAAGGCTGGCTATGAGGGAAATTATCTTGTGGGTGAAAATGTAGTTGATGTTCTTCGATGGGTATGCAGCGAATCTAAAGAGGGGAGCGAGTCTTGAAAAATTGAAAATATTTGGTCTCAAGAGTCATCATTGGCACATACGGCTTGAGCTGGTAATGTCGATGATGTTACATGGCTTTATCCCTAAGGATGAATGGCTAGTGCTGACAGAGCTGAGCTATTTCTTCTGTATTCTTTGTGCGGAAGCTATCGTCTACCGTGCTAGAAGAAATGGAAGAGTTGGTGCCGGCGTTTATCTGCAAGCTAGAGAAGATCTTTCCACCGGGCTTCTTTAATCCAATGCAGCATTTTATTTTGCATCTCCTGACCGAGGCAAGATTGGGGGGCCCATGAAGTACCATTGGTGATATGCAAATAAGAGGATGCAGAAGATGCTTCAAGAAAAATGTAAAAATAAACGTAGAATTGAAGCATTGATGGCCGAGGCATTCATTACTGAGGAGGCAGCAAACTTCGCGACAACACACTACGAAGCCAAAAATCGTCATTTTCATAATCCGAAGCCTCGGTACAATGCCGGCGACCCTAAGAAAGGTGGATCCAACCTTAGCCTATTAAAAGGGAAACTCGCACCAGCCAGTTCTCTGAAACCAATATTGTTGGATGTCGAAGAATGGCGGACCATTTTGTTGTATATCTTCAACAACCTAACATAAGTGCGGCCGTACATTGAGTAAGTTCCCGGTACATTGTTTCACAACTTATAATTCCTTTGAACTGCTCTTATTCCCAGATATTTGATACAGTCGATACATTGCCAAATTCTCAAAT
Source organism: Triticum aestivum (assembly GCF_018294505.1). Taxonomy (NCBI): domain Eukaryota; kingdom Viridiplantae; phylum Streptophyta; class Magnoliopsida; order Poales; family Poaceae; genus Triticum; species Triticum aestivum. The sequence continues at coordinate 344,445,185 of NC_057800.1, read as the reverse complement.
GGAGCGGTGATGGAAAAGGAATCCATCGAAGAGTATGAGCTTCTGGCAAAGCATGGAGGCGGCTTCCCGGTTTCATCTCTTGGTTCAAACAAATGGTGATCTCCATTCTCATTTCTTTGTCTAATTTGTGGCTAATGCAACAATCCTTTCGTATTAAACTTGTAGGCTAATTCAGAGTCTATGGGCGCCGAATTGAGACAAGTCGCTAATGGTTTTGACTATAAGGTCCGTTCATTTGACAAATACGACATAAATGGGTATCACTTTCGTACCTTTGGAAAATAGCTATCTATGGCCGACTGGAAGTCTACAAATTGGTGTGTCTCTTCTATCAGCGAAGGAGGTACCGATTATTATGGGAGAGTTGAAGCAATTTATGAACTTCTATTCCATGGTGAAAACTCACCGAACATCGTAGTCTTCAAATGTTATTGGTTACATCCGAAGGAGACTAGGACTCATAAACATATAGGGCTAGTCGAAATCAAACAAAGCACCCATTTAGATGTTCCCGATGTCTATATTACGGCTCAACATGCGACCCAAGTTTTCTATCTACCATGGGCCTGCCAAACTGATCCAAATCTGAATGGTTGGGATGTCGTTTATGAAGTGTCACGATATGTTAGACCACCTCCCCCAATGAATATGATTATGAACCTCACATTAACCCAAACACATATGAAGGTGAATTCTTCCAAGAAACACGTCTTTCCAAAAAAATTCAAGAAACCCTCTACTTAACCCCGGAACATTGAAGTAGACACCGATAGTGAATCTGACTTCACCCCTGAGCCAGAACAAGAAGAGCCGGAACAAGAAGAGGTTACTGTTGCGGATGACATGTCAATGCTTGACTGATTACATAAAGGTGGCCTTCCACATGTTGATGTCGCTGAACCCAATGAGCACGTCATTCATGATAGTGATGATGATGGTGATGCATTTATTGATCCCGGAGCATATATAGATGATCAAGATTATTATTAGTTCCTGTCAGGTATTCAATTTGTATTATATAAATATATATATTTAGTTCATGTTAGGTATTCAATTTTTTTATGTTGTACTTGATGATGATACACTTAAGTCATATACATAGTATTATTCATGTCGGTATTTTTTTTATGTTGTACTAATTTTGTTTACTCTTTGTCAAGGAAGGTGTTGAAACATGGTGGGCGCGGGTCCGAACTGCTCCGAGGCTCCTTCTTAATCGGCACGTGGTGGGAGGGGTACTTCCATTCCACCCTAGTCTCTCCGAAGAGCGTTGGTCGACGGTATGAAGACACCGGTGGGCGCTTCTTCGTCGGCGTCGTTGCCCACTGGGAGAGGAGGTTGGGGAGGGAAGAAGAGAGGAGGTCGGGGAGGACATGGCCGTGGGAGAGGTAGGCGGGCTCCTACGCCTTCCTCTCCACCACCCCCAGCTGATTCACTCGAGCATAGGACTGCTAGGGTGGACATGTCTGAGGAGGAGGCTACACGGACTCCAGTCCATGAGCCTCGGTTCGACGGGCCTTCGGCCCACGAGACTCTGGACCAGCGTACATCCTAGGAGACGTCTGGATGGGGTACCTGCCCAGATCTGCCCGAGGGGCTGAGTGGCCATGCTGATGGTGGCGGGGATCCGGCTAATAGCGAGGGCGAAGTGGTTGAGGCGGCCACCGTCTACCAGCGTGGTTATACATGGCTCTCGCCCATGCCAGCGACCCGCAAGCAGAGGTGGTTGCTTTTCACTGATGGGGAGAGGTAAGTGCATTTAATCTTTTTGTATCTTTTGCCTTCATGTTTCCTCAAATATCTAATGTGTTGGCCTTGTCATACTACAGGGGTTGGGACCACGGTCCGGATGTCCGCAGGCCCAACATCGTCCTTGGTGTGCTTTGCCGGCAAAACTTCCCAGGGTTTGTCATGTTGCCCGGTGAGTGCAGCTAGGATTGAGCTGGGAGCACTACTTGGCTGCCCTGGCCCTGCCTAAGGAGATGATCAACGGTGTCTTGTGCCACACGAGGGCAGACATGGTGATTAGAAAGTTCTGGGTAATTTCTCCTTTACACAATAAACAATCTTCAAATAGCTAGTTATTGTACTAACCAATGTTGTCTCGTTTGATTGCAGACCTTCTACAAGTGTGAGGAGGGATACGAGGAGGCCGCAACACAGGTTATCGATGCCGAGTGCAAGCACCTACTACAAAACTTACGGCACGAGGCTCAGGTGTAGGCTATTTGAGACTACTACACCTCGCGTGGTATTAAGAAGACCAAGCCGGCATGCCACGAGAAGTTTCTGAAGAAGGAGCAATACATGATGGTAATTACCTATTCTTAAGGCCTTGTACTTAGTTTCCTTGATTTGATTCGTAGGCGTAGCGCTCAAGTTTATTTTTACTAACTTAGGTGCCCCCGAGATGGTGTGCGGATCAGATGGATTGTTGGGAGGTGTTGGTGGATGAATGGTGCTCAGACCAATGGCTAGCCCTCCACAACAGTGCCAAGGACCGACGTGCCCAAATGGAAGGTGTGCCACACCATCAAGGCAACGCCAACTTATATCACTTCGGGCAGAAATGGGTATGTGGTTTGCTTGATGATTCATGTAATTCATTCTTAATGCTAGCTTGAGCCCTTTAATTACTAATTTACTCCGTTCCTCTCTTTCAGGCGTGACACAATAAGGCAGAGGTGCCAGAGGTGTACGACCTCTATGCCATGGCCCATACTGCCTCGTACCAGAAGGTCCAGGTATTCTCTACGTCTGACCTCGATCATCTAGAGTATGTCACCAACATATCCTCCCACAACAAGCTCATGAAGTACAGAGATGAGGGGAAGGCGAGGAAAGGGTAGGACTTTAACCCGAGCCAGGGTCCCATTGATCCAGAGCTGGTGATGATATCTGGTGGCGGGAGGTCCCATGGCTCGATAGCCATTGGAGATGGACTTATCCATTGTCCTCGCACTCTCCCGGAGATCAAGGCGCACCAGTCGAGATCCGCTCTTGAGATAAGGTCTCGTCAATGGCCAGTCGAGCTCGCCTTCAAGGTTAGTTATATGGACTCAGCTATCTTTCCTCCATTACATTTTGTGTGCGGCCATCTATGATTACAATGCTAACGAGTGGTGTTGCAGGCTGCTCTTCATAGAAAGAGAGAGATAGAACCCAGGCGCTTCTGGCGGAGAGGGACCGGCAGGCGGCAGAGAAGGAGTGGGAGTTGGAGGAGAGGACTGATAGGATGTTGAAGGAGGAGAGGACTGCTAGGATGTTGAAGGAGGAGAGGACTGCTAGGATGTCGAAGGAGGAGAGGGCACAAAATGACATGCAGAACCAGGCCATGTATGAGCTCCTCGTGGTAAGTTTCTTTTGCATATTAGCCAAATCATGCACTTAATGTTCGTTTCATTACTAACTAGTATGACTGACTCGTCAAAAACAAATGTGCAGTCTGTGTGCGAGAAGACCAGTCAAACCCCTCCGTCGACGTCAGTAATTGCTCTGGGGACCACATTGAGTTTCATTTGAATGGTCATTAGTTACTATTCTTAACATTTGAGTGCCATCATGCTAACGAGACATTGCAAATGATCTTTGGTGCAGCATAACTCCAGACAAGCATCGCATGATCCTTCTCCAGGTGGTACCGGCACGAGGAACCCCAGTGCTTCACCTCCGTGATGAGGGTAAGTTTTCTCTAGTTTTTTTGGTTAAAAATGCATAATGACTCAGACTTAGCATTATTTCATCCAATATGCTTACCATAATGACCTAGACTTAGCTTATTTTCCTCCAAAATGACATAATAAACTTACTTAGCTCCAAAATGATCCATTTTACCTAAATTAGCTCTAAAATGATCTATACTTAGCTTTGTTTCCTCCAAAATGACCTAAGTTAGCTCTAATATGCTAACTTAGCTCTAATATGCTTAGTTACCTAGGTTTTCTCAATAATGACATACACTTAGCTTACTTATGTCAAAATGGCATAATTAGCTTACTTAGGTCAAAAATGGCATAACAACCTTGCTAACCTCATAAATGTCATATACTTAGCTTATTTTCCTCCAAAATGACATAATAAGCTTACTTAGCTCCAAAATGATCAATTATACCTAAGTTAGCTCCAAAAATGACCTAAGTTAGCTCTAATATGCTTAGTTACCTAGGTTGGCTCAATAATGACCTATACTTAGCTTATGTCAAAAATGGCATGATATGCTTAGTTAACTCAAAAATGGCATAATTACCTAGGTTAGCTTGAAAATGATCCATTTTACCTAAGTTAGCTCCAAAATTATCAATTTTACCTAGGTTAGCTCCCAAATGATCCATTTTACCTAAGTTAGCTCCAAAATGATCCATAAAACCTAAGTTAGCTCCAAAATGATCCATTTTAGCTAAATTAGCTCATAAATGATCCATTTTACCTAAGTTGGCTCATAAATGATCCATTTTACCTAAGTTAGCTCATAAATGATCCATTTTACCTAAGTTAGCTCATAAATGATCCATTTTACCTAAGTTAGCTCATAAATGTCATTTTTACCTAAGTTAGCTCATAAATGTCATATACTTCTTCTTCTTCATTTTCTTCTTCTTCTTCTTCTTCTTATTCTAGTCTTCTTCTTCTAACTTTCTTATTTCCCATTTTTCAGATTCCATTCACTTCACGGAAGCTTGCATTGATGGAGTGCTTGTGTTCCCTTTCTGTTTTTCTTTTGTATCGATGAACAATGTGGAACTTGCTATATGGATGAAACTATTGTAATATGTATGGATGGAACTATGTATGTGGAACTTGCTATGTATGGTTGGATGGAACTATGTATGTATGATGAAACTTATGTGTTGGATATGTCATATGTTTGCTATGAAATTGCCTTGTGAAATATATATATCATATATTTGCTGTGAAAATGCTTGGATATTAGAAAAAATAGAATAAAGAGAGGCAATGCAGACTCTTTGCCATTTGCCACCGACGACAAAGAGGCCACGTCGCAGCAACCTATGCAACACATTTGGTCACTTTGCCGTCTATGGCAGACGGCAATGGCTGGGGCGGTTTGCCGTCCATGGAAGATGACAAAGAGCGTGGAGGGCATGATGCGTCTGCTGACATCAGATGGCAGACGGCAAAGTGGAGGGCATGTTTTCCGTTTGCTGATAGACGACGGTAACACCCCCGTAGTCAAGCTACAGTAATCACACACTGTTGGTGCCATGTCATCGCAATTAATTTGCTTAACCTCACTTTGATCCAAACCGAATTCAAATTCAAATTTTAAAAAAATTTAAAATAATATTTATTCCAACAACAAAACAAAAATTTTCAAATTATTCTATAATTCCCTCTGATCAGTTGTCATGTTGTAGCTAACTCCATTTGACTCACAAATAAATTCAAAGTAAATTAATAAATGGTCCAGCAGCAAATAAATGACCTTCTCAGAATAAACACTTACTTATTTAACTCCAATTGCCTCCAAACTTGTGGGTATGCTCAAAATAATGCCTAGTATTTATGTGACAAATTTCATCTACAACAAAATTTATTAGGTTCAAACTTAAAATAGAAAGAGAGGAGGAATACAAAACAGTAAACAAAAATATAAAAGAAGAGAAAACCTAAGCTACTCGCGCTTTGGCCCATGTGGCTGGGGAGGACCAACCCTCCTCCCACCTCCTGTTCACAGGAGGGCGTGGAGGCCATCCATGGCGCCCCGGCCAGGTGCCGACCATCCACGCCTTCCCCTCACCTACAAGACCCACTACTGCAGGATGCTGCTAATGCGACAGTACGATTAGAGACCCTTCGAGAAACTGTGTGCGATGCCATAATCACAAACGGTGTTGTATGAAAACCGTCAGAAATGTGTAAAACGTTTGCGATGACGGATGCATCAAACACGGTTCATGTTTTAGTTGCATGTGCGATGAAGGGCATACGGTTCAGTTCAATGAACTATTTGCGATGAGGAGGAACAAAAGAAACGGGCAGCCAGATGGAGGCGTGTGCGATACACAGCATACGGTTCACTCAGATGAACTGCTTGTGATTAGGCAACACAAAAGAAACGGTCAGCCAAATCAAAGGTGTGTGCGATATACGGCATGCGGTTCACTCGGATGAACTGTTTGCATTGAGACATGAGAACATAAACGATTCAACTTAACAAGATGTGTGTGATACGCGGCAAACAGGTTTGTAATCAGAAATGTGTCTGTAGACCGATAAGAACACAGACGGTTGCTGCTAATAAGACGTGTGTGTTGTGCGATGGGATTGCATACAGAACAACATACACACACACACACACACACACACACACACACACACACACACACACTTATAAGGACATGCTTGCATAACCAAATTAGACATCCACTTACATAGGTGGCTACTACAACCATGGCATTTGCACACACCAAAGTAAACTATTACATGCATAATTACATAGGTGGCTACTACACACATGACATTTCCACACACCAATAAAGTAAATTATATATTACATGCATGATTAACTAGCATAAACGATCATCTGATCATCATCTACTTCTTGTGATGCTGCTTTCTCTGCTTGTGGCTCGATCCGGGCTCGTCGATTTGGGTAACGAGGCACTTCCTCATGTCAAGGATCCTCCTGTGCATCTCGTAGCATGTGTACACGCTCTTGGCTACAAACCTGAGGTGAGGTTCATCTAGTTGCTGCATCCAGGCCCCGTGCCAGGATAAGGGACTTGTTCTCTGGGCATCCTACTTCATGTTTTTGTAGTAGGGGTCGATGATGGCCGAGGCGAGTTCGACCAGGGAGTCCTTCTTCATGCTACCCCAGACCGTGTAGTGGTCATGGATTTCTACAAGGTTCTTGCAGGCCAAGCCCATAACACCGAGCGCTTTTACATCATTGGTGGTATCCATCGTGGCAAACTTGTGGTCAGTGCTGTTGACAAACCTGTCGAAACGGCCGCAAGGCTCTATGGCCATGCAGTAGTGGTAGATGAGGACATGATGGTGCATGCACAACTGGGCAGCGACAACCTTCTGATCTATGCGGGGATGACCGACGGTGTACTGGAGGTCGATACCGTCCACCTTGTACTTGTCTCCAGCAAGCAACTGCTCAACACTGTTGATCTAGTCATCCACCATGGCCTGGTCGATGGTGTACACCACCGAGAGATCCATCTCCCTTGCGTGGGTCTCCACTCTATGCTCCCCGAACTCCATTAGAGCGCCGCCGTACATCCCCTCTCTATGTGTCATCGTGGGTGGGGCTTGTTGTGTTGTGGGGCGTGATCGAAAGGTTGAAGAGACTAAGGTTATAATGACCACGGAAATTAAAGTGGAAGCCGGACTACCAGGAATATCGGCAGGCCCTGATGGCAGTTCTAATTCGCAGCGCGTAAATCTAGCGTGCTGCATGTAACTGCATCGCATGGCAACATGAGCGGCGCAACCGCATGCATACGGGCCCCCCGACGTGATCATGCGCATGGCCAACCGTTGGCAGAGCGCGCGCGGAGGGACGCGAGCAGAGCACTTCGCGGTCGCCTCAACAGTGAGCAACCATATATATGCATATAGCAGTTGAACACGCAAGGAAAAGCTGTCCACAAGCCTAGCGCGCCGACGGACGCGAGCAGAGCGCGCCAACAGACACGAGCAGAACGCGCCAACAGACACGAGCAGAGCACGCCGTGGCGCCTAACGACGAGCACATCACGCTGCGGCACCTAATGGTGGGATAGACCTTCATTCAAGCCAATCAAAATAAGACTGGAACGGACATGTCTATATTGAGCAAAGGGATCACACATGTCTGTATTGACAGGAACGAGTATGCAATAGCAAAATAAGAATTAAGGCCACGATGATGTGATCGCAGTGGTGGTTACAGGAGGCAAGAAGAAAGATGCATCCATCAACGTACAACCTCCTCCTCCTCAACTCAGTGCACTGGCCGGGCCACCGACCGGCGGCTAAGGAGCGGCGGCTTGTGTGGCGAGGTCAAGGTGCTTCTCAACTAAGGCATCCAAGGCTTCCAGCCGGCTGAAGAAGGCCAGCGTCGTAGCGTCCTCACTGGCCTTGTAGATACCTATGTACATGATTCGTTCGTACACATGGATGTATAGGTCGACCGTTTCTTGCAGGGCGAGGCGCCTCGCGGTGAGCCCGACCTCCAGGTGGACATTCTTTGTGGCGTCGGCGGGCAGTCGCAGGGCCACCAGTGCTTCAAAGAGGTTCCGACCATGGAGGCCGATTAGGATGGAAGGCAATGAGGAGCCCGGGCGCGCAGGCTGGAGGAGTACGACGATGTCGTCCGTGAGCATCTTGACGACAGTGAACCTGTTGGTGCTGCGAACGATCATCTGGTCCAACTGACAGTCGTAGTTGGCGTCGACGGCGGCCATCCACCAGCGGGTCGCCAACACCGTATGGAGACGATCCACGGTGCCATGCCGCATGCCGGCATCGTGGACCATCTGGCACAGCCGCTGGCTGCTCGCGTGCATCACCGCCATGGGTCTGGAGTGGGCACTTTTGCGCTTATTAGTGTAGATGCTTAGGCAAATGCTTAGGTGCGTACAATGTGGTAGATGCATTGGAATGGAGGCGCGCCTTTATATGAGTGCAAACTGCGTTGCACTCACATCGTGCTGCCACTTTTCCCGGTCCTCCCATCACTTCCCTCATGCATTCACACAATGCTAATTGAAGGATGATGCATCATTGGCCGTTCAACATTTCGGGAACTGCTACCCTCTCCCTCGTCTGCAGTAAAGCCGTATCGGGAATTGCGCCGCCCACTGTCAAATCGAATAGTACTGCGCTGCCCCGCTAGTGATTCACATGGGTAATCCAAAAGAACCGTTTGTGCTCAAGAGATGCACAAATCCTGCTCTCACTTTGCATACGGGTGTTCTATCTGAAACCATCATGCTTGTTGTGAGAAGCTCTGGTTTGTGAGAAACATATACCCAAACCTGCCCCAAATGGGACAAAAACTTTACCATGAGATGTTGATGCCGCTCCATGATAGCATGCCAAGTTTCATGAATTTCCGACGAGTTTTGGATTTAATAGAATTTAAAAACCAGGTATCTCAATGTTTGCGGCCGAGTGACGGTGGCACGGTGCTTGACATTCATTCCTATTTCTTGCATGGGACCTAAGCATGCACCCAAGGACCAAAGATTTGATTTTTCAACCAATTTATATGCACCGAAGCATGTGCATGTAGTTCAAATTTGAATTATGCAAATAAATGCATTAAAAACTCACTTAATGCATAAAAATGTCCAAACGAACCCCGAAAAATCACAAAAAGAACACAACACTCCTGTTCCTCTATGTTGACACAAAAAAATTTGAAAGCAATAAGAGACAATGGATATCGTTTCACCCCCAAAGTTGGGGCGTTCCCTACCAAAACCATCATGCTTATTGTGAGAAGCTCTAGTTTGTGAGAAGCATATACCCAAACCTGCCCCAAATGGGACAAAAACTTTACCACGACATGTTGATGCCACTCCATGATAGCATGCCAAGTTTCATGAATTTCAGACGAGTTTTTGATTTACTAGAATTTAAAAACCAGGTATCTCAATGTTTGCGGCCAAGTGACGGTGGCACAATGCTTGACATTCATTCCCATTTCTTGCATGGGACCTAAGCATGCACCCAAGGACCAAAGATTTGATTTTTCAACCAATTCATATGCACCAGAGCATGTGCATGTAGTTCAAATTTGAATTATGCACATAAATGCATTGAAAACTCACTTAATGCATAAAAATGGTCAAACGAACCCCGAAAAATCACAAAAAATAACACAACACTCCCGTTGTTCTATGTTCAAACGATTTTTTTGAAAGCAATTAGAGGCAATGGATATCGTTTTGCCCCCAAAGTTGGGGTGTTCCCTACCGAAACCATCATGCTTGTTGTGAGAAGCTCTGGTTTGTGAGAAGCATATCCCCAAACCTGCCCCAAATGGGACAAACTTTCCCACAACATGTTGATGCCGCTCCATGATAACATGCCAAGTTTCATGAATTTCAGACGAGTTTTGGATTTACTAGAATTTAAAAACCAGGTATCTCAATGTTTGTGGCCGAGTGACGGTGGCATGGTCCTTGACATTCATTCCCATTTCTTGCATGGGACCTAGCAAGCACCCAAGAACCAAAGATTTGATTTTTCAACCAATTTATATGCACCGGAGCATGTGCATGTAGTTCAAATTTGAATTATGCACATAAATGCATTGAAAACTCACTTAATGCATAAAAATGTCCAAACAAACCCCGAAAAATCACAAAAAATAACACAACACTCCAGTTGTTCTATGTTGACATGAATTTTTTTTGAAAGAAATTAGGAGCAATGGATATCGTTTCACCCCAAAAGTTGGGGCGTTCCCTACAGTAACCATCATGGTTGTTGTGAGAATCTCTGGTTTATGAGAAGCATATACCCAAACCTGCCCCAAATGGGACAAAAACTTTACCACGACATGTTGATGCTGCTCCATGATAGCATGCCAAATTTCGTGAATTTTAGACAAGTTTTGGATTTACTAGAATTTAAAAACCAGGTATCTCAATGTTTGCGGCCAAGTGACGGTGGCACGGTGCTTGACATTCATTCCCATTTCTTGCATGGGTCCTAAGCATGCACCCAAGGACCAAAGATTTGATTTTTCAACCAATTTATATGCACCGGAGCAGGTGCATGTAGTTCAAATTTGAATTATGCACATAAATGCATTGAAAACTCACTTGATGCATAGAAATGTCCAAACGAACCTCAAAAAATCACAAAAAGAACACAACAGTCCTGTTGTTCTATGTTGACACGACAGAAAAAATTGAAAGCAATTAGAGGCAATGGATATCGTTTCGCCCCCAAAGTTGGGGCGTTCCCTACCGAAACCATCATGCTTGTTGTGAGAAGCATATACCCAAACCTGCCCCAAATGGGACAAAAACTTTACCATGACATGTTGATGCCGCTCCATGATAGCATGCCAAGTTTCATGAATTCCAGATGAGTTTTGGATTTACTAGAATTTAAAAACCATGTATCTCAATGTTTGCGGCCGAGTGACGGTGGCACGGTGCTTTACATTCATTCCCATCTCTTGCATGGGACCTAAGCATGCACCCAAGGACCAAAGATTTGATTTTTCAACCAATTTATATGCACCGGAGCATGTGCATGTAGTTCAAATTTGAATTATGCACATAAATGCATTGAAAACTCACTTAATGCATAAAAATGTCCAAACGAACCCCGAAAAATCACAAAAAATAACACAACACTCCTGTTGTTCTATGTTGACACGAGAAAATTTTTGAAAGCAATTAGAGGTAATGGATATTGTTTCGCCCCCAAAGTTGGGGCGTTCCCTACCGAAACCATCATGCTTGTTGTGAGAAGCTCTGGTTTGTGAGAAGCATATACCCAAACCTTCCCCAAATGGGACAAAAACTTTACCACGGCATGTTGATGCCACTCCATGATAGCTGCCAAGTTTAATGAATTTCAGACGAGTTTTGGATTTACTATAATTTAAAAACCAGGTATCTTGATGTTTGCGGCCGAGTGACGGTGGCACAGTGCTTGACATTCATTCCCATTTCTTGCATGGGACCTAAGCATGCACCCAAGGACAAAGATTTGATTTTCAACCAATTTATATGCACCGGAGCATGTGCATGCAGTTCAAATTTGAATTATACACATAAATGCATTGAAAAATCACTTAATGCATAAAAATGTCCAAACGAACCTCGAAAAATCACAAAAAATAACACAACACTCCTGTTGTTCTATGTTGACACGAGAAAAAATTTGAAATAAATTAGAGGCAATGGATATCGTTTCGTCCCCAAAGATGGGGCGTTCCCTACCAAAACCATCATGCTTGTTGTGAGAAGCTCTGGTTTGTGAGAAGCATATACCCAAACCTACCCCAAATGGTAGAAAAACTTTACCACGACATGCTGATGCCACTCCATGATATCATGCCAACTTTCATGAATTTCAGACGAGTTTTGGATTTACTAGAATTTAAAAACCAGGTATCTCAATGTTTCCGGCCGAGTGACGGTGGCAGGGTGTTTGACATTCATTCCCATTTCTTGCATGGGACCTAACCATGCACCCAAGAACAAAGATTTGATTTTTCAACCAATTTATATGCACTGGAGCATGTTCATGCAATTCAAATTTGAATTATGCACATAAATGCATTGAAAACTCACGTAATGCAGAAAAATGTCCAAACGAACCCTAAATAATTCCAATTCTTTTATGATCACTGCAGATAAAAGGTCCAGGAATTCAAACACCGTCCATGGCCACCGTGACCCCATTATGTAATTCAAATCAAGACGAAAAATCAAGTAGATCCCACACAGTTTATTATAACCAACCGTGTGAGATGCATCACAAAATATCTTTGGACCGTGTCTGAATAATGGACCGTGTCTGATGACACTTTGCGCGCCAATTTTTTGGCTGAAGCGATTCCAAATTTTTGGCTTCTGCGGAAATATCTACCTCCCTGCTACCTCTTGAGCACTGCGTTGGTTTTCCCCGAAGAGGAAGGGATGATGCAGCAAAGTAGCATAAGTATTTCCCTCAGTTTTTGAGAACCAAGGTATCAATCAAGTAGGAGGCTACACGCGAGTCCCTCATGCCTGCACAAAACAAATAAATCCTCGCAACCAACGCGAATAGGGGTTGTCAATCCCTACATGGCCACTTACGAGAGTGAGATCTGATAGATATGATAAGATAATATTTTTGGTATCTTTGTGATAAAGATGCAAAGTAAAATAAAGGCAAAGTAAAAAAGCAAAGGAAATAACTAAGTAGTAGGAGATTAATATGATAAAGATAGACCCGAGGGCCATAGGTTTCACTAGTGGCTTCTCTCGAGAGCATAAGTATTCTACGGTGGGTGAACAAATTACTGTTGAGCAATTGACAGAATTGAGCATAGTTATGAGAATATCTAGGTATGATCATGTATATAAGCATCACGTCCGAGACAAGTAGACCAACTCCTGCTTGCATCTACTACTATTACTCCACTCATTGACCGCTATCCAGCATGCATCTAGAGTATTAAGTTAAAAACAGAGTAACGCCTTAAGCAAGATGACATGATGTAGAGGGATAAACTCATGCAATATGATGAAAACCCCATCTTGTTATCCTCGATGGCAACAATACAATACGTGCCTTGCTGCCCCTACTGTCACTGGGAAAGGACACCACAAGCTTGAACCCAAAGCTAAGCACTTATCCCATTGCAAGAAAGATCAATCTAGTAGGCCAAACCAAACTGATAATTCGAAGAGTCTTACAAAGATAACCAATCATACATAAAAGAATTCAGAGAAGATTCAAATATTGTTCATAGATAGACTTGATCATAAACCCACAATTCAACGGTCTCAACAAACACACCGCAAAAAGAAGATTACATCGAATAGTTCTCCACAAGATAGGGGGAGAACATTGTATTGAGATCCAAAAAGAGAGAAGAAGCCATCTAGGTAATAACTATGGACCCGTAGGTCTGAGGTAAACTACTCACACTTCATCGGAGGGGCTATGGTGTTGATGTAGAAGCCCTCCATGATCGATGCCCCCTCCGGCGGAGCCCCGGAACATGCCCCAAGATGGGATCTCGTGGATACAGAAAGTTGCCGCGGTGGAATTAGGTTTTTGGCTCCGTATCTGATCGTTTGGGGGTATGTAGGTATATATAGGAGGAAGGAGTACGTCGGTGGAGTAACAGGGGGCCCACGAGGGTGGAGGGCGCGCCTGGGGGGGGGGGGGTAGGCGCGCCCCCTACCACGTGGCGTCCTCTTTTGTGTCTTGACGTAGGGTCCAAGTCTCCTGGGTCTTGTTCGTTGAGAAAATAACGTTCCCGAAGGTTTCATTCCTTTTGGACTTCATTTGATATTCCTTTTCTTCTAAACCCTAAAACAGGCAAAAAACAGGAATTCTTGGCTCCAGTTAATAGGTTTGTCCCAAAAATAATATAAAAGTGGAAAATAAAGCCCAATAATGTCCAAAACAGTAGAAAATATAGCATGGAGCAATCAAAAATTATAGATACGTTGGAGACGTATCAAGCATCCCCAAGCTTAATTCCCGCTCGTCCTCGAGTAGGTAAATGATAAAAACAGAATTTTTGATGTGGAGTTCTACTTGGCATAATTTTAATCTAATTCTTCTTAATTGTGGTATGAATATTCAGATCCGAAAGATTCAAGACAAAAGTTTAATATTGACATAAAAATAATAATACTTCAAGCATACTAACAAAGCAATTATGTCTTCTCAAAATAGCATGGCCAAAGAAAGTTATCCCTACAAAATCATATAGTCTGGCTATGCTCCATCTTCACCACACAAAATATTTAAATCATGCACAACCCCGATGACAAGCCAAGCAATTGTTTCATACTTTTGGTGTTCTCTAACTTTTTCAATCTTCACGCAATACATGAGCGTGAGCCATGGACATAGCACTTATAGGTGGAATAGAATGGTGGTTGTGGAGAAGACAAAAAGGCAGAAGATAGTCTCACATCAACTAGGCGTATCAACAGGCTATGGAGATGCCCATCAATAGATATCAATGTGAGTGAGTAGGCATTGCCATGCAACGGATGCGCTAGAGCTATAAGTATATGAAAGCTCAACAAAAGAAACTAAGTGGGTGTGCATCCAACTTGCTTGCTCATGAAGACCTAGGGCATTTTGAGGAAGCCCATCATTGGAATATACAAGCCAAGTTCTATAATGAAAAATTACCACTAGTATATGAAAGTGATAACATAGGAGACTCTCTATCATGAATATCATGGTGCTACTTTGAAGCACAAGTGTGGTAAAAGGATAGTAACATTGTCCCTTCTATCTTTTTCTCTCATTTTTTTATTTGGGCCTTTTCTCTCTTTTTTATGGCCTCTTTTTTTTCGTCCGGAGTCTCATCCCGACTTGTGGGGGAATCATAGTCTCCATCATCCTTTCCTCACTGGGACAATGCTCTAACAATGATGATCATCACACTTTTATTTTTCTTACAACTCAATAATTACAACTCGATACTTAGAACAAAATATGACTCTATATGAATGCCTCCGGCAGTGTACCGGGATATGCAATGAATCAAGAGTGACATGTATGAAAGAATTATGAATGGTGGCTTTGCCACAAATACGATGTCAACTACATGATCATGCTAAGCAATATGACGATGATGGAGTGTGTCATAATAAACGGAATAGTGGAAAGTTGCATGGAAATATATCTCGGAATGGCTATGGAAATTCCATAATAGGTAGGTATGGTGGCTGTTTTGAGGAAGGTATACGGTGGGTGTATGATACCGGTGAAAGGTGCGCGGTATTAGAGAGGCTAGCAAAGGTGGAAGGGTGAGAAAAGTGTGTATAATCCATGGACTCAACATTAGTCATAAAGAACTCATATACTTATTGCAAAAATCTACAAGTTATCAAAGCAAAGTATTACGCGCATGCTCCTAGGGGGATAGATTGGTAGGAAAAGACCATCGCTCGTCCCCGACCGCCACTCATAAGGAAGACAATCAAAAAATAAATCATGCTCCGACTTCATCACACAACGGTTCACCATACGTGCATGCTACAGGAATCACAAACTTTAACACAAGTATTTCTCAAATTCAGAACTACTAAACTAGCACAACTTTAATATCACCATCTTCATATCTCAAAACAATTATCAAGCATCAAACTTCTCATAGTATTCAACACAGTCATAAGAATGTTTTATTATTAATCTTGTCTACCAAGCATATTAGGATTTTAAGCAAATAACATGCTATTTAAGACTCTCAAAATAATCTAAGTGAAGCATGAGAGATCAATAGTTTCTATAAAACAAATCCACCACCGTGCTCTAAAAGATATAAGTGAAGTACTAGAGCGAAACTACACAACTCAAAAGATATAAGCGAACCACATAGAGTATTCTAACAAATTCCAAATCATGTATGGCTCTCTCAAAAGGTGTGTACAGCAAGGATGATTGTGGTAAAATAAAAAGTAAAGACTCAAATCATACAAGACACTCCAAGCAAAACACATATCATGTGGCGAATAAAAATATAGCTCCAAGTAAAGTTACCGATAGAAGTAGACAAAAGAGGGGATGCCTTCCGGGGCATCCCCAAGCTTTGGATTTTAGGTGTCCTTAGATTATTTTGGGGGTGCCATGGGCATACCCAAGCTTAGGCTCTTGCCACTCCTTGTTCCATAATCCATCAAATCTTTACCCAAAACTTGAAAACTTCACAACACAAAACTTAAAGTAGAAAATCTGGTGAGCTCCGTTAGCGAAAGAAAACAAAAGACCACTTCAAGGTACTTTAATGAACTCATTATTTATTTATATTGGTGTTATACCTACTGTATTCCAACTTCTATATGGTTTATAAACTATTTTACTAGCCATAGATTCATCAAAATAAGCAAACAACACACGAAAAACAGAATGTGTCAAAAATAGAACAGTCTGTAGTAATCTGTAGCTAGCGCAAGATCTGGAACCCCAAAAATTCTAAAATAAATTTCTGGACGTGAGGAATTTATCTATTAATAATCTTAAAAATTAATTAACTAAATATAACTTTCCAAATAAAAATGACAGTAGTTCTCGTGAGAGCTAAAGTTTCTGTTTTTTACAGCAAGTGTAATAAGACTTTCCCCAAGTCTTCACAACGGTTTTACTTGGCACAAACACTAATTAAACACAAAAAACACAACCAAAACAGAGGCTAGATAAATTATTTATTACTAAACAGGAGCAAAAAGCAAGGAATAAAAATAAAATTGGGTTGCCTCCCAACAAGCGCTATCGTTTAACGCCGCTAGCTAGGCATAACAAGCAAGGATAGATCTAGGTATTGCCATCTTTGGTAGGCAATCCATAAGTGGCTCTCATAATAGATTCATAAGGTAATTTAATTTTCTTTCTAGGAAAGTGTTCCATGCCTTTCCTTAATGCAAATTGGAATCTAATATTTCCTTCCTTCATATCAACAATTGCACCAATCGTTCTAAGGAAAGGTCTACCAAGAATAATAGGACATGAAGGATTGCAATCTATGTCAAGAACAATAAAATCTACGGGCACATAATTCCTATTTGCAACAATAAGAAAATCATTAATTCTTCCCATAGGTTTCTTAATAGTGGAATCCGCAAGGTGCAAGTTTAAAGAGCAATCATCAAAATCATGGAAACCTAACAAATCACACAAAGCCTTTGGAATCGTGGAAACACTAGCACCCAAATCACATAAAGCATAGCATTCATGATCTTTAATTTTAATTTTAATAGTTGGTTCCCACTCATCATAAAGCTTTCTAGGGATAGAAACTTCCAATTTAAGTTTCTCTTCATAAGATTACATCAAGGCATCAATGATATGTTTAGTAAACGCTTTATTTTGACTATAAGCATGAGGAGAATTTAGCACGGATTGCAACAAGGAAATACAATCAATCAAAGATGTCGGCGTTCTTCGGCGTTCTGGGAATGAGGGTCCCCAGACTTGCCTGCCTGCAGCCTGTGGCGTGGCTCAAAGGGGGCCCAGCACGGCCCGTCTTCATCAACACAGACTAAGACCCTCGCGAGGGGCCAAGCCTCGCGGGGCGGACGACACGGAGCTTCCTCAGGCACAGCCTCATCAGGCTGGCTCGCGAGAGGCGGAGAGATCAAGGCGGGGTACCTCACGAGGTGCCCGTGACGCAAGCCATGACGACCAAGGGTGCCAGGCGGGCGCCAGCTCGCGCAGTGTCCTCCTTTCCTCTTTGGTGCAAAGGGAGCAAGCGCAGGCGAGAGCATCAAGGAAAGGCACCCGTTTCGGTGCAACAAGACCAAGACCGGCCCAACGGCAGGAAGGAAGTCATTGTGGAGCCCAAGCTAGCGTCACCACCAGAGCCTTTGGCAGGCGAGGACGAACTTTAGTCAGGATAAGTGTGCCAGATGTTCCCCTTCAAAATGGCCAATTGTTGGCGCCCTTCCCGCTCAATATTTGGGAAGAGACCCAGGGCCTTTGCCTATAAATAGGACTAGCCACCCATAGGGTAGAGGGATCGAGATCGGAGAGAGAATCGAGAAGAGAGAGAGAAGGGTGACTGAACCCCTCCTAGCAGTTCATCCCCTCAGCCAAGAACAGACCCTCGCGAGGCTGTTCTTCCTTGTATTGCTCATCATCATCAGCCCAAGAGGCAATCCACTACACCACACACTGGAGTAGGGTATTACACCACAACGGTGGCCCGAACCAGTATAAACCCTGTGTCTCTTGTGCTATTCTTTCCATAGCTTAGATCTTAGCGAGGCGGAGGGGTGCAGGTAGGTAGAAGGCGAAATCTCCATGCGCACCCCAGTGTTCGAACCTCAAGGGTCTGCCGGAACCCAAAATCCGACATTTGGCGCGCCAGGTAGGGGTGCGCCAGAATCCACCTTCTACCGCTTCGTGTCCCGTCGCGTCGTCATCACCATGTCCAGCGACCAGGCGGGCAACCCAGATCCTTGGGCGGCGTGGCCCGCCAGCGCAGAGCCGCTCGCCTCGGGCGACCTCATGCCCCAGGCAGCTCGCGGTCCGCAGGGCACTGCGGGACGCGGGCGACGCGGACAAGCTTCGACAGCTCTCACACCGCGGCAGGTGTGGTCGGCAGCAAGGGCCTCCAATCACGCCGTGACCACGACACCGTACAACCGCCGGGAGCAGGCGAACTCGAGGGCCACGCTCATGGTGGCCCGAGAGCTGCTGCAGTGCAGGCTGCTGGAGGGCGGCCGTGATGTGCTGCTGGAGCGGGTGGCAGAGCTCCTGGGCTTCGCCGCCTCGGGGGCTCACCCCTTCTGCACCCAGCTCCCATCTCAAGCCCAGGGCGGCCCGCGCGGGGGCTCCGCGCGCGCCTGCGGGCTCCAAGGCTACTCCAATGCCAGCGAAGCTGTTGGCACCGGACCGACGACGGCGCTGCCCCCGCTCCCGGTCCGCAAAGAAGAAGGACTCGACGCGACCCACGGCCCCAGTGGACAGCCGCGCTACCACCCCACGGTGGGCGCGTCAAGCAGAGCTACATGGCACGCGGAGCACTACGGCATGGCCTTCGGGATGACGACGCCAGAAGAATACGTGACCCACATGATGGACCAAGGGCACCCTCACGAGGGCGAACAAGGCTCGCTCCTCAGCCCAAGCTGGGGGGACGAGGTGCCAGAAGCTGAGCTCTTCCAGGAGCCCCGGGACGGTCCCACCAGCCACGCTGGAGGCAGCGATTATCGGGTACCGCTAATTCCTCAGGAGCAGGCATACACTAATCATGGATCGCAGGAGGTGCAGGTCGCCACAGCGAGCAGCTGCCCCGCACCCACAGTCTCCTACCCCTCGGGAGGAGGGCGCAGGGGGCTGCAGGAGAGGGGCCGAGATCCGACATCACCACCGCGGCGTTCGGAGCAAGGTGTTCTCAGGAGGTAGGCCCTCTGCTGGCGAGGTGCCTCAGGGCCTGCCCCTGGCGGAGGACCCGTGGTCGTCGGGGGAACCGCTGGCGACCGCTCTACCCCATCGGTGGCGTCCTGGTTTCCGGTCGTCGTTGATGGCACTAGAGTGTGGCGCAAGGCGGGACCCTCGTCTGGCGATATGAAGCAAGGCCGATACCTGTGAAGAAGGCCGAGTGCCTGTGAAGCTCGCCGCCCCATGACACTCTCACTTAATAATGAGTGGGCCTGTACACGCCCCGGAGTCTCAGGGGTGCCGGCCTCAGGCCCTGGGGCTCCCTCCCACGCCCAGTGGCAGCACTTAGCTCCGCGCTGGTGAGAAGATGTCCAAGACTAGATTAGGTGCGGACGCGGCCTTTTGTCTGCTTTCATTGCTTTTCCCTTTGGTTGTCACTTTCCCCCGCTGGATTTAAGTTGGATTCGAATTTGAGATTTTCGTGTGTTCGGGGAAGGGGTGCTTAGTCTTGTTCGAGCAATTTCTCGCGTTTTGATTACCACTTCGCCTCAGCTGCCTCCCCTCATGAGCCCCTCGCGAGCCGGGTCAGGCCCAGCTTGCGTGCAGCCCAGACTGCCGCCGCCGCGTCCTCTCAGGAGGGTTTTTTACTGCAGATCCTACGGATTCGATCAGGGAACACTCGGGACACCACAGCCTCCCACAGGCTACCTTAGGGCCCGCACGGGACAAAGGTAAACTAGCCGACCAGCGCGTCGCTTAAGCCAACCACTTGGTGCGGGCGCATGGGCAATGTAACGTCTACTAATACGATGAACACAAGTTTTACATGACGGGCTCCCCCTCGAACATGCTCTCACAACCATCAGGCCAAAACCTGAGTTCTATTCATGCAGGGTAAGGAAGCAGGAACGATGCAAAATCAGTCGGATAAATCCCCCAATGCATCCTCAGGAGCACCACCCGAACCGTTGCTGGCGTCGCTGGACTCGCCATCGCTGTCTGCGTCGCCGCCAGCGGCGGCAGGGCCGTTCACCACACCGCCCTCGTCGGCAGCCACGATCACGCCGTCATTGCTGAAGCGAAGGCCCTGACAAGAGCATCCACATTGTCTTCCACCTAGTGCGCCAGGTCGTCTCGGACGGCCTGGGGGACTGGGGCGATGGCGACGTCGAAATCGAAGTGGGGATCCATGTTCCGGAGATGGCTGAAGACGCGAGAAAAGGCGCGTCCGAGCAGGGCGCGGCTCCTCTCCTCCACCAACCTGTTAGCCCTGACCGACCGCGCCTCCAGCTGTGTCACCACGTCGGTGAAGAACTGAAGGTTGCCGCGTAGTTGATTGTGTGCGGCTCGCCAACAGCCGCCTCGCAGATGTTGCCCAAGGCTCTGTTGGCTCTCTCCCGGAGCATGGTGAGCATGGGGTCATGCTCATGCTCCAGGATCCGCCGCTGACGTATCTCGTCCGCATTCTGGTGCGCGACGACCTCAACCTCCTCCACCCGTTGGCGAAGAAGGAGCACCTCAGACTGGGAGGTGGTTGACTGGCCTTGCACCACCTCAAGGGTGGCCCAAAAAGCATCGGCCCGCCGCGTCGCTTCCTCTAGCTTGGCCCTCAAGGAAGCAGCCCTACCTTCAGCCTCGGCTCGGATCAACCCCAGCCTCTCCTCGAACTCGTGCTCGAGGTTCAAGCGCGCCATCGCCACCCGACGTCTGACCTCCTCCAGGACACGGGCTTCCCGTGCAGCAACATCACCCTCCACCTGCATCACCAAGCGCTCCCTCGTCTCCAGATGCTCGTACTCGCGGGTACGTTCGGCGGCTTCCAGCGTCAGCGCCTCCTCATGCTTCTGGAGCTCTGTTGGGTCGCCAGAGGCCACCTTCATCGACGCAAGGGCTTCCTCGTGCAGCTCCACTTGCTCCTCCAGTGAGTGGCACTAGGCCAGGAGCTCCCGAGCCCGCTCCTCCGCCGCCTCTCGCCGCCGGTCAGCTTCCCGGGCCTCCTCAGCAGCCCAAGATCGGGCCTCCCGAGAGGCCACCAGCGACGCCTTGGCCTCTGCGTCGTCAAGATCACGCTGAAAGCGCGCAAGGGCGATGGCGCCCTCCAGCTCGCGCCTCTCTGCAGCCAGGCGCAGGCCCTCGGCCTCAAGGTGCGCGTCTTCATCAGCAAGCTCCTCACCAAGCAGGCTCACCGCGTCAGCCGCCCTTCGAAGGAATCCTTGGCGAAGAGCGCGATGCTCCCGGGCGCGCTCGAGCACGTCTTCCACACCATCATCTGCCCCAAGCAAGCACCGGGGGCCACGAATCAGCACTCCCCCTCCGGGTAGGGGGCTGGGGGCTGGCACCCTCGCGACGGTCGGGAACGCCATGCCAGAAGCCCGGCCTGGAGCCAGCCCGTCCCCAGATGAAGAGCGTAGGGAGTGCCTCAGGCAATCGCAGTCCACGACCAGGTGAGAAGCCCATGCCAGGCCGGCTATGCCACGAGAAGGCCCGTGAAGGAGGATCGCGAGGTGCGCAGGGCCACGATGCGCCTCGGGACGGTTCGCCTCTCCGATCGCCCTCACCACAAGGGCTCTGCTGCTCGGAGCGCTTGAGGACGGTGGAGGGGGCGAAGCCAAGGGGGACGGCACCTCAGCCATCTCCGCGAGCTCGGCTGGAAGGGGCCTGCGGAGCAAGGATCAGTAAAAGCAACAGAAGGATCGGGAGCTAGGAAAGGAGAAGGCTTACTCATCAGTGGCGAAGTACTTCCTACGCTTCAGCAGATGACAAGGGTAATCGTCGCCCAGGGCCTCCCTTCTCTTCCGGAGGGCGTCAAAGTCCACGCGGAAGCGGCCCAAGAGTTGAGCGCAGGGATCAACCTGCGACGAAGACGAAGCGTCAAGGCGATCCGCGTCAGGGGCGCCTTCCTGATGCGCGCTGCCAATCGCCTCGCCAAGAGAAGCGGTTGGAGCCTCAGGGGCCTCAGTCACAGGCGCTGAGGGAAGCTGCTTGCCACCCTTAGCCTCAGCGGCACGGGCCCCAAGAGCTGCTCCCTCATGAGCATCGCCCGGCGCTGTCACCCCGCCGGGAGCCCCCTCGGCCTCTGGCGCCTCATGCCTCCCTGCTCCGCCACTCGAGGAAGAGTCGCCTTGGCCGACTGGAAGGGCAGTCACCATCACTGGGTTCTCGCGAGGCCCCTAGAGGCCGGCCGGGCGCGGCCCCCACTCATCAAAGATAGGCATCTGATTCACAAAATCGCCCTTGTTCTGGCAGAGGTACAACAAGGCCCCTCCCTGCTGGATGCTGCCAGGGTTGGGGTCCCCAGTCAGGATCAAGAGCGATGTCCTCAGCACTTCAGGCATCAGGTCCTCTTCTTGGAGCCTCATACGATCATCACGCCCGCTGAAGGCCCACATCCAGTGGGAGTGGCGTTGGAGAGGAGCAACGCGGCGTAGCAGGAACTCCTTCACCACCTTGGGCGCTGTCACGCCAAGCGACCTCAAGAACGTGAAGCGGTGCCAGACGAAGACGAGCCGGGGGCTCTCAAGCGTCTCCTGGCCCCAGCCCGAATTGGGGACAGCAGGCGAAGTTGGCTCAGATAGCAGGGGGCTGGGCACCCCTACATCCACATACAGCCACCGCTCGCGGAACCCAGGCGCATTGGGTAGGGCCGACAAGACGCAGAGAGAAGAAGTGGCACAGCAAGGCAACCGAAGGAAGGATGCCCATCATTGCCTCGCAAACAAAGGCGAAGACCGAAAGAAGGGTGATGGATTCAGGACCCAGATGCATCATGTGGATCTGATAGTGGGAAAGCACGGCATTGAAGAAATCAGAAAAGGGGGGAACCAGACCCGCCCACAGGGCGTCGGCGAAATACTGGACCTCGGTGACTATCCTATCGATGGAGAAGTGAGACGCGGGCCAGGCCGTCGTCCTCCCACATTCGTTGAAGATAGTGGCCAGAGCCGAGCTGACCTTGCCCAAGCCCTCGGCGGGGGCCGCCAACGGCGGCGAGCAAGGCGGAGGCATGGGTTTCTTCCCTCTTCCCTTCTTCGTCGGAGCCATGGCGATGGGAAGGGGGGGGAAGGTTCGAGATTGGGTTGAAAACAGAAGCTGGAGTTCGAGCGAAGGAAGGACAGAGGGCGCTCGAGCAACAGAAAGGGGGCGGCTGTGTACGACTACGAGTCCGCCTAGCATGGCGCAAAATAAGGGGGCGTGGGGGAACAATGCCGCCCACGCCCAATCAACTGCCACGTGGCGCCCAAGGCCGCAGGCTGTTAGGGCCCGCGGCGCTTCGCCCTTGCCCTTTCGCCTCCCTGCAGGGCCAAGTCCGAGCGCGCCTTGGGCCCGGGGGCTACTGTCGGCGTTCTGGGAACGGGGGTCCCCAGACTTGCCTGCCTGCAGCCTGTGGCGTGGCTCAAAGGGGGCCCAGCACGGCCCGTCTTCATCAACACAGACCCAAGACCCTCGCGAGGGGCCAAGCCTTGCGGGGCGGACAACACGGAGCTTCCGCAGGCACGACCTCATCAGTCTGGCTCGCGAGGAGGCGGAGAGATCAAGGAGGGGTACCTCACGAGGTGCCCGTGACGCAAGCCATGACGACCAAGGGTGCCAGGCGGGCGCCAGCCCGCGCAATGTCCTCCTTTCCTCTTTGGTGCAAAGGGAGCAAGCGCAGGCGAGAGCATCAAGCAAAGGCACCCGTTTCGGTGCAACGAGACCAAGACCGGCCCAACGGCAGGAAGAAAGTCATTGTGGAGCCCAAGCCAGCGTCACCACCAGAGCCTTTGGCAGGCGAGGACCAACATTAGTCAGGGTAAGTGCACCAGATGTTCCCCTTCAAAATGGCCAATTGTTGGTGCCCTTCCCGCTCAATATTTGGGAAGAGGCCCAGGGCCTTTGCCTATAAATAGGACTATCCACCCAAAGGGTAGAGGGATCGAGATCGGAGAGAGAATCAAGAAGAGAGAGAGAGAAGGGTGACTGAACCCCTCCTAGCAGTTCATCCCCTCAGCCAAGAACAGACCCTCGCGAGGCTGTTCTTCCTTGTATTGCTCATCATCATCAGCCCAAGAGGCAATCCACTACACCACACACTGGAGTAGGGTATTACACCACAACGGTGGCCCGAACCAGTATAAACCCTGTGTCTCTTGTGTTGTTCTTTCCATAGCTTAGATCTTAGCGAGGCGGAGGGGTGCAGGTAGGTAGAAGGCGAAATCTCTGCGCACACCCCAGTGTTCGAACCTCAAGGGTCTGCCGGAACCCAAAATCCGACAAAAGAGCAATTTTCATAGTTAAATTCCTTGAAATTCATAATAGTGGGTTTAGCAACATCTAGGGTTTTAATTTCTTCAATCCCACTTTTATCAATTTTAGCATCAAGATCAAAAAATTCTGAATTCTTGGAACGCCTTCTAGGTAAAGGTGGATCATATTCAATCCCATCATTATCAAGATTCATATTGCAAAACAAAGATTTAATAGGGGACACATCAATAACTTTTGGATCTTCATCATTATTTTCATAGGAACTAGAAGAACACGCTCTTATAAAGGCATCTTTCTTAGCACGCATCCTAGCGGTTCTTTCTTTGCACTCATCAATGGAAATTATCATGGCTTTGAGAGACTCATTGATATCATGCTTAGGTGGAAGAGATGTAAGTTTCAAAGAATCGACATCAAGAGAAATTCTATCAATGTTCCTAGCCAACTCATCAATCTTAAGCAATTTTTCTTCAATCAAAGCATTAAAATTCTTTTGCGAAGTAATAAATTCTTTAATATTAGGTTCAAAATCAGAGGGCATCTTATTATAATTTCCATAGGAATTGTTGTAGGAATTACCATAATTATTAGAGGGATTACTAGGATAAGGCATAGGATTGAAATTTCTTCTATACGCGTTGTTACCAAAATTGTTCCTACCAACAAAATTCACATCCATAGATTCATTATTATTCTCAATCAAAGTAGACAAGGGCATATCATTAGGATCAGAAGAAACACTCTGATTAGCAAATAATTTCATAAGTTCATCCATCTTTCCATTCAAAACATTAATTTCTTCTATCGCATGCACCTTTTTATTAGTAGATCTTTCAGTATGCCATTGAGAATAATTAACCATAATATTATCTAGGAGTTTAGTAGCTTCTCCTAAAGTGATTTACATAAAAGTGCCTCCCGTAGCCAAATCTAAAAGATTTCTAGAAGCAAAATTCAATCCGGCATAAATTTTTTGTATAATCATCTACAAATGTAAACCATGAGTAGGGCAATTACGTATCATTAGTTTCATTCTCTCCCAAGCTTGTGCAACATGTTCATGATCAACTTGCTTGAAATTCATAATATCGTTTCTAAGAGAGATGATCTTAGCGGGAGAAAAATACTTAGAGATAGAAACATCTTTGCACCTATTCCATGAATCATTACTATTTTTAGGCAAAGACCAAAACCAAGCTTTAGCATGATCTCTAAGTGAAAAAGGAAATAGCTTCAATTTAACAATATCATTATCCACATATTTCTACTTTTGCATATCACACAAATCAATGAAGCTATTTAGATGGGTAGCGGCATCTTCACTAGGAAGGCCGGAAAACGGATCTTTCATGACAAGATTCAGCAAAGCAGTATTAATTTCACAAGATTCAGCATCGGTAAGAGGAGCAATTGGAGTGCTAATAAAATCATTGTTGTTGGTATTGGTGAAGTCACATAATTTAGTATTATTTTGAGCCATCGTGACAAGCAAGCAAACTAACACACAAGCAAACAAAAAACAAGCGGGCAAAAAGAGGCAAATAGAGAAAGAGATGGAGGATAGGGAGAGAGAGGGCGAATAAAACGGCAAGGGTGAAGTGGGGGAGAGGAAAACGAGAGGCAAATGGAAAATAATGTAATGCGCGAGATAAGGGTATGTGATGGGTACTTGGTATGTTGACTTTTGCGTAGACCTCCCCGGCAACGGCGCCAGAAATCCTTCTTGCTACCTCTTGAGCACTGCGTTGGTTTTCCCCGAAGAGGAAGGGATGATGCAGCAAAGTAGCGTAAGTATTTCCCTTAGTTTTTGAGAACCAAGGTATCAATCCAGTAGGAGGCTACGCGCGAGTCCCTCGTACCTGCACAAAACAAATAAGTCCTCGCAACCAACGTGAATAGGGGTTGTCAATCCCTACACGACCACTTACGAGAGTGAGATCTGATAGATATGATAAGATAATATTTTTGGTATTTTTGTGATGAAGGTGCAAATAAAATAAAGGCAAAGTAAAAATCAAAGGAAATAACTAAGTAGTAGGAGATTAATATGATAAAGATAGACCCGGGGCCATAGGGTTCACTAGTGGCTTCTCTCGAGAGCATAAGTATTCTACGGTGGGTGAACAAATTACCGTTGAGCAATTGACATAATTGAGCTTAGTTATGAGAATATCTAGGTATGATCATGTATATAGGCATCATGTCCGAGACAAGTAGACCGACTCCTGCCTGCATCTACTACTATTACTACACTCATCGACCGCTATCCAGCATGCATCTAGAGTATTAAGTTAAAAACAGAGTAACGCCTTAAGCAATATGATGAAAACCCCATCTTGTTATCCTCGATGGCAACAATACAATACGTGCCTTGCTGCCCCTACTGTCACTGGGAAAGGACACCGCAAGATTGAACCCAAAGCTAAGCACTTCTCCCATTGCAAGAAAGATCAATCTAGTAGGCCAAACCAAACTATTAATTCGAAGAGACTTGCAAAGATAACCAATCATACATAAAAGAATTCAGAGAAGATTCAAATATTGTTCATAGATAGACTTGATCATAAACCCACAATACATCGGTATCAACAAACACACCGCAAAAATAAGATTACATCGAATAGTTCTCCACAAGAGAGGGGGGAAACATTGTATTGAGATCCAAATAGAGAGAAGAAGCCATCTAGATAATAACTATGGACCCGTAGTCTGAGGTAAACTACTCACACTTCATCGGAGGGGCTATGGTGTTGATGTAGAAGCCTTCCATGATCGATGCCCCCTCCGGCGGAGCTCTGGAACAGGCCCCAAGATGGGATCTCGTGGATACAGAAAGTTGCGGTGGTGGAATTAGGTTTTTGGCTCCGTATCTGATCGTTTGGGGTACGTAGGTATATATAGGAGGAAGGAGTACATCGGTGGAGCAACAGGGGGCCCACGAGGGTGGAGGGCGCGCCTGGGAGGGGGGGGATAGGAGCGCCCCTACCTCATGGCCTCCTCTTTTGTGTCTTGACATAGGGTCCAAGTCTCCCGGGTCTTGTTCGTTGAGAAAATCACGTTCCCGAAGGTTTCATTCCGTTTGGACTCCGTTTGATATTCCTTTTCTTCGAAACCCTAAAACAGGCAAAAAACATCAATTCTGGGCTTGGCCTCCGGTTAATAGGTTAGTCCCAAAAATAATATAAAAGTGGAAAATAAAGCCCAATAATGTTCAAAACAGTAGATAATATAGCATGGAGCAATCAAAAATTATAGATACGTTGGAGACATATCACTCCCCGCCCCTCCCGCTTACCAAAAGCCACATTCCCCCTTTCCGCCTTCCGTTCCAAGTTGAAACCTTCACTCCTTGCTTGCAGCGCCGCTACCTCCTCACCGATGACCCTCCTTCATGCTGCTCGGCCTTGCCTATCCAGGCAGGTAATCCACACCCGACCCCCATCCTCCTCCTCCTTCCACCACCACATGCCCCAACCGCCGGCGCAAGCGCGACACCTTCCACCCAAATCACCGACCCCTCCACCAAATAAGCACCGGCCTAAGCCATGGTGCACGCAGTATAGCCAAGACCTCAAGGAGCATTTGGCTGCAGAGAAGCAAATCACGGCCGCACGCGCAGATGAGGTCACAATGGCTACCATTCGTGCCGACCCCCAAATCTTGGAGGAGCACCTCGCCGTCGAGGCCATCGTTGACGCCTCGCACACCGACGCCGCGATGCGGTTGGCTGCTTTAAATGACAGTTTGTGGTGTTTTCTTGACGCCACTGTCGGTGCCTTCGACGAAGACTATGAGGTGTTTTCTCAGCGTGCACGTGCTTACCTCATCTCAAGAGCCAGCAGGTTGGTTCCCGGAGCGGCTCAGGCAACTCACCACTACAAGGAGGGCACCCACGATGCGGAGGCCTCGCCCTCTTCCATGTCCAAGGAGCCAATCGTCATCGATATCTCCAACAATGAGTAGCTTGTCTTATTAGCTCACTATAAGGACCCATGCTCAGTTTGCTAGCTACTGCCTTTCCTTAACAAATTCTAGTGAATTGTGCTATCTACTTTCACCATGTAATCTTCTGCTATAGTGTATATTTTCTATATGTCTTGCAATGTGGTGTTCAATTAACTGCTTGGTTCAATTCTGCAAATGTGATGTTCAATTCTTCAGGGTGCAATATTTCCAAGTTGTTAAGTATGCTTGGTTTGGTTAACTATCTAATCTTCTATTAGGAGTATGTTATATTGTTTAATTGGTGTTTAGTTAACTGCTTGGTTCATTTGTTGTGGCTTGGTTCACTTGTTGTGGTGTTTAGTTAACTGCTTGGTTCAATTCTGCAATGCGATGTTCAATTGTTGTGGCTGCATTCTCTTATTGTATACCATGTGAGGAATAAATCGAATTTGGCTGTACTAAATACATGAGAAACAAATACAATTGCTATATTTCCAAGTTGTTAAGCATGCTTGGCTTGGTTAATTGTGTGATCTTCTATTAGGAGTATGTTATATTGTGCAATGTGGTGCTCAGTTAACGTTTGGTTCATTTGTTGTGGTGTTTAGTTAACTGCTTGGTTCAATTTTGCAATGCGATGTTCAATTGGTGTGGCTGCATTCTCTTATTGTATACCATGTGAGGAATAAATCAAATTTGGCTGTACTAAATACATGAGAAACAAATACAATTGCTATATTTCCAAGTTGTTAAGCATGCTTGGTTTGGTTAAATGTCTGACCTTCTATTAGGAGTATGTTATATTATGCAATGTGCTGCTCAATTAACGTTTGGTTCATTTGTTGTGGTGTTTAGTTAATTGCTTGGTTCAATTCTGCAATGCGATGTTCAATTGCTGTGGCTGCATTCTCTTATTGTATACCATGTGAGGAATAAATCGAATTTGGCTGTACTAAATACATGAGAAACAAATACAATTGCTATATTTCCAAGTTGTTAGGCATGCTTGGCTTGGTTAATTGTGTGATCTTCTATTAGGAGTATGTTATATGGTGCAATGTGGTGCTCAGTTAACGCTTGGTTCATTTGTTGTGGTGTTTAGTTAACTGCTTGGTTCAATTTTGCAATGCGATGTTCAATTGGTGTGGCTGCATTCTCTTATTGTATACCATGTGAGGAATAAATCGAATTTGGCTGTACTAAATACATCAGAAACAAATACAATTGCTATATTTCCAAGTTGTTAAGCATGCTTGGTTTGGTTAAATGTCTGATCTTCTATTAGGAGTATGTTATATTGTGCAATGTGGTGCTCAATTAACATTTGGTTCATTTGTTGTGGTGTTTAGTTAACTGCTTGGTTCAATTCTGCAATGTGATGTTCAATTGTTGTGGCCGCATTCTCTTATTGTATACCATGCGAGCAATAAATTGAATTTGGCTGCACTTAATACATGAGAAACATATACAAGTGCTATATTTCCTAGTTCTTAATCATGCTTGGTTTGGATAAATGGGTTTTCCATGTGGCTTGAATTAATCCGATGAATCTGCAATGTGCTTATTTTTCATCAACATATTTTACGGATAGCATGCGAACCCTTACTTATCCTGATGACTAACTACCTTATATGTGTTGCAGGGAAACAATGGGAAGCAATGAGGTTTACAAGATGGTACTAACTATTTATACCTTGCCTTTTTTTATTCCTTTGCCCCATTTCCAATATAGAGAAGATATTTATGCACATCCTTGTTTTCAGGTTTCACTGATGATTACCTCTCAAATCACCTCTATGGTCAGGATGCGAGGAAAGTTTTCATACAACACCCACTGTTCAATATTGAAGTGTTCCTGAAGAGGTCGAAGGATGGATGGTCAATCATCCACATGCACTGGGTTAAAGTTGCAAAGACCTTCAACATGAATGAAGGCTCAATATTCGCCTTCCACTTCAGCAGTTTTCCAGATGAGATGCATCTCTCTATGTACCGTCTATGATGCTAATCTCGAAAGGTTCTAGATATTGCACGTGAAACTTGCTGCTGGTGCAATTGTGCAATGGGGTAGCTGAGTGCTGAAGCTATATCATGTTGTACTCCAATGTATTTCAATTATGAAATCATGCTTCCTTAATATGGAAATGGAATATATTATGTGCTTAATATGAATGTCAATTAGATTAGTAAATGTATTATTAATAATAGGCCAATTAGCTTGCTAATTGGGTTTTCTTATTGCAAAGATTAATGAGAAAACACCATGGGCGATGACCTAAGGCAACGCACACAATTTCTAGGAATAAACCGTGTTGGATCAATGAACAATCACACACGACATTCTCTTCAAAACTATTTGCGTTACGCCACCTTGCGCAAACATTTTCCTTGTAGTGACTGTGTGGGATGTATATATGAACAGAAACGTTTAGTGGTGACTGACTGTGTGGGATGTACTTACGACCAGAAATGATTTTGCCTGTATAATTGTATTTTTTGAGCACTACTGTACGTATTTCTGTATTTGAGTGCTCGCCGGTCGCACACGACCTCATTTTGTCGAGCGTGTGTGCAAGGAGGGCATATCCCCAACGGTTTCTGGGTCGTGTGGGAAGGACCCCCTATCACCCACACTCACTTGGCGATGGTTCCAAATGCCGCCGCGGAAAGGGGTAAAAAACCGTTTGTTTAGGACCGACGCGTACCAGTGCCCGCCTCTCACCCTCTCCCTCTCCTTCCCTGAACCCTAGATCCACCACTCCCTCTCTCCCTCACTTGCCCCCCTCGGTTTTGCTCCCGCCCGAACGCGATCGTCGTCTTCGTGGTCTGCGACCACCCCGAGCCACGCGAAGCTGTCTGGGGGAAGCACCATCATTGGATTCATCATCTACGCCCTCGGGTGCGAGCTAGGAGGCTGTCAAGCCTATCATCAACCTCGTCTTCCCCGACACCGACGCAGCAGCTCGCCATCGATCCACTTGACCTCGACTTTCCCTTGCTTCCCCGAGACCCCTACGACCACCCTCGTCAGCACACTCTCGTTTTCCCTTTGAATCTGAGCCTTAGGTCGTGTCGTAGCTAGCCGCAGCTATACCCGTGCGCCGATCGTGTCCATGTCGCCACCGTCGTTCTCGATACGGTCGTTCTAGCCGCCCCGGAGGTGAACCACTGTGGCCGTTGTGCTTGTGGCGACGCCCGGTCCCGCCCTGCACCTCTGGTTGCTCGACCTTGCTCCATGGCCTCGATCCAGTCGGGCCAGTTCCACCGCCGCCGCCCGAGCTCACGCTCATCGCGCCCCGCCACTCTGCTGCCTGTTGATCCTCATCCTACAGCGCCCGTGTTTCTGCGTCCACCCGTGCACGCGCAGGCGTGCCCTTGCGTCGGCTCCGCTACAGCCGCTCCGGCTCGTTGCCGGCCGCCGCTAGCGCCTGTCCCCCCCCCCCCGCGCGACGCCGCAGACATGCCCCGCGCGCCGTTGCGTCCCCGTGCCGTACGTGCGTCTGCCCCGCCGCTGCCGCCGCTCACTCGCCTCCCACGCGCGCCCGCCGGAGGCCCCACCTCGCCGGCCACCGCCCCCGCTGCTCGCCCCCGCTGGCTGCCGCTCGTTGGCGCCACCCGCTACTCCTTGCCGCCACTCTAGCTGCGCGCTGTCCCGTCCCCTCCGGCCATAGGCACGCCTCAGGTGTGTGGGCGCTCGCAGCCGCGGGTGGCCTGGCCGACGCCCAGGTGGGTTCGGCCACGCCCAGGCGCCCGGTGCCCGTTTCGCCCAGCGCCTGCAACCCCCCTGGGCCACTTACACGCGGGACCCAACGCCCTGGCCTAAAAAAGATAAAAATATATGTTTTAGTAATAATAATAATTAAATTAATTGATTATATTAATCTAGTTTAATTAGGCTAATTACCTAGTTTAACTAATTAAAACTATTAGTTAGATAAATGTGTCAATGACAGGCAGGCCCACCCCTGTTGACTAGTCAAACATTGACTGGTCAACCGGGACCCCCTTGACCCACATGTCATCCTCTTGTACACTTTTGTGTACATAGATCTGGGTGACCTAGCTTTTAACCTGTATTTTTTGAATTATAAGTAATTTCAGATTATTGTTTAATTCTTTGAAAACTCGTAGAAAATAATGCGTAACTCCGATGAAAAAGTTTTATATATGAAAGTTGCTCAGAATTTCGAGACGAATCAAATATGCAGTCTGTTCGTCCGCAGCACGTCCGTAGCATAGCGAACATGCAAAAATCCACCTTTATTTCATCTGCCCGAAAACATCAAACACTGGGAATACTTTCCCGGATGTTTCCCCCCTTCGCCGGTATCACCTATCCCTACATTAGATCACCCCTGGTGTAGGTGTTAAAACCAACTGATCTTGGGTAGGGGTCCCGAACTGTGTGTCTGAGGATCGAAGGTAACAGGAGGCAGGGACATGATGTTTACCCAGGTACGGTCCCTCTTAATGGAGGTAATACCCTACTTCCTGCTTGATTGACTTTGATGAGTATAAGGGTTACAAGAGTTGATCTACCTCGAGATCGTAATGGCTAAACCCTAGATGTCTAGCCTGTATGATTATGATGGCCTCTATGGACTAAACCCTCCGGTTTATATAGACACGGGAGGGACCTAGGGTTGTACGGAGTCGGTTTACAGAGAAAGGAAACTTCATATCCGAACGCCAAAGCTTGCCATCCACACAAAGGAGAGTCCCATCCGGACACGGGGGAAGGCCTTCTATCTTGTATCTTCACGGCCCATCAGTCCGACCCATGTCACATAGCCTGGATGCCGGGGGACCCCCTAATCCAGGACTCTCTCAGTAGCCCCTGAACCAGGCTTCAATGATGCTGTGTCCAGCGCGCAGATTGTCTTCGACATTGCAAGGTGGGTTCCTCTTCCGAATACTCCAAAGCAGCTAATAAAAAGAACTATATCCGGTTCTGTACAATATTTACAACCCTGAACCACAAGGGTGAAATACTTAAATAAAATAAGTCATGTTTACTGACAACTTTTTCGGCGAGACGTTATGTTCTGGCCTTATTATTATTTTGAAGCATTTTTAGCCTCCCGCTTCGAGTTTCGAGGCGCGGTCTTCATTGACATGTCTTGTCAAAGCAGAGATCGTGTCCCCTTATTGCAGGATTCTCATCAATACGGGTTTGGGTAACCCAACCGTGCCGTTTGCACGACCCCTTGGGAATAGGCGAGTTCTAAGGCTCGTGTGGGGGGCGCTTGATATTCACTGTCTTTATAAGAGGATAAGGATCCATCTTTTTACCCCACGCCTTATTTTTCCTCAGCCCATCCGCCCTCGAGCTCCAGCGGCCAAGTTTTAATCTTTCCCATCAACACTAAACACTATAGCCATGTTCGGATCTGGCTCTCAAGGCAAGTGGGTGGCCTCCTCCGTGACGGAGAAGGACATCAAGGAGCTCCGGGAGGCGAAGTATTTGACTGCAGAAATCACACACAGTCTCCCGGTAGAGGGGCAAATCATCCCCACACCAGAGCCCGGCGAGAGGATTGTATTTATCCCTCACTTTCTACGTGGCCTAGGGTTTCCACTTCATCCCTTTGTACGCGGACTCATGTTCTACTACGGGCTAGATTTGCATGACCTAGCCCCAAACTCCTTTCTTCACATCTTGGCCTTCATAATTGTGTGTGAGGCATTCCTACGCATTCCACTTCACTTCGTCCTGTGGCTCAAAGTTTTCAGTGTGAAGCCAAAGGTGGTCAACAGGCAGCACGCCGACTAT
Organism: Triticum aestivum; assembly: GCF_018294505.1. Classification (NCBI taxonomy): domain Eukaryota; kingdom Viridiplantae; phylum Streptophyta; class Magnoliopsida; order Poales; family Poaceae; genus Triticum; species Triticum aestivum. The sequence goes on along the minus strand of NC_057800.1, from coordinate 344,410,681 downwards.
GGCAGCGCCATGGTGAGCAGACTTCCCATCACCACTTGGCCAAGGGAGCCTTTGTGGAGACCGTGAAGGTGTGGCAGCAGGAGTGGTTTTATATCACCAAGCCTCGTGGTACGAAATGGGCGGCCACTCCCGAATTTAGATCTGGGCGTCCTATGCGGCTCGTGTCTTGGACCAACAAGGGTCTGGACTGGGGGTCAACCGACAAAGTGATGACGTTGTAGAAGCACATCAAGAGCATGATGAAGAAGAATACCAGTCTCACCGATGTGATTCAGGTGATGCTCTTCCACCGGCTCCTCCCATGCCAACGCCGATCTCTCTGCATGTGGGAGTTTAATCCGGCCGGCCCCTGAACCCTGCAGCACTTCTTCGGTACAACACATGAAGAGATCTGGAAACTGCTTTTTAAGACCCAGAAGTTGTGGCCGAAGAAGACCGAAGATGTTGGTCTCGAGAGCGAACATCCGGCGACTGAGGTAAGCTTCTTACTTTCGAACATAATCTCAATCAGTAAGTCAACGGGTATACTAAGACACCAATTCCTGATTCAGGGCTGGATAGCAAAGGCGGAGCGGATTAGGTGTTCTGCCTCGCTACCAGAAAACCTAGCTAATCCTCTGTTAACGAGGATGCTGGTCCGGGCGCCGTACCAGGCGCCGGAGAAAAAGGCCAAGAAGAAGGGTAAGGAGGCTAGAGGCGGCCTCCACCGAAAAGGTACCACAGACGCTATGTCCGAAGATACCGAAGCTCCCTCCTCCCACGAGGGAGATGAAGACGAAGAGGGGGAGGAAGAGAGCAATCCTCCCCTCGGGGAGAAGAAAAAGAGAGCGGCTTCTGCTGACCTAGAGGCGGAGGCGTCCAAAAGGGGGAAGATATCCCTCTCAGATGGTTCGGACTCAGACGCCGAAGCAATCCCACAGTGGTGTCCCAGGGCGAAGCCCCTGGCCGAATCGTAAGTATTTAAATATTCTATGTATATATCCAGCGGTTTACAGATTGTAGTATAACGTATTGTTTATGTATTATATTCCATCCCGTGATCTTCCCCTACAATCATCGTCTTTGGGGAATTCTTTGGCACCGGAGATGATGGAGAGCGAAACGCCTCCGCGAGCCTCTCCGCCACGTACCGCAGATGACACCAAGGTGTCATCAAAAAGGGCCTCTCTGGGCTAGGGAGAGACGCGGAAGGCCGCTGAAACGGCGCCCAAGGATAATGCCTCAGCTGCCAAGAATATGGGGGGCACAATCCCCATGGAAACCAATGGTGGGGGCCCAGACCAGTCCGGCCCCCAGCCAAATACAACTTCAGAGACCCATACGGCCCTGGACTCGAGCAAGCGCCCCCCCTTTAAAGGAGGGGGGAGTGCCGACTCCACCGGCGACCTCCGTCAATCCGGAGGCGCCGGACACTTTAAGGGAAGCACTTCGACGTGCTTCCATCTTGGAGGAGCACCATACCCTGATGGGTACGGTGGTTGAGAAGGTTTAGTCCGCCAAAAGCAGGCTGAACGAAGCCTTCACCAGCCTGTTAACAGGTTTGAGGTATACAATGTAATGTATTTAGCTGTTTTTCATATGAGAAATATGCCTGTGTATAGATAGTAGCCCCTGAGACTCTGTTCGGCTTTTGAAAAAAGGCCGAATAGAGGATCGATAATATTTGCAGGAGATAATGTGCTTGTCTATTTTGAGAAACAAGCTTCACTGTTAGCGGCAACCGCCCAGGCCACTGAAGTAACCGAGCTCAAGCGGAAACTGGGGTTGGCCGATGAGGATCTCTTCCGCATCAACAAGAGGTTTGATGAGGCACAAGGTATGTTGTGGCAAGAATGTTTCCACATTCGAAGTAGTATGCTCATGCAGAGTCTAAGTTCATGTGTTGTCCTGTTCATTATTGCAGGTAGTGCGGCTGCGATCGAGACCCTAAAAGGCGAACTTGCCCAAGCCAAGGATCAGGCACGGGTGAGTTAGGCGGCCGATGACAAAGCGGTCGCAGATTTACAGGCCGAGTAGGTTGCCCTTCGCTGCTACGAGGAGCGGGTGACCAAAGTAGAGCAAGAGTTCATGGACGCTGCCAGCAAGTGCGAGTCTTTGGAAGAGGAGCATAAGGCCCAATCAGCCGAACTTGCCAAGGATCTCCAGGGGGCCAAGGAGGCGCAAACCGAGTCCCGTGCGGCACGCGAGGAGATCGAGCAGGCCAAATAGATAGCGGCTGGTAAGCCCTTTCTTTTACAGAGTAAATTCGGCAATCAGAAGTATGCCTTGCTCACTCAATTGTGGAGTGCTCCAGACGCCTTTGTGGATCTCCCGAAGAGCACCGCCGACGCTGAGTAGTACTTCGAGGCCCATGAGGGACACGCGACGGAGAAGCTCTTCTGGTCACAATTCGCGACCCAGGAGCGCCCAACGTTGTTGAACGACCAGATGATGCAGTGGGCCGAGATGCATAGGACGTCTAGATTGGCGATGAGGGACGTCATAGTCCGGCTGTGGCCAGCCGAACCCATTCCGAGCAGCTACTTCGGCCTGGTGCAGCGACTCGTCGACGTGTTGCCCCGAATTGACGCGGTCAAGCGGTCGCTATGTATAGAAGGTGTGCGGATGGCCTTCGCTCGTGTCAAGATGCACTGGGCAAAAATGAAGGCTGTTTTCGTGGCAGTTGAGGGTCTGCCCGGAGGCAAGGACCACCACAAGCCGGAGCACTATTTTGAGGACGTCTTAGAGGATTCACATTTGATAGAGGGTCAATGCTCGAAGGATATTATGCTCGAGAGAATGTACCTGAGCTGCCCAGACGTTGTATTATAAAGTAAGGCTTTTCCAATATATTTATGCTTTCATCCAAACTAATTTCCACCTGTGTGGCCGTATGTTATTATTCTGAAAGTTTGCCAGTCGTCGGCTTCAGCCCCCACGTAGATACTATGAGGGTGTTCGGAATAACATGTAATCACTCTTGACCCAAAGTCTTGGTCCGTAAAGGAGGTGATTTACATGATGAACCAGGCAAACAGACTATGCAGCTTTAGTACCTTCACTTAGCCATAGGAGTTTGACGAGGGGGGGGGGGGTAAGTACTAGCCCCTGGTGCGCATGCGGCTGTCCGAACTGGGATGCCTTAGGTGCGCGACCAAGCCGAAGCTGGTCCTTCATGTAATACGGGGAAAAAATCACAAAAGATTTATATTGAGTCACCGAATAGCTGACCAGCTCTCGCCGCATCATGACCGTTAGTTTTCAGCTTTCTCTATTGAGGTGTTTGACCGGACGAGCCGGAAACACAATCGCAGTAGTTCTCCCTTTACTACCCTAGCCAAACGGGCGAAACGTAAGGTAGTAACCACATGAGCTGGGCAACCCAACTATTGACCAAAGACATGATTCGGAGCCGATGCATATAATGCTATATTCGGGACGCCAAAGTGTACTACAAAAGTGTTTGAAGTTCTTTTTTGAAAAATATGTGTGGCTGGGTAGAGCCCCTAGCGATTTAAGTCGTGCCAAGGTGTATATTACAATCAGACGAAAAGAGGTTAGGAGATAAGCCAAGAACGAATAAGTTGGGCGAAAATTGTTTCCATTATAGTCTGATTGATACGTCAAGACATATTTTTATAGAGGATGCCATAGTCCTCGAGGCTATTTTACATGCCGAGAACAAGGGAAAGTTGTATACAGGTCCTAAAAAATGAAAAGGTGATCTTGAAGATCCTTTGGATACTCTGCCGCACATATGTGCTGCTTTTCGCCTTGATGTGTGATCCTTCGAGAGGATGGACGATCGAGTACACTTAAGGGGCCTGGAAAAGGCCCTTGGTACCATCAAAAAGTGATGTGGGTTGTAAAGAACCTGGAAAAATAAAAATAGGAAAAAGAAAGGAAGAGTATGAGGGTCCAGGTAGGATCGAGCCGTATTGTGGACTTTAATATGCCTCTTTCCTTGCCCATGGTATCTTTAGTGCGTAGTTATGTATGCGCGGTACATATGTCGCAATATAGTTGGGGCTGTGATAGAGGCTGAATTGCTAATCTAGATCTTGACAAGCCGGACTGTCATTCTGCATGGTAGACCGGACTCGTTTGACAGTGTCCGATGGCTTGACTGCCGATGTAGTATTCGGCTTGATAAGGCCACCATGTACTTCAGTTGCGAGGGCCGCAGTGTGCTCCTCAGTACGAAGGGAGCGCTCCATGTTTCCATTGACTATTATAATGCCGCGGGGTCCGGGCATTTTGAGCTTTAAGTAAGCATAATGCAGGGCCGCATTGAAGCGGGCGAAAGCGGTTCGTCCGAGTAGTGCACGATAGCCACTGCGAAAGGGGGCGCTGTCGAAGATCAAGTCTTCGCTGCGGAAATTGTCCTATGAACCGAAGACTACTTCCAGCGTGATGGACCCTATACAATAGGCCTCGACGTCGGGTATCACTCCTTTAAAGGTTGTTTTAGTGGGCTTGATCCTTGATGGATCAATACCCATTTTCGGACAGTGTCCTGATAAAGCAGGTTAAGGCTGCCGCCGCCGTCCATAAGGACTCGCGTGAGATGAAATCTGTTGATGATTGGATTGAGGACCAGTGTTGCCGAACCTCCGTGACGGATACTGGCCGGGTGGTCTCTGCGATCAAAGGTGATCGGGCAAGCCGACCATGGGTTGAATTTTGGGGCAACTGGCTCTATGTCGTAAACGTCCCTCAGTGCGTGCTTGCACTCCCGCTTGGGGATATGAGTGACATAGATCATGTTCACTGTTTTTACCTCAGGGGGAAATTTATTTTGCCCCCCTGTGTTTGATGAACGAGGCTCGTCATCATCCTCGCTAGGCATCTCTTTCCCCTTATTTTCGGTGTTTATTTTACAGGCATGTTTAAAGACCCAACAATTTCTATTGGTATTATTGACAAGCTTGTCCGGGGTGCCATTAATCTGGCAAGGCCAATCTAGTATTCGGTCCAGACTAGATGGACCATCTTTTCTACCTTTGAATGGATTCTTCCGCTGACCGGGTTTAGAACCGGTGAATTCGGCGTTGACCGCCGTATCTTCAGTATTGTCGTTATTGCTTCGACGCATATGTTTGTTGCACCGTGGCTTGCCATTGCCGTCTCTGACTTCGGAGGTGCCAGGGTTTCTGGTGCCGTTGCTTCTACGAGCTAGCCAGCTATCTTCTCCAGCACAAAAGCGGGTCATGAGTGTGGTGAGGGCTGCCATAGATGTTGGGGAACGTAGCAGAATTTAAAATTTTCTACGCATCACCAAGATCAATCTATGGAGTTATCTAGTAACGAGGGAAAGGGGAGTGCATCTACATACCCTTGTAGATCGCGCGCGGAAGCGTTCAAGAGAACGGGGTTGATGGAGTCGTACTCGTCGTGATCCAAATCACCGATGACCGAGTGCCGAACGAACGGCACCTCCACGTTCAACACACGTATGGTTGGGAAGACGTCTCCTCCTTCTTGATCCAGAAAGGGGGAAGGAGAGGTTGATGGAGATCCAGCAGCACGACGGCGTGGTGGTGGAAGCAACGGTGTTCTCGGCAGGGCTTCGCCAAGCTCAGCGAGAGGGAGAGGTGTCACGTGAGGGAGAGGGAGGTGCCAGGGGCTAGGGTGCTGCTGCCCTCCCTCCCCCACTATATATAGGGCCCCTAGGGGGGCGCCGGCCCTAGAGATTGGATCTCAAGGGGGGCGGCGGCCAAGGGGGGTGGCTTGCCCCCCAAGCCAAGTGGGGCGCCCCCCACCCCTAGGGTTTCCAACCCTAGGCGCAGGGGGAGGCCCAAGGGGGGCGCACCAGCCCACCAGGGGCTTGTTCCCTTCCCCACTTCAGCCCATGGGGCCCTCCGGGATAGGTGGCCCCACCCGGTGGACCCCTGGGACCCTTCCGGTGGTCCCGGTACAATACCGGTGACCCCCGAAACTTTCCCGATGGCCGAAACTGGACTTCCTATATATAATTCTTCACCTCCGGAGCATTCCGAAACTCCTCGTGACATCCGGGATCTCATCCGGGACTCCCAACAACTTTCGGGTTACCGCATACTAATATCTCTACAAACCTAGCGCCATCGAACCTTAAGTGTGTAGACCCTACGGGTTCGGGAGACACGCAGACATGACCGAGACGACTCTCCGGTCAATAACCAACAGCAGGATCTGGATACCCATGTTGGCTCCCACATGATCCTCGATGATCTCATCAGATGAACCACGATATCGTGGATTCAATCAATCCCGTATACAATTCCCTTTGTCAATCGGTACGTTACTCGCCCGAGACTCGATCATCGGTATCCCAATACCTCGTTCAGTCTCGTTGCCGGCAAGTCACTTTACTCGTACTGTAATACATGATCCCGTGATCAACCACTTGGTCACATTGAGCTCATTATGATGATGCATTACCGAGTGGGCCCAGAGATACCTCTCCGTCATACGGAGTGATAAATCCCAGTCTCGATTCGTGCCAACCCAACAGACTCTTTCGGAGATACCCGTAGTGCACCTTTATAGTCACCCAGTTACGTTGTGATGTTTGGCACACCCAAAGCACTCCTACTGTATCCGGGAGTTGCACAATCTCATGGTCTAAGGAAATGATACTTGACATTCGGAAAAGCTCTAGCAAACGAACTACACGATCTTTGAGCTATGCTTAGGATTGGGTCTTGTCCATCACATCATTCTCCTAATGATGTGATCCCGTTATCAATGACATCTAATGTCCATAGTCAGGAAACCATGACTATCTTTTGATCAACGAGCTAGTCAACTAGAGGCTCACTAGGGACATGTTGTGGTCTATGTATTCACACATGTATTACGATTTCCAGATAACACAATTATAGCATGAACAATAGACAATTATCATGAACAAGGAAATATAATAATAACCATTTTATTATTGCCTCTAGGGCATATTTCCAACAGTCTCCCACTTGCACTAGAGTCAATAATCTAGTTACACTGTGATGAATCAAACACCCATAGAGTTCTGGTGTTGATCATGTTTTTCTCTAGGGAGAGGTTTAGTCAACGGATCTGCTACATTCAGGTCCGTATGTACTTTACAAATATCTATGTCTCCATTTTGAACACTTTCACAAATGGAGTTGAAGCAACGCTTGATATGCCTGGTCTTCCTTTGAAACCTGGGCTCCTTGGCAAGGGCAATAGCTCCAGTGTTGTCACAGAAGAGAGTCATCGGGCCCGACACGTTGGGAATGACTCCTAGGTCGGTAATGAACTCCTTCACCCAGATTGCTTCTTGTGCTGCCTCCGAGGCTGCCATGTACTCCGCTTCACATGTAGATCCCGCCACAATGCTTTGCTTGCAACTGCACCAGCTTACTGCCCCACCATTCAAAATATACACGTATCCGGTTTGAGACTTAGAGTCATCCAGATCTATGTCGAAGCTAGCATCGACGTAACCCTTTACGACGAGCTATTCGTCACCTCCATAAACGAGAAACATATCCTTAGTCCTCTTCAGGTACTTCAGGATATTCTTGACCGCTGTCCAGTGTTCAATGCCGCGATTACTTTGGTACCTTCCTACCAAACTTACGCCAAGGTTTACATCAGGTCTGGTACACAACATAGCATACATGATAGACCCTATGGCCGAGGTGTTGGGGAACGTTGCAGAAAACAAAAAATTTCCTACGGTTTCAACAAGATCCATCTATGAGTTCATCTAGAAACAAGTGATCGGATTGCATCTACATACCTTTGTAGATCGCGAGCGGAAGCGTTCAAAGAACGGCGATGAGGGAGTTGTACTCGACGTGATCCAAATCACCGGAGATCCTAGCGCCGAACGGACGGCACCTCCGCGTTCAACACACGTACGGTCAGCATGACGTCTCCTCCTTCTTGATCCAGCAAGGGGGAAGGAGAGGTTGATGAAGATCCAGCAGCACGACGGCGTGGTGGTGGATGCAGCAGTCACCGCAGCAGGGCTTCGCCGTTCTCTACGCAGGAGGAGGAGGTCTTGGAGGGGAGAGGGAGGCGCCAGGGGCATGGGGTGCGGCTGCCCTCCCTCCCCCCTCTATATATAGGGTCCTCAGGGGGGCGCCGGCCCTGGAGATCCAATCTCCCAAGGGGGCGGCGGCCAAGGGGGGTGGAGTGCCCCGCAAGGCAAGTGGGGCACCCCCCACCCTAGGGTTCCCAACCCTAGGCGCAGGGGGAAGGCCCAAGGGGGGCGCACCAGGCCACTAGGGGCTTGTTCCCCTCCCACTTCAGCCCATGGGGCCCTCCGGGATAGGTGGACCCACCCGGTGGACCCCCGGACCCTTCCGGTGGTCCCGGTACAATACCGGTGACCCCGAAACTTGTCCCGATGGCCGAAATAGCACTTTCTATATATAATTCTTTACCTCCGGACCATTCCAGAACTCCTTGTGATGTCCGGGACTCCGAACAACTTTAGGGTTACTGCATATAGATATCTCTACAACCCTAGCATCACCGAACCTTAAGTGTGTAGACCCTACGGGTTCGGGAGACATGTAGACATGACCGAGATGGCTCTCCGGTCAATAACCAACAGCGGGATATGGATACCCATGTTGGCTCCCACATGCTCCTCGATGATCTCATCGGATGAACCACGATGTCGAGGATTCACGCAACCCCGTATACAATTCCCTTTGTCAATCAGTACGTTACTTGCCCGGGATTCGATCGTCGGTATCCCAATACCTCGTTCAATCTCGTTACCGGCAAGTCACTTTACTCGTACCGTAATGCATGATCCCGTGACCAGACACTTGGTCACTTCGAGCTCATTATGATGATGCATTACCGAGTGGGCCCAGAGATACCTCTCCGTCATACGGAGTGACAAATCCCAGTCTCGATCCGTGTCAACCCAACAGACACTTTCGGAGATACCCATAGTATACCTTTATAGTCACCCAGTTACGTTGTGACGTTTGGTACACCCAAAGCACCCTACGGTATCCGGGAGTTACACGATCTCATGGTCTATGGAAAAGATACTTGACATTGGAAAAAGCTCTAGCAAAACGAACTACACGATCTTGTGCTATGCTTAGGATTGGGTCTTGTCCATCACATCATTCTCCCAATGATGTGATCTCGTTATCAACGACATCCAATGCCCATAGTCAGGAAACCATGACTATCAGTTAATCAACGAGCTAGTCAACTAGAGGCGTACTAGGGACATATTGGTGTCTATGTATTCACACATGTATTACGATTTCCGGATAACACAATTATAGCATGAATAAAAGACAATTATCATGAACAAGGAAATATAATAATAATCCTTTTATTATTGCCTCTAGGGCATATTTCCAACAGTCTCCCACTTGCCCTAGAGTCAATAATCTAGTTACATTGTGATGAATCGAACACCCATAGAGTTCTGGT